>NW_008348081.1:1244269-1304235 GCF_000622305.1 Nannospalax galili
GGAGGGAAGGGTATATGAGGAACCTAGGGGATAAGGAGAAAGAAGCAGTTCAACAGAGGTAGGATCATGGGAGCAAGGGTATTAGTAAGGAAGAAAGGGGGGGAAGTGCAGGCACCTTAAGTGGGAAAACCATGATAGAGTGGGGAGACGATACAAGAGAGAAACAATGCCTAGCTAGTCACGAAAACCAGAGGGAACCATATTATTCCTACAATCTACTGACAAATTATACATAAAAGATCAAGAAAAATATCTCTAGATAAGGTTTATTTGAGACCAACTGGTCATTACCCAAGATTTATCTGCGAGACATATTTATTAAGAGGGGAAAATAAGCATTGGAATCCAGGTAGCCTTTGATTTATCCCAGAACTCGGGAGGTTAAACGTTTGTCTATCCCTTAAGTAGTATCTTTTAAGAAGTGGATAGCTGAGCCTTGCATGGTGGCTCACAGCTTTTATCCCAGCACTTGGGAGGCAGAGGTATGCAGATCTCTATGAGTCTGAGGCCAGTCTACATAGGGAGTTCTAGGAGAGCCAGGGCTGCACAGTGAGACCATTAGAAAAAAAAAAAATTGGACAGCTGTCAAACTGTTGGTGACCAGTACAGGTGACAGGTGCAGCACTTTCTTTAATTTCAAGAAACTGTCTTCTCCGTATCCAGTTTGAATAACTATAGTAGTTAAGTCAGTTGCTTTATGGTATAATTGCACAGTTTTGCTTATGAGACTTGAAAATGCAGACATATTGAAGATTGCATAGAACCTGTCGATACAATTACAAAGAATTTTCATGTCATATCTTTTCCAAGTGTTTGAGGTAATGAAAGATAGGCAATGATTATGTAAAGGAACCAGTAACACTGGAATTCTCATATATATAATATATATATATATTATATATATAATTTTTTTTTGAGACAAGGTCTCCCTGTCTAGCTCCTTCTGCCCCCTGGTCTGTAATTCACCATGTAAATTAGTCTGGCATTTGTTTTGCAGAGATCCTCCTGCCTCTGCACCTAAGTGCTGGGATTAAAGGTATGACTCACCGCGCCTGACTCTATAATATTTGTAATAGAAGATGTTGACAAATGACAATGTCCATATTGTGTAGCTAATATCCATCAGTTTATTTTATTCTGATTGCTAAAATGAGATTGTCAAGGAAATATCAACAGTAGTTGTGTTAGGGTTTGAGAGCCAAGAATAATTCCCACATATACCAAAGGATTATACAAAAAGTTTATTCAGGAATTTAAAGTAAAAACAACCAAATGGTGGCTAGCCAGGCACAGACTACATGAGCCAAAGATGAAGTCTGGCCCTGAAAAATAACAGGCAAGGGCTTTTATTGGGGAACTCCACAGAAACCCATGCACCAAGCATCTTTTAAAATAATTGGATGTCCCCATATCCTGAGTATGGGGGCTATCTTCAGGGCACTGGAATGTGCTGACTGATATCTTTTAGGGCCAGAAGTTTTGGTTCATACTTTATAAGGTTTTTACATGTCCAGGGCTTGCTTAATTTATAGCTTCCCAGGGGGTGGGTAGCAACTGGAAAAACTTACAATATGCCTGAGCTTGTCCGGGCTTGTCTGAAGAGGCTAGCCAAAATGGAGTCAGAACATTCTGGCTCTTCAGTTGAAATGGGTAAAATATTTCTATTAGAAGAAAATCAAATTACAATCTAATATATCAAATTTGAGAAATGGCATCAAAATAAGGTAATGTTTTAATTCAGCAGACATTTGGCTAAAAACTAATATGTAATAAATTAATATTCCCTGTTGTTTATGCTAGTTAGTTGTTTTCTTGTGAATTTATTTAAAAAATAAAGCATAACTAACATCCTTCACATTAAGAATGTAAACGTGCAAACTAACAATTATTTGCACTGTAGCTTTCTTATAATCTCATTACTCTAGAAGTTTGATATCAATAAAGTAAGTTATCATACCATCTTTAGTTAAATGGCCAGCTTTTAAAAATAAATATTTCATTTGTTATTTTTATTTTATGTGTATGAGTGTATTGCCTGCATGTAGGTAAGTGCACCTGTGTCGTGCAATGCCCATGGAGGACAGGAGAGGCTGTTGGATCCCCTGGAACTGGAGTTACAGACAGTTGTTAGCTGCCATGTGGGTGCTGGGATTCAAACTTGTGTCTTCTGCAAGAACAAACAGTGCTCTTAACCTCTGAGCCATCTCTCCAGCCCCAATGGCCAGCCTTTTTTAAATTTAAAAAGGTGAGTTAATACTCTATTTAAAAATATGGTCCACAATTAAGGTAAACATTTTCATTTATTTAAATTTAAGTGATATATTTGTTAAATTTAGACAATCTCATATAATATATTTTGATCATATTTAGATTATCTCCCCTGTCTGTACCCCATTACTGCTCTGTGCCCAATTTCATGTACTCCCTTACATATTCCCCATGTCTATACTTGGATTTTGTCCGGCTTGTGATTACAAGCCATTTGTGTGTATTGTCACCCCTACTATGACTTCATATGAGTGAATGCCCAATTTTCTGAAAGCTCCAATTCCTTGTGATCATCCAACCATCACTCCTAGCTCTTATAATTTTTGCACCCCCTTTTATGCAATGATCCCTGAGCCTTGGGAGGCAGAAGTTTGATATAGGTGTCCTATTCAGAGATAAGCAGTCTACAGCCTCCTATTCTCTGCATGTTGGCCTATTGTGATTCTCTGTGTTATTAACCCTCCACAGCATGAGGATGGTTCTCTGGTGAGAATTGAGAAATACATTAATATAACAATAAATTACATTGATTCCTATCAATTTAATACTGTGTATATTTACTAGAATAATAGTAGTAGCCTCTTCCATATGGCCTTTGATCTATTTAGCAACAGGTTCCTAAGTCTGATGTCAGTGTCAGTTATAGGCTCTATCTTACAAACTGAAGCTGAAATCCAAAATGAAAATGGTTGATCACCACAATAATAATGCCACTATGTACCAGTGGACATATGTTGCCAGGTCATTTGTTGTAACTCACAGAATTCACGGCTGGACAGGGCTGATGATGAATTTTCTCCTCTGGTAGCTTGTGTTGCACCTTCTAGCACTACAAAGATAGTAGTAGAGATGAGGCTCTGAAGTCAGCACCAGCTCGGTTTCTCCTTGTTTGTCCACAGCTCATGTATGTAGTGTCTTCATCAATAGGGTCTTACTGTCAAATTCTGGTGGGTAACCACGAGCAGGGGCAATGGTGCATATTTACAGTCTATGGAACCCCTAGTCAACAGCTTCAAAAGAGGTTGTCCATTCCTGGGACTAGGCTTATCCTTCGGTAGCCTATGGTGTCTAATACGGGTGATGTCTCCCCATTATGGGAAAACTCATTTTCATTTTTTAAATATTTTATTTATTATTTTAATTTTATGTATATGTGTGTATTGCCTGCATGTAGGTAAGTGCACCCATGCCGTGCAACATCCACAGAGGTCAGAAGAGGCTGTTGGATCCCCTGGAACTGGAGTTACGGACAGTTGTTACTTGCCATGCACGTGCTGGGATTCAAACCCAGGTCTTCTGCAAGAACAACCAGTGTTCTTAACAGCTGAGCTTCTCTCCAGACCCTCCTTTTCATTTTTAAATAATATATATCTTTTAAGAAAATTCTAGAGTGGCACTTTTCCTATGCCTTTTCTAAAAGCCTTTATTGTTGGTGATCCCTCCTTGTACTCATCCTCTGCCCTGTCCTTGCATTACCCATGACATTTAACTCTTCCTTCTGATTTTCCCCTCTTCAGTCTTTATTCCACATCATTCTATCTCCCCTTCCATGAATCCTCTTACTATGTGGCTGTTTTTAACAAGAGCTAAAAGAACCCAAACAACAACAACAAAACAAAATCAAAGTGAAACATAAAAATAATCAATTAAAAATGGGGCAAGGAAATGAATAAGGAGCTCTAAAGATGAAATTCAAATGGTTGAGAAATACTTTAAAAAGTTTCAGTATCTTTAGTTGTCAGGGAAATGCAAATTAAAACCACTTTGAGATTTCTTCTTATCCCACTCAGAATGGTGAATATCCAAAAAACAAACAATGACAAATGCTGGCAAGGATGTGGGAAGAAAAGAACTCTTTTAAAAAGTATTTTATTTATTATTTTTATGTTTTGTGTCTGAGTGTATTGCCTTCGTGAATGTAAGTGCACCCATGTCCTGCAGTGCTCACAGAGGACAGAAGAGAGAGTTGGATTCCCTGAAGCTGGAAGTACAGATGGTTGTTAACTGCCATGTGGGTGCTGGGACTCAAACCCGGGTCCTCTGCAAGAGTAATCAGTGCTCTTAACCATATACTCCAAAGACTCTATATGCTTCTACAGAAATACTTGTTCATCTGTGTTCATTGCTGCTCTTTTCAAAATACCCAGGAAATGGAAACAACCTAGATGTCCATCAACTGATAGATAATGAAAGTATGGTACATTTACATAGTGGATTATTAGTCAGCTAAAGACAAAACATGCATGAGTTATAGAACAAACGAGGAGAAATCAAAAATCAAACTAATACTGACTTCAAAGCTTTATTTCTCCTGGTCAGTGTTCATAGTACTGGAAGATGCTATGCATGATACCAGAAGAGAAAATTAAACACCAACCTTACTCATCTATGAATCCTACATGCTTCAACAACTGGCCTGGCAAGATATGCCTACTAGCGCAATAGTAGCATTAATATTATTAGAGTAACCAACCACATTCTAATTGGATTTAAGGTCCACATAACAAGATGGAGCCCATACCTCACATTGATATCAGGCCTAGGAACCTGTGGCTAGATAAAACATAGTTCATAAGGAAGAACCTAATACTATTTTTCAGATATATATTATATATATAATCTATATAGTAATACAGTGGGCTCCTAATAACTTACTGATATACTGATATACTCATATATTAAAGCATCTTTAAACTCTCAGCAGAGAAAGCTCCCTTATATAGAAGATGGTGATTAATACGGAAAGCAACCACTGGCCAACATGCAAGGAACAAGAGACTGTAGAGTGCTTATGCCGGAATTAGACACCAATATCAAACCTCTGCCATCAAGGCTCAGGGATCATTGTGTAAGAGGGGCACAAGAACTTTAAGAGCCAGGGGTGTTGGATGCCCTCAAGGAAACAGTTTTACAGACAGTTGAGAAGATGGTCATATAGGCTCACAGCAATGGTGACACAAAGCACAAGTCCCGCTTGTGTTCAAGTCACACAAAATCCCAGCATAAATGTGGGGAATTTGGGAAGAAACCCCAACCCCACCTGAGTAACTATTGGCTGCTGGGAGAAGGAGAGATAGTTTCTTTCATGGGTGTAAGTCTTTGTAGATTAACCAGTCTCCAGGGGATAGAGCCATGCATAACAGCACTTGGGGACACAAATTTGACTCTATAGGGATGAATAATAGAGTACATTGGAATATGGCGACAGTAGTGTGTAAATAGGTGAAAGGATCTAAATAATATTAAAATATACCATATAAAATCTGCAAAATTCAATAAAAATGGAAAAAAACTTACAAGAAAAAAATGGTTATTTACATGCAGTTATCTATTTTTTTTCTATTCAAGAAACCTCAGTAAATTATTGATATAATTATAAAACTAATAAAGAATTCTCTTGGTTAAAAACAGCAACAACAGCAGAAAACCAAGGAATATATTAGGAAAATGGAGAGTTTAATTCCTGCTGTTAGGATTTAGATGTGTGACCCTGAAGAGCAACAGTTATGTCTCTACTGAGGAATAACCAATAAACCGATTTCCATGAATCCAAATATAATGACTTAAATTACATGTTAGAAAAATATGTAATAACACAAGTAGCTCTATAATGTAGATAAAAGTGAAAATGATTATAAATATTATAAAATGTAGAAAAACCAGGAAAACCCAAGATTACAAACATATCAAAATATCTTATTTTTTTCCCATGGTACCCAGGTTTTAATAATAATGCAATCAATCTATTCCTGCTTTGAAAAGTATTGAATTTTTAGAATAAATTCTTTGAAACATTTTCTATTTGCCAAGATTGGGATCAGGATTGGAAATCTGGACTTGTTTACCTAATATTCGGCTTTGCTATGTATTCCCTGTTGACTACAAGTAGGTTATTATATCTTTTGATAACAAAAATGCTAGGATAGCAGCTCTAAAAATGAAGGTGATGTGGTTCGCCACACATACATGAGGGTAAATTTAGCTATGATATTGAATTCTCTTGGAACTTATCAAGCTTTACCATCTGAACCTCTAAATTTGCCAATTCTAAGACATAGCAGTGACAAGAAATTTTTATGTTTTTTATTATGCCCAATCATAAATATGGAAATGTTTTTGATTGATGTCTACAATTCTTTTGTATAAAACGTTTGGGGAAGTGGAATTCAGTTTTTCATCTTTTTAACTGTAATTTTTTAAAAAATTGAGCTTTTGTACATTTCATACAACTCTTGATCAAATTTAGACCCCTTCTCCCATCAGTGTGATGTGTACTGAAGGCCACAACTGGCCAAATTTCAGAGCATAAGAGACTGCAGAGTGTGTATCCCTGGTTAGGACTCCTGTATTTCTTATTTTTTAAAGAATGTGTTTATTTTATGTCTGAGTGTTTTGCTTGCATGTATATAATGTATCATGAGCATTCAATGCCCATGGAGGTGAGAAGCAGGCATCAGATCACATGGAACTAGAGTTACAGAATTGTGAGATATCATGCAGGTACTGGGAATCACACCTGAGTCCTCTGGAAGAGCAATCAGTGCTCTTAACAGCTGAGCTGTTTCTCCAGCCTCACTTTATCTTTCTAAAAATGAAAAGTAGGAGAGGAAAATTAGCAGAGCAAATCTGCTTTAAAACCATGTCCATTCAGGGACATCAAAGGATATAATATTCATCTTAAAAGTCACTGAGTTTAGTAATTTTTTAAAGTATCATTTTCATTACATTTATTTTTGTGTAGAGGCCAGAGGAGAAGCTGTGCGATTTAGTTTTGTCTTTTCACCATGTGGGTTCTGGGGCTTGAACTTGGGTCATTAAGCTTTACAGTAAGCACCTTTCCAATCGAACTTTCTCATATACTCCAGTTTATTCATTTTTATGTTGGTAATCCAGGAGTGTATGCTTAGCAGAAAATTAAGTTCTAAATGCAGATAAAAGTGGATTGACTACCTAGCCTCCAGCCAGCTTAATCTTATTTTACCCGCACTCTCTTTTCACTCAAGAAATTTCTTTAGTACCTTGTACAAGCAGCTTCCTTGAAAATCTTTTCTTCTATGGGAGCTGGAGAGATGGCTCAGTGGTTAAGAGCACTACTATTCTCCCAGCAGACCTGGATTTGGTTCTCAGCCCCAACATGACAGCTCACAACTGTCTGTAACTCCAGTTCCAGGGCATTCAATGCTTTCTTCTGGCTTCCACTGGCATTGAACACACATGGTGCACTTATATACATGCAGGCAAGCCAATCATACATATAAAATAAAAAAGTTTTATATATATAAATAGAAATAAGTTATATATAAATATAAATAAGCTTATACAAAAAGTGTTATAAGAAGAATTTTTTTTCTTCTTTTAGTTTTTAGAGTTATTTGTATAGTCCAGATATTAAACCTCTGTCAAATACATGACTAGCATACTTTATCCCATTCCTAGATGATCTCTACCCTTGATTAATTCCTTCCTTTGATGTGCAGAACCTTTTTAACTTTATGAAGTCCTGTTTTTCAGTTTTGGGCACTACTTCCTTAGGATCTGGAGTCCCATTCAGGCAATGCTTATCCACGCCTGTATCTTGAGCTGTACTTCTCAGAATTATTTACTCTCCAAACCCTGAGACAACATATTATTACACAACACCGTTTATTGCAAACACACACACACACACACACACACACACACACAATGTTATATCATAGCCATAAAGAAGGATGTCATTTCTAAGAAAGTGCATAGAACTGGAAATAATTGAAGTAAATGAACTGAATAAATCTCAGAAAGACAAATGTCACATATTTTCCATCACTTGTGGGTCCTGGATTTTATATAGAAAGATAGAATCATGTATGGACAGATGATGTGAAGTAGAAGGAACACTGTCCAGGGGAACTAAGCAGACCAATGAGAGCACTGAGGGAGAGAATGGGGGGAATGAGAACAAGATATACTAAAAGTACATTGTATACATGCATGAAAATTGTCATATGCAATCCAATATAATAAATTTAAAAAGATTTTCTTTATCTCAGTATTCTAGCGTTTAAAACCAAATAGAGCACTGATGGTCAACTAGACAGAGACCCGGATTATGTCCAGTCATGTTTCCAACTCTTGGGATGACTTTGGGCATAACAATTCAACTCTCTGGACATTATGTTTTGTCACTTATGAAATTAAGGAGAAAAAAGCTTGCTACTTCTCTTCCAGCTCTAAAATTTAACAATTTTATATTTCTACTAAACAAAAACCTTGTCTTCCTAAGTTTGTAGAAATAATTTCCACTGAAGAAATGAGCCACAGGTCTTTGAGTTTTGTTTCAGTGGTTTTGCTGTTTTATCCATTTCCAATTTCCCAACATATTAGACCTCCTTGTTTGGGTTAATAGTGAAGCTCAATAGTGAGTAACAGTTTTGATTTCTATGGAAGGATTTCTGGAATCTAGGTTCATGGAGATGAGGGATGCCACTGGGAAGCTGACTTTAGTTGATAATTAAACCAGGCTAGGGTAACTGTATTTGTTTGTGTGTCAGTCGAAGAAAATTTGAAAACAGTATTTTGAGCACAAATGACATTTTCATGTATATAATATGTCAGTCAAAAGTAGGTATGAGGCAACATTTTGAACCTCAGTAGGCTGTTCTATGTTGAAATACTTGCATTACAGGGATAAATTGTAAACCCCTTACTCAATGTTCTGTCCTCTAAGATAGTTCTTAGAAATGAGAACCCAGCAAACCTACATACTAAAGAGGTGTAGAAACAAAAGAAGACTTTGAGATCTGGTGTATCTATATGTAAACTGTTAGAGTGCTTCAGAGTCAAGGATATAGGAAAAGGGAAGGTATGATGTTCGTTTATAATTTAAAACACATAATGCTTCTTTTGGAAATATCTGGTTAAAAGATCCCTGTAGCATACACACATTTGAATATAAAATCATATAGGCAATTAATAAGAATAAAACTTTTGAAATAAATTAGATTTACGTTATCCACTGTTAATAGTAAATCACTCAAAATTTTCATTTTCCAAGAATTATAGACAGGGAGTTAAGTCAGATTTTCTAAAATATTTGAAAATCAGGAGTGTGTGTAGTTGTTTCTGAAAGAAATTTTGTATTCCTTTCAGTATGATTATCTCACCTCACAAGCTGTACAAAACTAACCCATGCTATGCAGCAATTGAATACCTTCCCTCATTAACTTTAATTGGAGTGGGACAGTTTTCCAATGGTTTATTTGAAAGCGGAGTTCACTTGAAAAATGAATAGAATAGAAAAAGAAGGTTACCGTTGTATAATTAAATCCTGAAAATAAAGATCCAGAACTTTCTTTCTGTGTGAACTAAATAAGTGATCCAGTAAGCTAGTGGATGAATTTTTTCTGTCGATAAAATTGATGTTTTTTTTTTATTATACTGCTTATGGAAGGCTTGTCTCTTTTTACAAATCAGAACCAGCAGTTAATTTGAGACTGCCAGTGCAACAGTGTCTGCTGTAGTTTATTGATTCCTCTGATGAGAGTAAAAAATGTTTACATTTTTCATGGGCAGACATTTTATATTTTAAAGCTGTAGACAAACATTGATACACATCAGACATATTTTGGTTTGCAGAAAAGATAAAAGTCAGGAATATTTTGAATTCTCATTGTATAATATGAACAAATGTTTTAAAATAGAAAAATGTAAAAATGTGAATCCATTATTTAAATATATTTTTGAGGGTATAATTGATTGAAGTTATCCAGCTCTTAGGAAATTTGTGAAGCCTTGGAACCATCTTAAAACATAACACAGCTTTAGAATTTAGTGGTTTTCTATTCTGAGTGTTGCTGTGTGGGTAAGAACAAGCTTTCATTCTAAATATTATCTTGGCTGCTTTGCTGAGAAGTTGCAATATTGTTTGTTTGTCAAACAGCTTGAACAGCTATACAATATTATTAGAGACAATATGGAATTGGTAAGTGGAGACATTATTCTTACCTGCTGCTTTGTTATTTGGTAAAGTCATGGTGGTAGTGAGTTACCTATCCTTTTATTACTAATGAATTTCCATAATAAGATCTGCAGTGTACTTTTAAAGATCAACAAATAATGACAGCATGGGTTGTACATTCATTTCAGGAACACAACATCCAGCCACTTCTATGGAAGATATTTGTAAAATGATTTGAGAAGTGATGAACTCTTCCTATATTAACCAAATGAGCTTTATAGACATCTGAAATCCATCAGTACCTCTTCTGATCTCCCATGTATGCAATTTCCTGTGACTGATGTTGCTGAACTGTTCAATTGAATGTTTTATTCTCAATATTTCTGCTTATTCCCACTTTCACGTTTCCTCACATAAAGAACAATAAGATTAGTATCTTAATGGTTTCATTTGGAATAATTAATGTGATAACTTCTAAGTTATTTCATTTATGACTTAGTAGAACAAATGTGTAAGAACTCATGAATATGGTAAGGAAGGGAGGTGATGAGGTGATTCTACTTTATATTCCAATTATTTATTGGTACCATCTCAATGACCCATAACTGTACTTTTTAGTCACTTAAGAAATAGTTATATCCTCTTTTATTTCAAACCCACTGTGTCTACCTAGTGCTGCTTGTATGTGAATGGGTGTAGGATCATCTACTGGAGCATGGGTAGCCTCTAAGGCTGTATCCCTGAAGAAAATTAGTTGTCCCTCCCTCAGCAGACATCAATTGCCAATAACTTCTCAGCTAAGGTGGGACTTCATCAACCTTTTACACATCAATTCTAGTGTTTTGACTGACTTGATTTTGTCCAGGTCTTGTACATGCAGTCACAACCCACTGTGCGTTCATGTGTGTAACTGGGTCTTAAGGACTGGGGTCTTAATATCAAGTTCTGAAGAGTAGCCAAAAGCAATGGCAATGGCATGTAATGTTTGGGATATCCATGGGACTCCACCTACCAACAACTTGAAAAAGAGATACTCCATAGCTAGCACTGGACTTTTTATTGATAGGCTGGATTGTCTGAGATAGGCATTGTCCCCCCGTTATAGGGTTGCTCTATTTAAATTCCTTTTATATATGTGTATGTATATACTTTAGGAACTCTATGTAGTAGCTCTCCATAAAGTACTTTGAAAGCTCTTTACTGTTAGTTATCCCTCCCCATACTCCTTAATATTATCTTTCTTCCCATTTCTCACCCAGTTTAACCATTGCTGTTCCATTAATCTACTTTCTTCCTTCCTACTCCTTGCATTGTATGCATTTCAACCCTCTTCCCTTGATATACCCCACTATGGCCCTTTACTAGTGTTTGACATTTTATGGGCATACTTATGTCAAAGATAGCATTCACGTATTAGATACAACATGAGGCGTTTGTCTCTCTGGGTATGTTACCTCACCCAGAATGATTATTTCTAGCTCCATCAATTTTCCTGTGGATTTCCTTACTCCATTTCTTCTATATAGCCGAATAATGTTCCATCATGAATACGTACCACAATTAGAGTTGATGTGCATGTAGGTGGCTTCAGTTAACTGGCTGCTGTGGGTAGATCAGCAATGAAAATGTGTGAGCGAGTATCTCTGTAGCAGGGTACTGAGCCCTTTGGGAATATGCTTAGGAATGGTGTAGCTGGATCATGTAGTCAATCTATTTCTCACTTTCTCAGAGACCTCCACATGGATTTCCACAGCAGCTATACCACTTTGTATTTCCACCAAAAATGAATAAGAGTTTTCTTTGCCTACCACATGCCAACATTTGTTGTTATTTGCTTTTCTTTTGATTTCATTCACTCTAAGATGGGTAAGATGAAATCTCAGTGTATTTTAATCACATTTCCTGATGGCTAAGAATATTGAACATTTTAAGAAATGGGTCTCACTCAACTGTATTTCTTTTGAGAGCACTCTGCTTAGTTCCATGTCACCATTTTTAATTGAATTGCTTGTTTTCTTGGTCTCCTGGTTTTTTTTTTTTTGTATATTCTAATTATTAACCCTCTGTCAGATGTATAGCTAGTAACTTTTTCCCTATTCTGTAGGCAGGATCTTCGCCCACATGATGGTGTCCGCTGCTGTATGAGATTTTTAGTTTAATGAGGCCCCTATTTGTCAATTGTTGGTCTTAATGACTACATTCTTGGAGTCCTGTTTGGAAAATCTTTTCCTGTGCCTTTAAGTTGAAACATATCCTGTACTTTCTACTCCACCAGATTCAGGACATCAGGTCTTATGTTGCGGTCCTTCATTCATTTGAGGATGAATTACATGCAGGCTGAAGACAAGGGTCCACTTTCATTCTTCTGCATGTAGATGACCAGCACTGTTTGTTGAACATGCTATTGTTTCTCCAATGTGTACGGCTAAGTTCTTTGTAAAAAATCAGGAGGATATAGTACTGCAGGTTTACATCTGGCTTCTCATTATATTCTATTGAGCAGTACATCTGTTTCTATAACAACACCATACTCTTATTACTATGGTTCCACAGTATAACTTCAAATCAGAAATAGTGATGCCTCCAGTAGTGTGCCCACCCATGGGTGAGTCAGCCAGATCCTGCTGGCCTGAGTCACCATTCCCCTGCTATGGGACCAGCCCCAGTCATGTGTTGCCAAGATTCCAATCTTCTCTGCTTAGCTGCTTAGATATAGCACACTTGATCCTCATGACCTGGACTTGGGCATAGCTTCTTTTGTCCAGACACAGAGCTCCTGACTAGCTTGCCAGGACCCATCTGATCCTCCCAATAAAAAATCAAAAGAGAAGATCAATCTTCTTTAAGGGAGTAAGGCTAGCTAGGCTGAACAGACTCCAGTGGATGAACTCACACTGAGGGACAACTGAGTACAAAAACTTGACTTGATAGGTCTTAACATATATGACAGAATGCATAAAATCCTGTGGGTGGGCTATGGGGGGTGCAGATAGAGGAGGGAGTCTAAACATGATTAAGAAGTACTGTTATTGTATCAAATGCACAAAGATTCATTTAAAATATACGCTGAAAAAAATTAGAGACTCTGAAGTGTAGACAAACCATTCATACCTGATCAGAAAACAACCAAGATACATCAACAATATAAACAAAATCGAACTTCAATTAAACAAAGTCAGACTTGAATTTCATATCAGACACACAATCAACAAAAGAAATCCATATGACCAGGCCACAACAAAAACAAGCAAATAATATGAAAAATCAAGAAAATACTCCACTATCAAATCCCACCAATGCTATAGAAGTTTTCTGCAATAAGAACTTCCCAGAGGAACCACAGGAAACAGAATTTTAAAAAGAATCATAAACATGATCAAAGAATTCAAGGACTTTAACAATCACACAAACAAGTAACCCAAAAAACTCGAAGAGGACAGGAATAAACTCCTAACAGGCCGAAGCTCAAGAAAATGCAAATATCCAGATGAATTAAATGACAAAGACAGTTTAGGATTTGAAAAGTAAATTCATGAAAATATAGAATTATTTAAGAAAACTCAGGCTGAAACAATTCAGGAATCTGGAAAGTTAAGAACAATTCAAACCCAAACTTAGCAGATCAGAAGAAGTAACAAAAATCCAAGTAGAAATCAGTGAAACAGAAACAAAGAAAATAATACAAAGAATCAATGAATCTAAGAGCTGGTGTTTTGATAAGATAAATAGATCCTTAGCCCAGTTGACCAAAAGAAAGAAAGAGTAGATTCAAATAAGCAAAATCAGAGACAAAAGGGGAAACATCACAACAGACACATACACAAAAATCCAGAACATTATAAGGAAATACTTTAAAAACTTATACTGTATTAAATTAGAAAATCTGAAAGAAACAAATTTCCAAATTGACTGAAACCACCAAACTTCTAGATCAAAAGCTTGAACAGACCCATGACAAATAAGAAAACTGAAATAGTAATACAAAGCCTCAAAACTAAAAAAAGGCCCAGGCCCAGATGGATTCATGGGAGAATTATACCAGATCCTCAAAGAAAATCTACAACAAATACTACTTAAATTATTCAAAAAGATAGACTCAGAGGGAGAGGAGAACTCTCAGATTCCTTCCTTGAAGACAGCATTGTTCTAATACCCAAATCAGACAACAACACAAGAACAAGAAAAGCAAAACTATAATCTCATATTCTTAATGAGCATAGATGAAAAAATTCTCAACAAAATACTCACAAACTGCTTGTAGAATCACAGCAGAAGGATCAACCACCACAATAAAGTTAGCTTTATTTCAGAGATATAGATTTTCACAGCTGTGTTTTTTGCTGTTTTCACAATAGTTAAAAAATGGAAACATCTGAAATATCCATCAGCTGATGAGTACATAATAAAAAGGTGGTAAATTTACACAATGGAAGCCATGAAATTTAGAAGTAAATGGATAGAACTAATAACTTTTATACTAAGTGAAGGGACACAGACTCAGAAAAATAAGAAGCATATGTTCTCCATCATTTGTGCATCTTAGCTCCAAATCCTTAGGTGTGAGTTATACATCTGGATTTAACCCAGTCAGGAAAATGGAAAGGAACCATGGGGGTGGAAGGGAAGAAGGAACTTGAGAGAGGTGGAAAGGAGGAGACAGGTGTTGACAAGGGGGCTGAGAAGGGAGTAGGAGAGGTAATGCAGGTGGAATGAGAGGAGAGATAAATAATGCTTAGAAATTATGAAAAACAAAGAGGAAAAATGTTAATTCAAAGTCCTACTGAAAAATATATGTGCAACATATATACAAGGGCATATGTTTAGCTAGAAGCTACATATCAAAAAAGACAGCTCCAAGCAGGAGAAATCTCCTTTCGAGTTGTTGGTCTGGTATTCCAAGAGACTCCCAAAATTACAAAGACTGTTGCTATAATCCCTGATTGCCTTCCAGAACTTGAAAGTAACACTATATTGTTGAGGATGGGCCATACTTCAGACATAGGGCTTGGAGAAGATGAGCTGGAACTAACCAGGAAGCCATCTTCCTAAATATTATCTTTCATGACATTAAAGGACACTAGGCAAGTTGTCAAGGGACAAAACCAATCAATGGTCCTACTCAGCTGTAAGGCCTAATAAACAACAATGACTGACCCAGGAAATTAATGCTATAGTTGCAGTAGTGGTATTTTATCTTGAGGGTAATTAACACCATGGATTCAGAGCTGGAACAGAAAGCTGCAGTGTTCTCTAGTTTTATGATGGTCCATGCTGTGTTTTCTATTCACTTTGCGATGGATCCTGGTGATGATATAGATGGGCTTGTTTACAATTCTATCTGTTTTCTTTTTTCTTTTTTTTAAACTTCATTCCTCAAAAATCTTTGAGGTGAGTCAGAGTATCCCCTGAAGAAAAACGTAGCTGCATATATTAGTAGAGAAGTAGCATGGTAATTGGGGATAGTTCTTTCTCTTGGGGATTCAGTTAAATTCATGTGCTTTGTCTAAGTGATTCTGGATGATTTTTTCTGCTGACATAAGTGAACTTAATACTAAAAATAATGGGATATAGGTTTCTGAAAATCAGCCTTTTCATCATACAGAAGTACCCTGACAGTCTTGGAGCTCTTTATCTATTAAATAATGAAATTAAGCATGTAATGGAGTTATTAATTCTAATATAGATATTTATTTAATTATAACTATCAGTAAAAAACTGAATATAATAAATTTGTGGCACTTCTGGGTGCTCAATAAGTATGAACCTAGACGTTTCCAAGAACACAATGGATGTGTGGTATGTGTTTGCAAATGAATTTGTACTTACAGCTTGCATTAAATTGTTATAAACACAAGTAGTATCATATATGAATATAGTTATTGATTTTTGAATGGTTTTAATAGCACAGATTACAGTGAAAAAGATTGGGAACCTTAAGCTATAAATATAATGTAGGTTCATTTAATGTATGGAAGTATGCAGTGCTTTTAAGTAATGATCTGATGTGTGAGTCATCATTCCTAACAGTTCAATGCTCAATAGCTTCATTAAATTTATGTCCAAGTATTCTTTCATTTAGTAATATATCAAGCTTGAGGTTTTGTATAATTACTTATATTAAGAGTAGTGTTTATTTTTCATTTTCCATAGTTATCAAGTACCATTTTAAAAATAAATTTAGTGTTCTGCTCAAACTAAATAAATACTTCAAGTTAATCAATGATCTTGTGTATTAGTCACTTTTCTGTTGCTGTGATAGAAATACTGATCCAAACAATTTATAGAAGGAAGAGTTTATTTGAACTTATGGTTCTAGGGGAATTACAGTCCATCATGGCAGGGAGGCATGGTGTCTGGAGGTGGCTGGAGCAGGAGCAACAGAAGCTAAGCTCTCACATCATCATGTAGGCACAGAAAGCAAGGGAGTAACTGGAGATCCATCAAGGCTTAAGAATTTTCTAACTTCACCAACCCCCAGTGACATGCTTCCTCCAGGATAGCCACACATTCTAAAACCTCCCAAAACAGTGTCATTATCTGGGGACAAAATATCCAAATATTTGGAGCCTATGGGGGACATTTTCATCCAAATAATCACATCTTGCATTACATCTACCTTAATTTTTGACTTGGATTTCATAAATATTTTAAAAAATTGTTTGATTTATTCTTTTTTTTTTGCCTTGTCTGCATGTAAATGTATCATGTGTACAGTGTCCATGGAGGACAAAAGAGAACATTGGATCCCCTGGAACTGGGGAGAGTTGTTAGCCCATGTGAGTGCTGGGAACTGAACCCAGGTTCTCTGGAAGAGCAATTAGTGCTCTTAACTACCATGCTATCCCTCCAGTCTCTTGATTTTGTAATTCTTAATTCTTTTTTATAATGTTGTTTATTCCATGTCCATCCAGGGAGTGATTTTAGAAAAGGGGTTATGTTTATAGAACACTTCAGTTTTATGAGAATGACAGCATAAGCATACTCATCTTTTACATCCTAATTAGACCATCAACACAGAGAGTATCAGTTCATCTATGGTATCCATTTAATATTTGCATCATAAAAACAGAAATTAAAAAAGTAATGGTCTATGACAAGAGTAAGGATTTGGAAAAACAATTAAGCAAATAAAATTTAATGAAATTGAACACACAAGTACCTTCTAGAGATTGGTCTGAAATGTCCCCCAGAAAAGCCTAGTCGCAAGCTTAGCTTATTGGGAAGTGCTGAAAACTTGAGGAAGAGCCAAGTGGAAGGTATAGAGGACACTGAGAGTGTGTTCCACAGGGCCTCATCCATGCTGTGAGAGGTTTTTCTCTGCCAAGTGCTCCCAACATGATGTGCTGCTGTGTGGCAGATCCAAAGTCATTAGGGACAACTGAGCATAGATCAGAACCTCAAAACTTTGAAAGAAAATAAATATTTTATCTTCATAACCTGACTTATCTGATTAATTATTATAGTGATAGAAATATAATTGACCCAGAACTCCCAGGTTTTGAGAGCAAAAAGGACATATAGCTATTTGTATTGCTCATCTTATGTAATAAAATGGAGCATAATAGTTCAAAAGATGGGGAATAAACCTGTCTTGATTTCTGTAAGGGATTTATTGTATGGAATTTCCTGCAAAGTGTATCTAGCATGTACTGAACATCCACACACCTGAGTAAGACATGTTCATATACAGAGTTTTCTGAGAAGAAAGGAACTAGAAAGTCACCATGAATGTTATTCTTAATTTCTTCTAATTTTCATGTTTACAGAACTGAACGAAGTACTCTTCCACATTTCTCAGTCCACCATTCTGGGCTGCTGCCTCCTTTTTGCTCATACTTCACAACCATGCTCCATCTTTCAGATTGTGATCATTTGTATTGCTCCCAACAGCCTCCTATCTCTTCTCCCTTTTCTGTCTCCTTTCTCCTCTTTCCCACATTTCTATAAAATAGAAAATTAAAATTTCAGAGTTGTGAAAAACTCCCAAATTATATCAACTTAAAATTAATTATTTTCAATGAATCAATAATATGAATTTAAAAATCATTGGTAGGTATTTTCTAATAACTGAAATATACATTAACATACTGTAGGATCAGTCAGTGATGAACAAAATGTTAATGGTATATAATTTTCTCTATATTGCCATAAGTATGGCAAATGGACATAAGAAATCAATGTACATATACTTTTTTTGTTGTTCTAGATGAATTTAGAAATAGAGCAAAACAAAAATCCATGAAGTTCATACTTGAATTTAGACAACCCCAAGATTGTTGTATTCCTAAGATAATTTCACACTATATGCAAAATATATATCCTTACATTTACAAATATCCCAGTCACCACTCATCAAAGAAGCTTATTTTGTACCAATTAGAGACTATTACCAACTACCACATTGTCTATGAATTGCCCAGGCCTAAGTGATACATCTACAATGCAATCTCTACACCTAAGGTTCATGGACCATAGAACAGGGATAAAAAAGAGGACACTAATGAATCTCTCAATTCTCATTAGTGAAGATGGAGGATCAGGAACACAAAAGGTCACAAATGGACAAAGCAAAGAGATTAAGAGTCTGTAGAATGACGATCCTTGGACAGGACTCATACTAAACTCCACCCATCCAGGGCTTAGGGTGCACCTCAGAAAAGGGGGCAGAAAGATTGTAAGAGCCAGGGAGGAGGTGTATGACCATATAGAAACAGAGTCCTACAAGCTCCTGGGACACTACTCATATGATTCTATGGTAATGGTGCCGGCACACACAAGCCCCATGCAAATTCAGGCAGACAAAAACCCAGCATAGAACTGGGGAAATAAACAACAGACCCCAATATTAGCTAAAGAAATAATGGCAACTGATTACTGCTAGTTGTGGAAGAGCTGATCTTCCTCAAACAAGGGACTCTATATGGGCTGACTAGACCTCAGTGGATAGACTTGCATTGGGGAATGTCTGGGGTCACTGACTTGACATAGTGGGCCTTAACAGGGATGACAGAGTATATAGCCTCCAGTGGGGTCCTATGGGAGGGTACCAGTGGGGACAAGGGTCTAAAGATGATTAAGATTGTTTGAGGTATTCTGTATGAAATACACAAAAATTCAGTAAAATAAAATTAAAAAAAAAAGAAAAATAATTATTTAAATCAAATTTGGGAATTTCAGCCATTAATTCCTTATTTTTTTTCTTTCCTTTTCTAGGACTTTTATTCTGAGTATGTTTTAATGCTTGCTAGTATATTGTGTTTCTTTGAGGATGTATTCGGGTTTCCTCATATATACTTTTTTTTCTGTTCTGCAGCTTGAGTAATCTCAGTTTTTTTCTCTTCAAGTTTATATATGCTTTCTTCAAATGTGGAAATCTATTGATTTCAGTGATTTTGCTTTTCACTTGTAGAATTTCTACTTAAGGTTTCTTTCTGTATTATTTATATATTTATTAGAATTTTATATTTGGTAAGAGATAATTTTATAGTTTCCTTTGGTTCTTTGATTACTGATCTTCTGAGACAGCCCAGGTTGATCTTGAACTCACTGCAACCCTCCTGCCTAAGCCTCTGAAATGTAGGTTTATAGGCACTAACCACTGTTCCCAGCCCCCTTTAGTTCTTTTCACATAGATTTCTTTAGTTCATTTCAGTATTTCCAGCATTCAACTTGAAATCTTTTCCTAGTAATTTTAAGATCTAGATTTCCTCAGAGACAGTTTCAATTGATAGTATGTTTCTTTATATATGGAATGCAATTTGCCATTTTCCTCCATGTATCTTATAATTTTATTTAAAAATCAGTCATTTAACAAAGTAGTAATGGTAGAAATCAGATTTCCTGCTAAGTTTTTTTTTTTTTTTTTAATTTCTGCTTTTGTTTCTCATTAACAACTTTCTTGTACTGGTGTTGCAAACTCTATTCTCTGTGGTGAGCAGTATTGAAACCATGGTGTGGTTGTGTCTCCCGATTGGCTGGCTCCTCCAATGGGTGGGGCCTGACACAAGCAGGAAGTAGGAAGGGAAGCTGGGAGCCATCTTGGGATGGAAGCCTGGAGCTGCAGGTAGAGCGTGACGGTGTAGAAAACTCGCAGCCAGTGCAACAACTCAAAGACAGAATGGACCGACTCCCTATGGACCTGGGGCAAGATTGCTGGCCCCAGAGGTGTGAGCAAATGCTAGCGGGGCTATGGGCATGGCATGGTCTGATAAGGTGGGCTCTGAGTCAGGGTGGCACTGGGCTAGGCACTGGGTACTCATCCCTTTGTAAGTTAATAATCTCACATAAAATATATTATATGGCTTGTCTGATCACGCAGGAGACCCAGAGAGAATTCGGGCCGCAGAATTGGCATAGTCTGCCAGGATATGACAAAACTGAGAATGAGTTTTATAAGAGTGCTAATGGCAGGGCTGATGTGGTTTTTGCAATGGGTTACTAAAAAGAGGCCAGCCACAAATCGGAGGCCACCGCTATGTTGTAAATCTGGGGATATGTTGCGGTTGTGGGTATGTGAAGATTTGTTAAAAGTTACACAAAGGTTAGAAAATCTTTTACCTTCTCTAGACTCAAAGGAAGTACCTGGAGAAAGAGAGTGGCCACTTTTCATCATAAAAGATATGCCCCAGGTAGAAGATAGAAAAGCGCTGTACTGGAAGACCCAATTACAGAGCTGGAGAGAGAAAAAAGGCAGGACACTCTGACTTGTGTAAAGTCCAAGGACTCAGAGAAAAAGACAGATAATAGTAAAAAGGAATAAAAAGCTAACTGCACTATAGCTAGGAAATATTCTATGCTGGAAGTGTTAAAGCTAGGAAAAACTTACAAGCAAGCAAGCAAGCAGATATGCTGGAAGCGTTAAAGCTAGGAAAAACTTACAAGCAAGCAAGCAAGCAGAGAGCCCCTGGACACATGGCTTGTGAGAGTATGGGACATGGGAGCAAATGACGTCCAGTCTAAGTCCTTCAGAAGCTTCACAGCTGAGTTGTATAACCACCCATCCATCCTTACAATATAGGCTGTTCAACCTAGGCCAATGCAGGGGGAAGCAGTCCTTAATGGGATGGCTCATTGAAGGCATTAAAGATACATGGTTGTCACCAAGGGAGACTAACATGATTAGCAGGGGCTGGACTATAAAGGAGGGGAAGGCATTACTGAGAGAACTAGGTATGAGAAAAGCAATATATGATGACCAGTTCACTGGGCCAGATGAGACTGTATACACCAGAGATATGAAAGAAAGCTTAATTCAACTGGAAACTTGAGAATGGTATGGGTCTTTAATTGCTTTACTAAGCCCTTTGATGGGATAAGATCTTTCTAAAGTGATAGAGGCTTTGGCAAATCTAAATGATTCTGACCAGCATGTAAAACATGTCTGTGACCAGACAGAGGAAATGGTCCACATGGGTTACTTGAAGACAAATGTGGCAAGACTTACGTCAAGCCCAAATTCCCAAAGAAAAAATTGATAGAAAACCAAATTCAGTACCAAGGCATTTCTGGGAGGCTTTAAAACCAGAAGAACAGTATACAAAGGACATTTGAAGGATAACAGCTGTACAAGGGGTGGTTAAGAATCCCCAATGATTAAATAAGACACATTTCTCTTCTGATAAAGCCTATACTAGGGGTAGAAGCAGGGTTTCCCACCAAGTTCTCACCCAACAACCTGTTATAGTCAATGGGAAGATGACAGATGTGGCTACAGTCAGGAGGCAGACCCAGAGCCTGTCTGACTCAGGGAACCAACAAGTGCAGCGGAAACAGGAGATGCCCCCTGCCTCCTTAGCCCAGTACAGGGTCAGGCAACTGGAGCCAGCACCTGTAAGTGTATCAAGACTAAAAGAACCCAAAGGGATAACTAAAAATGGTAATGAGCTAACCAAATTAATGCCTCATACCCATGCTATGGTACCTAACAAGGATCTATGGAGAAAACAGTTAATACAAATGGACAAAACCTTTCCAAGCTTTATGAGACCTTGTCTATAAGTGATTTAATATTCAGTGTTAACATTCCTTTGAATGTTTTACAGATGTGAAACCCATTTGAAAGATACCTGAAGAAGCAAAAGTCGGCTATAGAAAACTGTTAAGAAAATCTACAGTACCAGGGGTTGTCCCTGGTAACTGGGGCCCCCTTATGAGTTGTTGTTCAGGGAGAGACCCTTGAGGTCCTCAAATTTACCAAGGCTATTGCCATTAATGTCGGTTGTACACTAAAAAGGTTGGTAAGGCCATGTTGCTGAGGACACTGCATGTTGTAAGCGCAGGAGAAGAGATGGAACTGAGACTAAGCCAAAAAAACTCTGTGCCACTGGATTGATAATGTTCATATTGCCAGAAGGCTCTATACAGATGGTTGGGGAAGAAAGGATCTCCTATAAGTCTACTCAATGATGGACCCCGTGTGCTGCACACTACAGATATGCCAAGCAATACCTGCAAGTGCAATAATGGCTTGACCACATATGTACAACAGACAAATTTCTAATTGGATAAGGCCTGCTCCTAGGGGTGGAACACACATCTGGTGCTGTAGAACAGGCCAACACCTTTTGTTGAGAAAGGCTACAGGCCCTAGTGGAGAAGCCATCATAAGTATATTGTTTAATTAGTACACCTACTGGGATATCCTCTAAACATTTGTATTTACATTCATGTTTGTTTAAATGTGTCTACTTCCTTCCATTTATCTTTATAGTAGGAAAAAACACCACTGAGATAGATCAGTGGATACAGCCTAAAGACAACTAATGGGGAACCCCAAGAAGCCACTATCTTGCCATGATACAAGAGAGATCACCCTACATCTATCACCCCCTCCAAGGCTCAGGTACTTTAGTGGAAGATAGGTGGAAAGATTGTAAGGGCAGAGGAAAGGGGTGGAGTGTCTCCCGATTGGCTGGTTCACCAATGGGCGGGGCCTGACATGAGTGGGAAGAAGGAAGGGAAGCCATCTTGGGATGGAAGCCAGGAGCTGACGATAGAGTGTGATGGTGTAGGAAATTCACAGCCAGTGACTCAAAGACAGAACAGACTGACTCCCTGTGGGCCTGAGGCAAGATCGCTGGCCCCGGAGGTGTGAGCGAATGCTAGTGGGGCTATGGGCATGGCATGGTCTGATAAGGCATACTCTGAGTCGTGGTGGCACTGGGCTAGGCACTGGTTGCTCATTCCTTTGTAAGTTAATAAACTCACATAAAATATATTATATGGTTTATCTGATTGCGCAGGAGACCCAGAGAGAATTCAGGCCACAGATTAATTTACTGACTCTCTGACTAGATAGTTTTTCCTTAAAGTAAAAATTCTCCTGTCCTTTGTAGAGGGGTTCTGTGTGTATATGTGCATGCGTGAGTGCGTGTGTGTGTGTGCCTGTGTGTGTGTGTGTGCAAGGAAATACCTTCAAATCTCAAGCAAATTTAAATATGCTTTAATTTTCCCATTTCCTCTTAATTCAGGGTTTATGTTCAGATACAGATGAGGGATTGGACCTTCATGGCTCTTTCTGAGCACACATGTATGCCTATATATGCAGACTTCCCTTTGGGATTCCTATCAGTGCTTTTCATAGGCCACTACAGGCATCTTGTTCTCCAGCTATTTGTTTTAGGCTAGCCTCTTATTTCCTGAATTACTATGCCTCAGTCAGTTGTGATAGTAAACAGATTTTTTTTTGAAAACTATGTATTAAAGATAGGATTTTTCCTACTGAACATATCCAGTATCAGTTCAAAGGCAAAGAAGCATTCTAACCTACCTTCCTCAGATTGCTACCGGATATTTACATCTTGGGGCAGTCTCTTTGAGGTGGTCCAAACTTTGTTTCTCATGTCTAGAGACTACTTTGTTGACTCTTTTTACTGTTGTGTTGGCCACAAGGATAGTGGTTGTTAAATTTTGATTGTGATACGTTTTCTACAGGTTCATGTGTTTGAGCAGTTGGTACCCAGATGGTAATTCTGCTTTGGAGGTTGTAGGACCTTTAGGAAGTGGGGTCTAGCTTGAGGAAGTGGTCATGGGGGTGTGTCTCTCTGCTGGACCTGTCAGCATTGTTCCTGCTACTGCTACTGTCCTGAGTGCCACTGTCATGTCTTCTCTACCAAGGGAGGAAGTGGTCATGGGGGTGGAGCTTAAGGGATCGCTCTCAGTTCTGTTTCCAGCTCCTGTGTCTCTCTGCTGGACCTGTCAGCATTGCTCCTGCTACTGCTACTGTCCTGAGTGCCACTGTCATGTCTTCTCTACCAAGGTGGGCTGTATTCCTCCAACCCTGAGCCTAAATAAATCCTTCTTCCCTTAAGTTATTCATGTCATGTTTTTGGTCCCAGTGTCTAGAAATGCAAGAGCCATAGTAGTTTCCAGCCTGTTGTGAAACTTGGAGATGGGATGTGAATGGGCCAAGTCAAAATGTTGCAAGGCTCTGTTCTTACTGAGATTAAGTCATGTGTCTTGTGTCTTGAATAGATGTTTGTGAGAACTGGAAGGTAGGTTTTGATTGTTTGGCTGTGATTTTCTTTGCTATTATGGAAGTCAATCTACTATGCTATAAAACCTTCCTTTTAATTTTTCCCCTGGAATATGGCATTCATGCTGAAACAATATACTCCTAGAGGTTGGAATTGTTCCTTTGAGTGACTGACCTCTCTATGGTTGGATAGTACTTATTAGAACAAATCCAAATACCTCAACAACTTAGCAGTGTTCTGAAGCTCTTAGGTCCTATGTGTACATGTCTGTTATTAGTTACTTCATTTGTTGCTATGACAAAATACATGATAAAAGCAACTTAAGAAGGTAGGGTTTATTTTGGTTCACAGCTTGAGGTTTCAGTCCATCATGATGCAAGAGCTTAAAGCATCTGATCACATTATGTCCACAGCCAGGCTACAGAGAGGACTGAATCCTGCTGCTCAGCTCACTTTCTCTTTTGTATTCAGTTTGAGACCCTAGCTCCTGGAATGATGCTGCCCATATTTATGGTAATTTTTCCCACTTCAGTTAACTCATTCTAGTAACTCCCTCATACATATGCCCAGAGGTTGTTTCCAAGGTAATTCTTTGTCCAGTCAGGTTGACAATGAAGATTACTCATAACAATGTCTTGCTCCAACTTTTCATGTTTAAGATACCAGAATAGGGGCTGGAGAGATGGCTCAGTGGTCAAGTCACTGGCTGCTCTTGCAGAGGACCCAGTTCAGTTCCTGGTATTCACATGGTGGCTGAGAAGTATCTGTAACTTCAGTTCTACAGGATTTGAAGCAGCCTTCTAGTCTCTGTGGTCACTGCATGTTTGTAGTATAATTACATACATACAGCCTAAACACCCATAAACATAAAATAAATATAAGTAAACATTTTTTTAAAGATGCCAGAATCAAGTCCTGAGGCTATATTTGTTTTGGGATTGTCTTGCCTAAAATTCATCTGGAGTTGTTTAGTGCTGGGAAAATAAAGATTTTGGAAATCTATGTCAATATGCTACTTTTCTTGAAACACAATCATTTTTTCTAAGTTTTCATATGCTTTTAGGGATTTAGAGGGTATTATATGTTGTATAGCAGTGAACACATTCTTACACTCATGTAGCTGATGGTTCCCCAGGAGTTCATTTTCACCAATTTCTATTGCAACCTTGAAGTTGTAAGCTTCAGTCACTACAGTCTTCCTACCACAGCTCAATGATCATGAATGAACAGCCGATCTTTAGAGTGGAACTGAGTCCTTCAGCGCAATAATTATCAGCAGGATACAGGCATGTGAGAACAATTTGTATTTAAAAGAAGGTTACAATGTACTAGCTCAGTGACTGTTTAAAGTAACACCAGGAAACATATGGATAAACCCAAATGAATGAGGTGTCAATGCCAATGACTTTGTAATCCAATTTATTATACCTTTTTCTTATATTTAACTGAGAGAGAGAAATGCACATTTGCTTTATTATGCCATTTTTCATGTTCAAGTTAAAGCATAAAAGAAATCTGACTACATTGTTTACCAGTGGGCGATGTTTCTTAACTGATGGATACTCTTTTGACAAAAAGTTTACTACCAAACAAGTACTTAACTCTATTTCTCATTTTTTTCTCTTGGCAAGACAACCATATTTTATACTCAAAATTTGTGTTGTATTCAATGACCTCTTCAGGTACAATATATCAGTATAATTATAATTAAGAAGTTCTCAAGTATCTTAGAAGTAAATCTATTCAGACCCTTGGAACTTACAGGTAACAAAGGCATACCCAGATGTATTTCTTATTTCCCCTTCTTCCTTATTCTCTTCACTCAAATGGAGCAATGTACATTTGTTGTGTTTAACTATAAAGCTGCACCTGCTAATTATACATCCCTAAATGGCTACATCCACATTGTCCACAAAGGAGCACTTACACCTTATTTTTTTCTTTTCTTTTATTTATTTATTATTTTTATTTCATGTGTATGCGTGTATTGCCTGCATGTAGGTAAGTGCACCCGTGTCATGCAATGCCCATGGAGGACAGAAGAGACTATCAGATACCCTGGAACTGGAGTTATGGACAATTGTTAGCTGCCGTGTAGGTGCTGGGATTCAAACCTGGGTCTTCTGTGAGAACAGTCAGTATTCTTAACCACTGAGCTATCCCTCCAGCCCTTACTTTTTTCTCTTTTTTTATATAATAGAAAAGGAATACTACTTCAGAAATTGCAGTATTAGGATTATCTCATTTTTTTCCTTCTTAAGAAAAAAAGCAGACTCTTCTTATGTAGCTCATCCTGGACTTAACCTAGCTATGAATGTATGCAAGGCTGATCTGGAATCCATGGTCCTCTTGCCTCAGCCTCTGGAGTACTGGCATTGCAGGAGTGTGTCACCGTGCCTGGTTTCAATGCAACTCATCATATATGTTTCTGTAATGGATGTTCAAATTTACTAGCATTAGCTACTATTTTCCCATCATAGAAATGTAAAATTAACTGGACAATAAGAACTCGAAATCTTGATTTTTGCCCTTGTCACGTCATAATGAATTGAGTTAGCTCATGATATCTTCAATATATCAAGAGAGATAATGTGTTAATACTATTTAGAAATTTCTAAGCATAAAGAATTATAATATGAAATAAAACCAAACTGTGTACTTACTGGAACCTGGCTTTTATGCAGAAGACTAGAATAGTTTTGAAAAAAAAAAGTTGTCAATAATGAATACATTGAAAAATAATATATATTTCTATTGCTGAGATATTCTGTAAGATGATAATATTGCAAAGTCTTAAGAAAAATTATATTACCCAAATATATTGTAGTATGAAAGAAAATTGCTCAATATAATCAATAAAGGAATGAAATTAAAAATATATTTCTTAGTGTCCTTGCGAAAATACATATTAATCACATATATTTTGACTGTCCATTTTCAAAGATTATAACTATTGATAATATTACTGTTTTTATGTAGGTTGAGAATATAATTCAGTCCCTTGAAACATACTAGAAAAATAAAAACTTATAAGTAACAATATAACATGAATGTTGAACAAATATCAAATAAATGACCACTTCGGTAATTACTAAATGTCAGTTTAAGCTCATTGATTTCATAAGCTAGTCAGTCTTTCCTAACTGTCATATACTCCTAACAATATCTCATTATGATGAGTTTTCAGCGAAATTCATCGTTCAATTTTTGCTTAGATATTTTTATTTTTGTAACAACTGCTGCTGTACTAACCACTTGCTCAATTCTGATATCATATTACAATACACAGTTGAAACCTGCTGATCTATTTACAATAGGAAAAATTGTCCTGCTTTTACTTCCCCCAAAATATAAAGAATAAACATTTAACATATTATTAAAATTAAGCATACATTGCTTCCTGATCTATTCGTATGATTTTTATTATCAAACACGTTTGGAAGGTGAAAATTAATAAAAGGAGGATAATTATTACTGTGTGCTAGAATTCAATGTGGTGGTTCTGGCCTCATTCGTTAACCCATAATAAATATATCACTCATGCAGCTTTGCCTTTACTCCACATTACAAATGTCCACAGCCTCTATGTTATATTGTAAGATGTTATATTTTTGTATGAATGATGGCAGAGATGGGAAATGGAATAGAAATGAACAATGGTCCTCATTGAATTGCATGCCATAGTTTTAGAAAGTTTACACAATCTATGTGCAGCGAAAACATTGCTAAGACCCTTCCATGGTCTTGAAATACAAATGAGATACAATGTGATTTCATAAGCCTTCTTTACAAATACCAATTTAACAATTGACTTGCATCATAAGGAAAGTCATGAAGTACTGCCACTCCAGTAGGGGAACAGCTACAATGTCTCTATTACCTCTGTTACTAAAGTCCAGGATCATTGGAGATTCTGTTTCTGCCTAGCTTAGTCTGTTTCCAATATTAATATACTAATATTAATAATAATAGAATAAATTTTAGTATAGTAATCATACTAAAATAACTTAACAATGGCATCATAAAGTATTAGTGTGACAGTAATACTATGTCACGCAAACATTTCTTGTTGATAAATGCTTCTGTGTAACCATGCCATTGAGCTACAAATGTTTCACCTGTGGAATGTGATTAATACGCATTTACTTTCCAAGCATTAAATGCTCTGGTCAAGGAAATGATCTTCATATTTACTCTCAATATTATATTTGTTACATTTTCAGATCTAAACAATTATGTGAGAGTGTACTTAATTGGATAAGTTCAGATTTGCACTGAAGCCTGAATATCCTTATAACAATAGAGAAATGATTTTGCTGAATATCATAAAGTATCTTGGGAAAATGACAGACTCGGACTCCAGAGAGACATTAATTAAAATCCCAATTTGAGTTTGAAATTTTTCATATACTAGATAATTAAGCTTATCACATTTGGTAAAATAAATAATACCTCCTTGCGATTTTACTGAGAGGATTAATGATCCTAAAACAGAAGCTTCTTAAACATGACTTCCCCTTTTCTTTCTTAATATTATCAAATAAAAACATTAAACATTATTTTCCTAAGCAAGAAGTAACAACAAAGCATGGTGCATGACTGTGCCATCCAACTGCTGGTTCCTTCTCATTCTTTCATCAAATTCAAGAAATAATCCAAAAATAATATACTATTTTTCACAAGCTGTAGGTTTACAGAGGGGAACATTTTCTTTTTTTAAAAAAAATCTTATATTATTTTTATTTTGTGTGTATGAGTATATTGCCTGCATGTGCCTGTGACCTGTAGTGTCCATGGAGGCCAGAAGAGGACATCGGATCCCCTGGAATTGTAGTTACAGATGGCCGTTGTCTGCCATGTTGGTTCTGGGAACTGAATCCGGGTCCTCTGTGGGTGTAGCCAGTGCTCTTAACTGCTAAGCCATCTCTTTAGCCCCTGACATTTTCTTGATTAACTGAATAAAGTTGTTAGACATCCAGGCAGTAAAGGACTAGGATTTAGAAAATAATACTTTGAAAAACTCAGGTATAATCCTTTTGGGGGACATGAATGATACAATACATGTGCAGCTGCATCTGTTGTCATTCTAGATGGGAATCATATGGAGGGAGCAGTTAGACTCTCCTTCAGCAGCTCACACCTTGGAGTCAACATACTGACGGAAAAATACCTATGTGAGTTAATGAGACACCGGGGCATCTTTATCATGGAACACTCTAGAAAAGAAATGGAATTGTATGTCACAGTTGTGCCATCAAAAGGCAATTTTGAAAGCAGTCAGCAAATCATATAACTCAATTTTGTTCTCAAATGTCAAATTGGTGAGCATTAATCAGAGAACAAGATTGTCAGAAGGAATTTGATTCAGCCCTTATGGACATGGTCAGATCACCCTTCTTCCAAAGACAGGGGTTCTAAATAAACTCACTTAAGCATATAGACTCATTCTTTAACCCTAACAGCTAATAATGATTGGAAATAATCAGTTCAGTGGAACTTTAAAAGTTTCTGAAAAAATATTGTTATGGGGAGCAGGGGTGAGAGTCCAGTTTGTTCCCTAGGTCAAAGAATTGAATGTCTAGGAAAGGTAGAAGAAGAAAACACAGAAATGTGAAAGTAGCAAGCAGGGGGAGGGGGTAGCTGCAAATGGACTTGAAAGGGGAGTCAGAGTGCTGGGAGCAGAGGAGTGAAAAACCTCCACTGCAGGCACCAGGCTCCAGGACAATGACTGAAGTGGTGAGGCTCAGGGAGTGAAGGATCCCCGGAGACAACGTGGAGGCTCCAGAGTGAGGAAGACAGGTGCAGACACAGAACAGAAAGTCACAGAGAAAAGAGTGAGAACAACAAACTTTCATGAGGTAGACAGACAACTAATTCCCTTAAAGATGAGGGGGAGGGGGTCCCAGAGCTGGGAGTCCCTGTAAGGGGCTTTGGATTAGGCTTTTTTTCTAGGATCCTGGGTCTCTTCCCATCTCCCTCATGGGTGCTACCCTGGCTACCCTCCCTTAGGCTACCTCTTCTCTTACCACATGTAAACTTTTTATTCTGGCCCTTAGGACTGTTAGCAATTGAAAAAGTTTTTGCTGCTGTTACAGAGGTTGCCTACTGTCAGTAATTACAACAGCTGCCAAAATTCATGGTGTTTGTAGCTGTCGAAAGAACAGGCTTGGGAGTGAGCAATATCCTTAAAGCTCCAGGCATTGTTCAGCCTTCTCCAAAAATTATTTAGGCCTTCTTTCATCATTACATATCAGTTTAAAACTTTGTATCTGTGCAGGTAAGAATGAACAATGTATTCATTTTGAATATTAGTTGAAATCACTGAAGGATTTAAAATTTCGTTGTTCTGTTTTTAAACAGGAAAAGATTTTCTGTCTCAACAGAAAACTCTTTTAAAAATTTTATTCATTTATTTTTTTATTTTATGTGTATGAATGTATTGTCTATTATGTATTTAGGTACACTTGTATTGTTCTAGTTTGTCTTCAATTGCCATAACAAAACACTGACCAGTACCAACTGGGAAGAAAGGGTTTATTTGGCTTACATCTCCTGGGCTCAGTGCATCACTGAAGGAACCCAAGGTAGGAACTCTGGGCAGGAACCTGAGGCAGGAACTGAATCACAGCCCATGGAGGAACGCTGCTTAGTGCCTTACCCCTCTGGCCCATGTCCAACCTGCCTTTTTATACAATACAGAGCAACCTGCTTGGAGGTGGCACTGCCTATAGTGAGTGGTGCCCTCCCATCTCACTCAGCAATCAAGAAGCTACCCCACAGAAATGGCCACAGGCCAGTCCAAGGGAGGCAATTCCACAATTGAGACTCCCTCAACCTAGGTGTGTCAAGTTGACAACTAAAGCTACCCAGTACCTGTGTCATGCAATGCCCATCAAGGTCAGAAGAGTGTCGGGTCCCCTGGAACTGGAATTACAATGGTTGTTAGCTGCCTTATGGGCACTGGGATTTGAACACGGGTTCCCTGCAAGAGCAGTCAGTGCCCTTAACTGCCGAGCCAGCTCTCCAGACCCCACATCATCAATTTCTTAGACTTAGCTTTTCTTTTATTTTAGTCATTAACATTCGAGTTTTCATTTAAATTATGGACACAGATTTTATATGAAGGGCAAAGCTTTAAGAAAAGTTTTTTGATATGAGATAAAACAAGTGAAATAAAGAGTAACTGCAAACATGACAGAAGAGGCCACTCACTGATAATTTGTGGGTTTACCTCATAGCTAAAGCTCTGTATAGTTCCTAAGCTTCTTTCCTAAAAAGTGGGATCATAAAGAATATGCTAAGGTTTTTTTTTTGTTTGTTTGTTTGACAATATGCTAGAGAAATTTAGTGAAACACTTAGCACAGGCTGCAAGTTTGAACTCAAAACTGCCAACATTTGTCCCAGTTCTTTAAAGAATTAAGCTGTATGCCATTTACAATTCATTTTTCAAGTGCACAATATCTATCTTACCTATCTTAAGTTACCAGTCTAACTTAGAGAAGTTAGACTGGGGGCTGGAGAGATGGCTCAGCAGTTAAGAACACTGGTTGTTCTTGCAGAAGACCCAGGTTTGAATCCCAGCACCCACATGGCAGCTAATAACTGTCTGTAACTCCAGTTCCAGGGGATCTGACAGCCTCTTGTCTTTCGCAGGCAGTGCACAACATGGGCGCACTTACCTACAAGCAGGCAACACACACATAAATATAAATATAAGATAATAAATAAAATATTAAAAAAGAAAAAATAAGTTAGAGTGTTTATGTATAATGCATAGTAGCCATTACTGAAAACAGGTGCACAGGATTTTTCCTTTAGAAAAATGTGCTACTGCCCTCAGCAGTCCATACACGTGATGACCAACTCTTCAAGGGTCACATGATGCTGAGAGGGCCAAATCTTCAAGGGACAATCTTCCCATAGATGGACAGTGTTAGGGTCCGAGACTCCGTGGGCTTCCCAGGAAAACAATATGTATGAGCACGGAGATGTAATTAAAGCAAAGTCTTTATTAAGCCAGCTAGCTGGGTCGGCTGTCCTCCCAAGACACGCAGGCCTGGTTAGAGCAATCGACCCTGAAGCAACTTCAGGCAAAGTTTATATAGGATTTTCACAGCCGTTGTACCAGAGCCCATGCATTTTTACACAACCAATAGCTTTAAAATACCTAACCTATAGATTTAAGCTAATTCATGTGTGTCACCCTCTGGGTGGTACATGTCAGTTTCCTGATTTCTGTAATCTCTTATTTACACAAGCATTTCTGACAGCCTTCTGTTATCTCTCACATGCCTATGTGACTTATCACGGGTCATGCCCTGGGGTGGCAGCCTACATCCCGTTATCTATCTCCAGGTGCCCTTATGTCTCAGCCTAGCCTTGTACCAGAGTTGAGTGGCTCTTACCCAGGAAGTTATAAGCAATGAAGTAATTAAACTTAAGTACTATTAAATTCTCTCTCTCTCTTCAATCTTTGATTTCCTCTGTATTTTTCCCTTACAGACAGAAAGTGATTACACTTCATTTCAGAGTTGTCTTGATTATTAGATATATTGTATTTACCCCTTCTGTGATGCTCTTTGCTTTGATTTAATCTATTATTTTAATTATACTGCTTGCATCATAAGCTGCCCCTAAAATAACTGGTTCTTCAGTTTTTGAATGTTAATTTTCATTTATTCTTTATTTTCTTTAGTTGCTTTAGATGTCTTTCTGTTCTATTTTATTCTACTAGCTTTTTTTATTCTGTGAAAAACATGATGGCTTTAAAATGACATTTTCATACATAGTCTTATACTTTGCTCATATTAACCCCCACCAACCTCCATTGATCATTTATTTCTATATGCAAATTTACTCATATACAGAAATCCAAAATTTTACATATTCACTGAGTACAATGTGATGTTTAAATCCATGTATGGATTTATGATATTTAAATAAGGTTGAATATACTCTTCTCAGTTCTTTCTTTGTGGTAATATTCAAAATCATTTTCTGAATTGTGCAGTATATTATTGTTATCTATTGTCACCCTGCTATATGATAGCATAATAAAACTCTTTGTTCCTTCCTAAATAAAATTTAGTACCCATTGGTTAGTATCTCCCAGCACTCTCTTACTTCCCCTTTCTCTACTCTCTGTTAATCACCATTCTACTTTCAACTTCTATACAATAAACCACTATCAATCACAAAGTACTTGTATTTCTGTTCCTGGATTATTTCACTTACCATAAGACTCTCAGGTTCATCTATGTTGTTAAAAATGATCTATTATTCCTTTTTATGGTTGAATAACATTCAATTGTGTGTCTATACACATTTCTTTATCCATTAGTCAGTCAATATATACTTGGATTTCTTTCATTTTCTATCTTTGTGTGTGTAATGTGTGCATGTGTATGTGTATGTTCATGTGGGAAGGTAGAGGCACGTAGAAGTCAGAAGACCTGTTATTAACAGCTGCATACAGCAGTCTATCTTGTAAGTGACTTTCTGTTAATGCTGCTCTGTCATCTGACTCTCATCTCTGGGTAGGGGTACGCTGAGTTTAAAGATGTTTGTGTGATTGCATCTAGCTTTTGCATGGGTTCGGGGGATCAAACTAAGGTTGTCAAGATGTGCAACCACTGAGCCCTCTCTTCAGCCCAATTGTTTCCATTTGTGACTATTGTGTAATAAGTGTGGGAATGGAGCTTTTTCTTTCATACATTTATGTTTAATTTCTTTTGGATATATACGCAGGGTGCACTGATTATTGTCTTAGCTGTATTAGCTGCCTTTTAACTGCTGTTACAAACTACCTGTGGGAAGAAACTTAATGGAGGCACATTTTACTTTGGCTCATTGTTTCAGAGGGTTCAGTCCATGGTGGGTGGCCTATGTGCTTTGGCAGAATAACAGCAGAACAGTGAGCCTGTTCTTCACCTTATGGTAGACAGGGGAGAGGGTGGGAAGGAGGACCTGGGGACTTGGTACAAGCTTCAAAGTAATGTCTCTAGTGACCTCTTCCTCTAGGTCTTACCTCCCAAAGTTTCCAGCTTATGACTGCAAGCTGGGAACCAAGTATGGAAAACATGGAGCCTGTATGTGTGTGGGCTTGTATTTAAAGCTTAACACTGTCAAAAGTGTTTGAGCACTCCCATTTCTCTAGATCCTTGCAAGTACATACTGTCTTTGTATTTTTGACAATAGCCATTCTTACAGGATTCCTACCTATTTCTCAAACTCACTGCAATATACTGGGGAATCTGAGGATCAATTTTCATTGCCCTCACTTGGTATCCACCACTCCTATCTTTGCTTAGATCACTATGGTGATTCTTCTCTGTTATCGAAAAGCTTAGTCTCACAAAGGAAGAAAAGATGAGGGTTTTTTTTTAATTTTTAAAAATTTATTTATTATTTTTATTTTATGTGTATGCATGTATTGCTTGCCTGTAGGTAAGTGCACCCCTGTTATGCAATGCCCATGGAGATCAGAAGAGGCTGTCAGATCCCTTGTGACTGGAGTTACAGACAGTTGTTAGCTGCCATGTGGATGCTGGGATTCTAACCCAGGTCTTCTGAAAGAACAACCAGTGTTCTTAACTGCTGATCCATCACTCCAACTCGTAAAAGATGAGTTTTTAAAATAGACATTGGATTGGGATAATAAAATATGCTGAAGTTTTGTTTCAGCAATTTTTTTTTTCCCTCCTTTCTTTGGAGACTTGCTCCCATGCCCTCTGAGGCCCCAGGGCTAACAGATGACATAAGGTATCTTATTTGTATTTTGTATAGTTTATATGACATTTGGAAGGGGATGACTTATAAAGAAATGGCTTCTCATAACATTGTGCCATTCGCACCCTGCACCATTCCCCAATTGCTCCTGAGTTCCCACATGGCCACCATGCTAACTCTCCATCTCTTGGTGGCTAGGCTAAGTCTTCTTCCCAGTGTGCATTCACAGCTGTCCTTAGCCCTGCCCCTTAATGCACTCAACTCCTCCCACAACATGTGGGAAGGAGCTGGGGGCCAGGGCTTATCAGAGGAACATCCAAAGTCACAAGTTTACATAGTTAAAAATTTAATTTTAGCTTTCAAGGCTTTACACAACCTGATTTTTCTTTTTTAAATGTTTTATTTATTATTTTTATTTTATGTGTATTTTATGTGTATTGCCTGCATGTGTGTAAATGTACCCATGTCATGAAATGCCTACAGAAGTCAGAACAGGGCGTCAGATCCCCTGAAACTTGAGTTACAGAGAGTTGTTAGCTGCCATGTGGGTGCTGGGAATTGAGCCTTTTTCTTTTCCAAGAGCATCCAGAGCTCTTCACTGCTCACTGAGGCATCTATCCAGCCTTACAAGCTGATTTTTTCTTTCTTTTTATTTTTTATTTTTTTGAAACATAAAAACAATACTACTTTATTCCTTAGTCTGTAACTAGTCAGTCATCAACCTTGATTTAAAGTTACAACTTCTTTCAGGTAACTTTGTTCACAGTTCCTTATACTTATTCTTTGTTATGCCCTCTCTTTTTTTTTAAATAAATAATTTATTGAGAATATCATACATGCATATAAGGTGTTTTGTTCAAATCCATGACCACGTTCTCTCCTCCATCTCCTCCCATATGTCCCATCACTTTTTTTCTGATAACTTCATGTACCCTTTCTTCTTTGAGTTATTTATTTTTTATTTTAATGGGACTTTTGGCTACTCTAACATTCCCCCTTCTGAAGAGATAACCCTAAAATCTTTTAAGGATTAGATAAAAGCTCCTAAATATTTTCGACATCATTGGCCTTTGGAACGGAGTAGGTTGCTAAGAGGCCCAAGGACATTGTGAGTTTTAACCAAGAAACTGGCTACTTTTTTGGGGGGTCTTTTCACCCTAACCACCTAGTGAAATCCTACCTCCTATTCTTATCACACCATCCTCTGAAGAGGTTACCAAAATTGCCAATAGGGAATCAGGACGCAGACTGCTCTGGCTTCTTCCATGCAGAACAGGGACTCAGAGTGAGGCAGTTGCAGTACCCCTTCAGTGGGTCTATCTAAAAGACTCCCAAATTTCATAACTCTTATCTCAAGGAGGAAAAGAAAGTCTTTGAATCATGAATAGGAGATGTGAAGGAGACGTAAAGGCAAGTGTAATTAGCATTACAAGTTCTAGACAAGGAATTAGAAAAAAGTCAGAACAGGGCAATTTTCAAATGTTTATATGAGAGTCCATTGGAATTTCTTGACAAGGACTTCCGAAAACATCCCTCTATTGGGTTCCTACTCATTTTTCTTTTTCTTCCCAGGCTGGACTCTAGAGTCATGGATTCAGGGTTTGCTTTCAGGTGTTTTGATAGCTGTTGGAGTGGTTAGAATCAGTGTCAGTTCCCTCTCAAAGGCTTCTAGATAGGGGGAGAAAACAAATTTATCCATCATTTTAGAACAATAGCCAGTTGTCTCCCTTAGGTACAGGTGGGCACTACAGTATTGCAGTCCAAAATCTGAAGTCTTACATCTGAGCAGCACTTTCTGATTAGGAACAAAATCATCAATGAGAAATAATTGTCTAAATAACATTTTATATAGACTTAAGCCTAATGTCTGGGAAGCATATTCCCTTGAACTCTTAAAGAAATACACTGATGACTTTACTCTTTGGCTATACTTTCCTTTTAGTTGTTTAAGACCATACAATTGGCCCAAATAAATCAATTTATTTTTACACTTAAGATCATTTGAGGATCTGTTCCTCAGGGGTCACATGGGCTTGGGAGGAGCTCCTGGCTCCTTTCTTTTACCAGTTCTGTCTAAGTTAAGGGAAGTCAAAGGTCCTGCTTGACTATATCTGGCTTCACTTGGAAACATGAAGGAGATGTTTCATCTGAGTTCACCCTCCTCTTTGTAGACATGACATTGGTTCAAGTCCATCTCATGGGGTCTCCATGTCTTCCCTGAACAAGAGTACAGGTGACTCGCCACAGTTACAGGACATTTTGAGAGATGTTTCATAGTCCCTTGGAGCTTAGTCGACCTTGGAGGGCAAGGAGCAAAAACTGTCCTTTAAGTCCCCCTGATTACATTAGTATAGGCCTCAAAGTATGCCTGTTAAACATCCAGTAAGGTTAGTTCCACCAGCCTGGTACTTTCAATTACCATGTGCTATGTAGATAAGGCTTGGGTGGAAAAACAAACATTCCCAGATAAGCCTTGACTAGATATTTATTTTGTTCCTTAAACTAGTTGACTTAAACTATGACCATAGAAAGATTATGTGAGTATTATTTTTGTCTCATCCTTTATATCATAACAAACCTAATCAGACAAGCTGATTTTTTCAATAGGTCGATATTTGCTTATAGGAAATTATTGGCAATTTTGAATAAGGTTACTAGGAGGTATGTGAGTGTGTATGTGTGTACACATGCATATATTACTGCCATTTAGTTTGAGGAATGTTACCACCTAGTATCCTATAATGTCTAAGAAAAGCTCTGATAATAAAGAACTATTGGGCCCACGTGCTCTATCTTTTTTTTTTTTTTTTACTTTTGCAAACATAAGGGTTGGAGAATCTCACAAAGTTTTTGTGTTTTTATCCCCCAGTCTGGCATATTTTCCTTGTAGATATTTATTAAATGGTTCCTTTCATTTTTCCAATTTTAGTTAAAATGTTGTATCTGTTTAAACCTCTCTGATCACTGACATAAACTGGAATGCTCCAGTATGCCTTCTCCCATAACCTGTCTTTTCAGGGCTTATTCACATTCTGTCTGCACATTCTGCTATTTTTTGTTTGTTTATCCTCTACTGGGTAGGGATTTATGTATGTTTTATTTACTTCCTTTTTTCTCTAGATCAATAGCTAGTACATAGAAGTCACTCAGTGAATATTTGTGGAAACAACAGCAATGTAACAACGATAATAATATAAAGCAAGGGGGTGGAGAAAATCAGCAGAGTGCTTTAATTGTGTGAAGATAAACTTGAAATTTAGACAGTGTTTCCAATGATGTCTTGTCTATTCATAAAAGGATATTGGATTTGTTTGATGAGAGATTTGCGGCATAGCTTTGTGTGGTTTACATAGATGTTTTGTCTATTCATAAAAGGATATTGGGTTTGTTTGGTGAAAGATTTGTGGCATAGCTTTGTGTGGTTTATATAGAGGATGCAGCATATGGAGGCCCTTGATGTCACAGTGTGTGCTTTGAGGCAATGGGCAGGTATAAAGCCCTAGAAGCATGGTTTGAGTTGAAGAGCTGAAGTAGAAAAGTTAGGTAGAATGAGGGCAAATGGGGCCTTTATGGTTCTAGAAACCTCCATGGGACTGGAATAAGGATGGGGCATGGAAATATTTATGTCAAGAAGTAATCTCAACATCTGATATCTAGAATGATCAGAAATGCCAGAGAGACTGAACTGGAAGTGAAGGCAGTAAAAATTAAGATTGCCAAATGGGGACAGCACTTGTGATGGGAGGCAGCCGTGTTTTCATATGCTTTATTTCACATGTGCTGCATATTTTGAAAATTGTTCATTTACTACGTCTTTTTTATTATTTTTATTTTATGTGTATGAGTATATTGCCTGCATATATGAAAGTACAGCCATATTGTGCAGTGCCTTAGGAGGTCAAATCCCCTGGAACTGGAGTTATGGATAGTTGTTATTAGGGTTTCAATACCGCAGCAGCCTCCCCATCTCCAACAGGGTCCCAGGGACTTTGGATTTCTCAAGCTTGAAAAAAGGGAACTGAGCTGATAAGCACCTTGGCCTTTGATGTCAAAGGAAGCAGACTCTTGTAAGAGGCAGCCTGCCTTTCCTCTGATCTCTGAAGACAAGATAAGCAGATTCTGCCTGTTAACCAGAGATTTTAAGAGCCACTTTAGTACAGCAGATTTTCCCTTATCTTAGGAGGACAAAAAATAAACACTTCCTGACCTAGATCCTGGCTGACAGACGGAACGGAGCCGGGTTTACAAGCCCCACTTTTCCTGCTCCCCCTCCGCCTGATTTTTCCCAAAAAACTTCCTGCCTTCAGCACCCTGAAGCCCCCATATATAAGCCCCTGCTCATAATCCATGGGCAGAGATTTTCCCTACCCTGAAGGGAATGTGTGCCATGCGAAATAAAGCTCTATCCCGCTGACTGTTTTATCTGTGTCTTGGTGCCTCATCCTCCCATGTCACCCTAAGAAAATAAAATATCTTTTTTCTTAATAATTTGTAATTTATATAAACCAAAACAAAATAACTATAAGTATATATAGCTATGGATATGTAGGTATATTGGTATGTATACATATATTACACACAATCTGGTGGAAGACTATTACTAAAATGTGTTTTCTTTGAAGCTAGTTATTAATTGTTGATTTTAAAAATGCAGGGTTTCTTGGAGCATTTCTTACATGATGTGATTCCTCACTTTCTTTTACTTCTTTGGAATGTTTATGTGGCCTGCCTCAAATTCATGTGCTGAAATCTTAACCCCCCCTAAGGGATAGTATTGGAGGTGAAACATTTGTGAAGCAATTGAGTCTCAGGGGTAAGCACTCCTGATTGGGAATTGAATCCTTAGAAAAGAGACTTAAGAGAGGCAGCAACAAAGAGAAGACTCCATCCAGGGGCTGAATAAGGAGCCCTCACCACACACTGAGTCTGTCTGCATTTTGAACTTCTCATTTGTCAGAACTCTGAGAAATAAATTTACATTGTTTAAAAACTAAGCAAATAATCTCTATTGTCAAATGTTCTTATCTACAAAATATAGAATTAAGATTTTTTTTGCTTTAAAAATATCTTTCCATATGTAGATAAGAATATGAAGAAGTTATATGTGTTCTATGTTCTGATTAAAACTCCTTTTAAATATTTGACATTGTGCAAAGTATTTACGTTATGGGAATATTGGAACCTTTGTCTCATAAAAATGAGGTTTAAATGATTATTCATTTCAAATATCTATGAAGTCATGTAATTTTTGTATATCTTAAATCGTAATCTTGTTTAAAGCTATGACAATGAGTTAGATATATTCTTCTGTGGTGTTTCAGTGTGCAAAACACTTAGAGTGTTAATCATATCGGCAATGTACGAAGTTCTCAGACTCATGATGTGTGTTCATAATCTAAGAATGTTTGTAAGAGGTCAGTATCAGTATTAGAAATGTAGGCCTGGAAGCATTTCTGTATTGGTCAAGGTCTCATATTTTTTTGTCAAAGGGTTACAGTTATTGTAACTTTTATTTTTGTTTCCTCAGACATATCTCAAAATTAAGCCAGGTGTGGTGGTGCATGCCTGTAATTCCAGCACCCTGGAGGCACAGCAATCTGATCTTTGTGAGACAGAGGCTAACCTGGTCTACATAGTGAGCTCCAGGCCAGCTGTGGCTTGAGAAAGACCCTTTCTCTAAAAAAAAGAAAACAACAACAAAAAACCCCCAAAATAAATTTCAAAATTGATTGGAATTAGACATTCAACAATCATTTACATCAATAATCATTTACACGTTATTACTATCGAATAATATTTAATGTTTTTGAGACAAGTTCTCCCTGTAGTCAAGCTGGTCTGGAACATTTTCTGTAGAACATGTCAGTCTTCATCGCATAGAGGTCTACCTGCCCCTGTCTCCCAAATGCTGGAATTGAAGGCATGTGCCACCAAGTCCTGCTTTAAAAAGTAATTTTATGTTCATTTAGTTATGTTTATGAATCTGAAGAATATTGCAAGAAAATATAGCTATTCAAGACATTTTCAAAATACTGAAATCCAGATAAAAGTTTACATATTAATTAATCTTAACATTTTTCATTCATAATTTAATTGATTCATATTCTATTATTAAATTTACATGTGATATAGTTGTAATGGCTTCCTGTGGTCCACAGATTATTGTAGTCCAAGAAAATGTTTTGCAGTATCTTTAAAGTGTAGAGGTGCTTTGTTAAAAATGTAATGCCAACCTGTGGCTCTGTCTCACCAGGTGCTATTAGAAGAACCAGCATAACGAGAATTACCTTGCCTCAGAGAATCCCCTGGGTTGGACCTCTCACCTTCAGATGTATGCTACTTTGTCTTCCTTGTTCCACCTGTTTCAATCTCCTTGCCTCCCCTGTGAGATGTTTCCTATTTAGCTCATTTAGACTTCATTTGAGCATTGGGTATTCTGCCTGGCTTTGACTATTTCCTAGGATTCTGATTTCAGATCCATTCTTTGTTCTCTCCACAAATGCTATGCAGGAGTCAAGTGATATTTATGCTTTCCCCAGGCTCCCTGGATACCTCAGCCCTGTTGGTGACATCTTTTCTGGGAGGAAGCACCTGAATTATTAAGATGTATGCCTCTTGTCAATGTTAACATTGACCCGAGTTCAGTAGAATGAAAGCACAGAGGTACTGAGCAGTTTTAAGTAAAATGTGAATTTTATGTATTATTTTACCCTTAACTAAATCTAAAGGAAAAGAATGTAACAAGTGTTTTCACTGTTAATGAAATATGAAGCCATCAGTCGCCACAAGTTCTGTTTCCTTCTTCATTTTGTAAATTGAGATAGTCAAAATAAAATCAAAGACTTAATGTTACTGACACATACAAGAAATTGCTATGACTTTGACTTACACATTTTCACAGGCTGGTTGAAGTCCATATGCACTGCTTAGTTGTGCTGTGCTTGGGGTTAGTAGAACACAGAGACAACAGAGCAGACAGGCCGGGAGAATGATATTAGCAGCTGGAACACCTGAAGGCAAACTGAAGGCTCCATCTTCCTTTATGTCTCCAAGGCCCAAACTTTAATGGTTAGAGTATTATCTGAGGGACAGATTGCCATTCACAGAGCAAGATAAATACTGGCCACTGGGGATCTCCTGGGATACACAGGAGCCACAGTAGCTGGGGGTGAAACAGAGCCCCACAGTCTGGTGAACCAGTATAAGTGACCTTGTATCTGGACTGTCTTTTCAACATAAAATCAGAGCTGCTATTTCACCTCCTCTTACCAGCTCTTGCACAAATGTCTCTTAGTGGCCTGAGATAATTTGGTGTCATGAAGAAAGGTGTTTCTGAGAAACAGTTCCATTTGGGCTAAGTTGACTAGACAAATTCACCTAAGTGTATGTGATGTTTGCTATGTATAGTTTCAACCACACACCATATAACAGTTGCACTGTACTACCCATTCTCACTAATGTTTAGTATAGTCAAATTTTGTTTATACATTTTTGCTATTCTGTTGAATACAAAATCATTTCTGTCTCTTTATGTTTGTAGCCTTTAGTATTGTGTTGTGTGGCCCATTTATATGCTCCTTAAATATTTGTGTTTCTTTCTCTATGAAAATGTCTCCTCCTATTGCTTTACCCTTTCTGTTATGTACTTCCCTGTATACTAATTTGAAAAATAACTTCATATGTTCTTCTTATTAGTCTTTTGTTCATAGCAATCAAGAATTTAATCTTTGATATTCTGAATGCATAGATTGTTTAGAAGAATATAATTTCCAAACAGTGAAATTATTATTCAAAGACATTGTTAGTAATTTTCAGCTTTCATTGTGCTCACAGATTATTGTATGTAACTATAACCTGTTCAAAATTGTCACAACTTGCTTTATGACTCAGGTTATGATTAATTTTGGTACAGGCCCCATGCACACTTAAAAATAACATATTTGGGGAAGGAGTGAGGATGCAGCATCTTAAGAGAATTTATTGCTCTTGCAGAGGAGCTGAATTCTGTTCCTAGCATGCATATTAGGCAGTTAACAACCCCTGTGTCACCCAAGTTTTCTTAGGGTCCCTTGTTCTTGGCGCTATTAGACAAACCATATAACACATCTTTATCTGAATTTTTCATAGTTTATATCCTGGGTAGAGGAAATAGAGTAACTTACAAAGGCGAACACCTGGCACCCACACCCAGCTCCCAGCTCTGCTCTGTGACTCAGTGGCCCACTATTCCAGATCACTCCCCACTCCACACCCACAGTCTCCATTAGCTTTTGCCCATGCCTTGTGGACCTGCAGTCTCCCCCCAGGTCGATAAATGCTCCCCCTCACATCCATGAGGGTGAGACACCGGGGCCATTTTTTCCCCCTCCACCACTTCTGTCCAAGATGACCCCAACGCTCCTCCCACTGTGGCTAACTCTCTGCAGCCAATTCTCCTCAGCAGGCCCTGTCCCTCGGAGGAAAAAGTATCCTTTGGGACACACCCTGTAACTCCAGCTCCAGAGGATCTGATAGCATTTTCTGGCCTCAGAACCCACCTGTACATATGTGCACATACCATAACATGGACACATACACATAAATGAATAATAAAAATAATTCTTTTTAAGAAAAACAATTATATATATTTGGAAGTGTTTGGCTTACTAGTCTATATTTGTCAGGTCAAATTTGTTATTAAAGCATTTATATCCATGTTGCACTTTTATCTGCTTTTTGAAAGTTACTGGGTTATGCATGCTAAAAATCTCAGAATATTTTTGAGTACTTACTTCTTCTTGTATTTCCAAGAAATTGATTTATGATTTTAAAGGCACACTATTTATTGCATGCTACATTTTACATTGATATATCTCCTGATAAATTAATTCATTTACCACTTTTGTTTCACTACTCTTTCATCATATATACTTTAATATTGTCAGGTCAAATTTGTTATTAAAGCATTTGTATCCATGTTGTACTTTTATCTGCTTTTTGAAAGTTACTGGGTTATGCATGCTAAAAATCTCAGAATATTTTTGAGTACTTATTTCTTCTTGTATTTCCAAGAAATTGATTTATGATTTTAAAGGCACACTATTTATTGCATGCTACATTTTACATTGATATATCTCCTGATAAATTAATTCATTTACCACTTTTGTTTCACTACTCTTTCATCATATATACTTTAATATTGTCAGGTCAAATAAAAAAAATTATTTATTTATTTTTATTATTTGTCACCGAATTTGGAGTTACCTGGTTGACTAGACTGGCTGGCTGGTAAGCCTCCAGTATCCTCCTTTCTTCATCTTCTAGTGTTGGTACTACAAACGGTCACGTCCACATCTTTTCCATGGGTACTGGGAATCCAAACTCAGGTCCTCATGCTTGTGCAGCTGGCACATAACCCACTAACCCTTCTCCCCGGCTTCTAGTTTTTGTTTTTCAAAATAGAATCTCTGTAATGCCTTACTGTATTTTACAGTAATTTTTTGTTAATGTTTGTGATGCCATCTTTGCTCCTGAGGTGTTTTGCTAGGTTTTTGCATTATTTTATGTATTGGTTCCTATATCTGATGCACTCCTGTTCTTTTTTGTAATTTTTAAAATATTTCTGTTGATTATGGACATTTCATTTTTAACATGAGTGATGATTTTTTTTCTTATTGACTTGTTTTTACTAAGATTGTGAAATAGAAAGTCTATAACATTTAAACTGAGAATTTTTCTCTGAGATTTACCTTGACTTACTCTACTAGAGGTAGAAAAACTTATGTACCCAATTATTTAGATTTTGTTTGTCCTTATTTCTTCTTCTTACATTTGCTGAGAACAAAGTTTTATGAGCTTAACAATGCACTTGAAGTTGTTTATAGAAAGGGGCAGAGCTATTTATAATCTCCAATACTTCATAAACTAACTTCTCTGGTTGTTTTTACTGATGATAAATTTTCAGTAACAGAAATTAAAATTTGGGTGCAATGTATCTATGGGCATTTTTATCTGATGATAATTTGTTTTATGCATAAAACATGTTTTTTTTATTTTACCATTTCATTTGTATATAGATTTAAATCATTTAATCTGAGATCTGCCTTTTCTAGTTTTGTGATTTGGGGTAACTCATTTAATCAACTATTCCAAGTATTTCACTTTCTTTAAAATAAAAATAGTATTATCAGCAATAACAATAACTACAAATAATTTATCTCTTTGATGATGTTATAAACTGTTGGATAATCTTCCAGGAAGAATTCTTTATTACTTCAGGATGTATTTTATATGTTTGTAAGCCATAGAAATGCCACTGTTTCTTTAGTGAATAGAAGCTATTTAAAATGACATTTTTAACAGCATATTTAGTAGGACACATTGCTCTCAATTATTTTTGGAATGCTGTCTTCTCAATGGCTTTCAACAAGTGAGTATTATTGTCATTGTATAACAAACCTTCAATCTTAACAACTACCTATAATCTGAAGATGATTCTTGCTCTGCTTGTTTCTGTCTTTGTGCAATATCTATGAACAATGTTCGTGATTATAGTTAAAAGAATTTTGTCTAGCTTCTAAAATGTTCTTGTTAGAACTAAATATTATCATCTTTTGAAATGATCAATTCTTTTATTGTTGGAAATTATGATTTATTATACATCAGTATTTCCTAAAACATTCTTCATTATGATAATAGTTGCTATGAAAACCAATACAGTAATCTCTATCCCTTTATTTTCTCATGACAGTGGTTCAAATCAAGGTACTTATTAAGATTTATGTCCAATGCTATAATTAGAAATGGGAAGGAACAGATGGCATACTACTTATAATTCCATTTTACAAAGAAAAATGCATGTACTAAAGGATCCTAACTGCAATATTTCAACATGTTTAGGTATTAAAAATTTATTGCATTTTGCAATGTTGTTAACAGCCTCTGCCAAAAAGAATATGATTAAATGAGAAAGTGTAACTTTTAGATGATATTTCTGTATGCACAATTCACCAAAATAAGCTACTAAGAAAGGTAAATAGAAGTTATTAAATCCCTTGAGGTAAAAATGTGAGCGATACAAGAATATTCCCTCAAAGTTTAAAACATAGTCACAGAAAAATTAAAGAAAACAGAAGGTCTACAATAGGTTGAACTCAATTTGGTTTGTCATACACTCAGGTTACTAATTAATGCAGTAACCCTCAAAATTAGACACCATCATGATCATTTTTTTTTTAAATGAAAGGAAAACCACATAATGCTAAGTAGTGTTTTCAAGGTTACACACTACAAAGTTAGAGGCACAAAGAGTAGGCACTTGAAGTTAATGAAAAGCCTTCAGCTTAGTTTGAGTCTGCACTCTGTGTAGGATGGAACACTAATTTGTGAAGGATGGGTTGCTAGTTTCTGGTAAGGACAGAGAGCTTTATTAATGTAAGTTGAATTGGTGGATATTTTCAACAAATAATTTTGATAAGTGTCCATGGTACAGAGAGGTAAGTGTGTGAAAAGTAGCAGTAAAAAAGAGGGCCAAATGTGAGCCTTCATACAGCTCTGGCCAATCAGTGCCAAGGTTTTGTGTTGTCAAACACAGATGAGTTATTATTTTTTTAATCAGAAAGCAAACAACATATTTTCACATTATACTTCCTTTTCAAAAACACCTCACTAAGTTTTGTCATTATATAGTAGACAATATTCTGTAAATATATTCTTATTATGAAAACAACATGCTTACCCAAGATATGCCAGAAAAAGAAAAGAAATATAATAATTCAATGTATCATCATATCATTCTTAGACTTACAGATTTTCCCCAAGTTAATACTGAAATGTGTTTTATTGCCTGTTAACATTATATTTTGAATAAATGTGAAATTACTAGAAGTAATTATGGGAAAACTCAATATATGCAAGCTTAAAGAAGGAAATAACTTGTTACAGTGTGGCAATGTTATTTATCTTTTTTTTGTATTTTCACTAATATGCTTGTAATTATAGAATTACTTATAATTACAGTTTTTATAAATTTGCCACATAAAAAGGTAATGGCCTTATTTTTTATTTAAGTTTACATCATAAACAGTTCATTTCCCTAAATGCAGTTATTAAAATTTATAAAGCTGTGAAAAAGAGCTATTTGTGTACACATCTTGGTCCATGCATTGAATTTCTAAATGATAGATTTGCTGAGGTAGAACACACTCAGGCTAATGAATCTAAGAAGAGTGCTCATTTTTAATGTGAGAGAAAAACTGCACAATGTTAAGTTGTTTTTCCAAGGTTGTGCACTAGAAGTCTAGAGACATGGGAATAACTTCATAACTTGAAGCTGATGATTGTTCTCATTTTAGATTGGATCTCCACTTTGTTTAGAAAAGATGAAGGCCCAGCATCACATGGCATGTGAGTTGCTAGCATTGCTGACAATTTTTAGTTTAAATTGTTAGCCAGCATCAGGGAGATGCAGTCATTCTGTTTATATTAAGCTATCTTCTGAAAATTTTGCAATATTTTTGGCAGAGATATCCATTTCTTACATTGACTTCCAGGAGAGTTGTAACCTAGGAGAGTGTTCCCAGATTTCAACTCCTGTTCCTAACGTTTTGTTGCTGAAATCTGGAAGAGTGATCAAACCCTTATTTCTAACAACTTTCCCTTAGTTATTTTCATCTGCATAAACTTTTCCCAAATCTTAAGTAACCACTGGAATCTTAGCTAGATGTTGGTTTAACTATATAATCAATTTTTAGGCTCTACGCTTTGATACTGGAATTCTTTTCAGTGTGAACTCCTGGATGTAGAGGGTAGCCATGCAAGGGTAGAGTCAGAGGGTACCTGAAAATCCATAGTCTGTCTTGTAGACTCAGGTTGAAAGGTTGTGAAGAGCACAGGCTAGGTGGGTTCAAATTCTGGCTCTTTCAGCATTTGTGTGTCTTTAGCTGTTTGTACATCAGTTCTCTGATAGACTGTACCAATTATCCAGTTATTTTCACATACTAGAATTTTCTTCAATGAAGGACTGTATATGTGGTCATAGTTACTTTAGATTGTATAGCCTGGTAACACAGCAGACAGATGAATAGATTCAGTCTGTGATGTTTGCACAATGATAAAATCACCTGAAGAACTTCTCAGGATATATCCTGATTGGTAATCAATATATAAGCATATTTTCTACTCCAAAAGTTTCAATCTAATTATAATTTATAATTTATTTTTACTTGTGAGATGCCATTCTCCTGGTTTCCGTTAGTTTCTTGTCCATGATGATGTTTTGACTTTTGAGCATTCTATTCAGTCATTAGTTCTATTAATGTAGCTGTAAGAGAATTCCATGTGCTGTTACTTCATAGTGAATAGAAATGGATGTGGTGCATGACTGTGAAGGTTAGAAGACATAAGCTGAAGGGAACATGTGTGGTGAAGGCCTCTTCACTGAATCACAACATGGCAGAAGGCATCAATCTTGGTTTGAATGTGAAACTTCCCACATGCTCATGTGTTTGAATGCTTGGTCTCCAGCTGATGGTGCTGTTTAGAGAGGTTGTGCAAATTTTAAGCCATCTGGCTCATTCAAGAAAGTAATTATATATCTGAGATAGTTAATATAGTACCCATTGTGGCCTCAATACACCCTTAATAGTTAATAGTTTATTGTCATAAAAGACCAGCCTTAACGAGTCCATAGATTTGGTAGTATTAAAAATATTGCCATAATCTCTGAGGAAGATTCTTCCTAATCACAAAGGATTCTAAATTGACATCTGACTACCACTCTTATAAGTTTAGTTAAATGCTAGTGAAAATATCTGTTTCTTGTACAGCCTTAACTAATAGATATGAGACTAATTACTGATATGGAAAAACACAAAATACTTTTTTTCATGCTTGTGAAACAGGAGGAACCTTTGTATAATGCTTTCTGAACTTTTTTTGATTCAACTTTTTTATTGCACACTGCAGTGACATCATTTACTATCAAGTTGAATCCACAAAAGTCCAGAAATACTCAAACGGGTCAAAAGTTCATGGAAGAGAATCATTATCCTAAGTGTTCTTGGGGATACTTATTTCTCACATTTGATGAAATAAAAAAAAATCAAATCAGTAAAAGCAACTGAAACTTTCAACTTGATGTTATAAAAGTATATAATTACATAATATCAAAGAGTTATATTTTAAAGCAATCTTTGAAAATATTAGAAGAAAATTAAGTGAAGAAAATTAAATTACATAATATCAAAGAGTTATATTTTAAAGCAATCTTTAAAGTGGGGAATATTTTCTACTATTTAAAGATATAAAATTATTGTTGTAAATTTGGCATTTAGAAATATTAAAATTTAACACCATAAAATCCAAATTCCCCAAATGTGCAATATAACTTATTATAATATGGAAATAAATAAGTTTTTTATAGAAATAAGTAAGTAAACCATTTCTGAAGAATAAGTCATGTTTCAGAAAGAACTAATTCTATAGAGGGAAGAGAAAAGGAAATGATGGCATGAAGTTGCTCTTAGCTGTTGGGGTCCACACATAAACGGCCTTAAACTTCACAAAGGCTGTTGGAAGTCGACGTCTGTTTCCATATAATTGGTTCAGAGATGGAAACTAAGGAGGCTGCAGTGACTTCCCAGAACTATAACTTGGTGAGAAGGGAGAAGCCAGCTCTTCTCTCTATGCACATACAGGAGCAAATTCAGTCTCATCAAAAGTCCTATTAATACAACAAAAATAATGTGACATTTTTATTTATCAAAAAGTGCAAGTTGATTTCTAAACAGCTACTAAATCTGGAAAAAATTATATCATTTATAATTGAAAGAGGGGAAAACATGCAAATAAACTGTGTGGAATAATGCAGTGTTGTTTAATATTAATAAATTAATGATTATGAATGCAGAAACATTAAAAAGTTCCTTTATGTACATATTCATAGAATAATACAGAGAATTCACACTTGACCTTATATAGCTTTGAAAAGAACAGTAAACATAACAAGGATCATAAAACAAGCATCATATGCTGATTATTACTCCTTTTTTTCTTTTCTCTGTGTTTCCGAATTTTCTGTTATGTGCTTCTTAACTTTGAAACTCTAAATATCAATTGAAAAAGAAGAAAGAACCACATGACTCTGTTAAGTTAAAAACGTCTGTTAATAGTTTATAACTTTCTTACCAAGGCCACATGACTTTTCTCCAACCTAGAATACATTAACTACCATTCACTAGGGTTATTTTTATTTCCCTGCCAGCTGGCACAATGGGACAGAGATACACATTTACACGGTGGAATTGAGGTCAAGGGTGACAGGCAGAGCTGCATATCAGAGCCTGTGCTGCAACTCTTCATTATTTTTAAACAGAATTCTTGGATTAATGCATAGTTAGAATTTTATTATTTTTAACAGCTACTCTGGAAAGAGAACAAAGTATTGGAGCCTCAGTTCTACTTATTTATTCATAAGAATATTAAGTGGAGAGCATTGCTACTCCTTTAAACTTCAAATGATTCTGAGTTTTTAGGGTGCCTCCCATCAACTCATGAATATTCAATTAGATGAGAACAACTGCTCAAGATATTGTCATAGGTTATTAATAGATTACTCTTATTGGGTCACAAATATACTTGTTTTAGTATTTCCTTGTCTCACTAACTAAATTATAGAAAAAGAGGGAAAGTATAATTAGAAATTCTATGTGATTGCATAATTTATGATTACCCTTTCTAGTTTTGCTGGTTAATTTTCTGAAAAGGAATTTGAAATTAACATTTCAGGAATCTTTTCTTCTCTAGAGTTTGTACATAATCAGTTCTCCCTATTTATGGATGCTCTTCTGTCATGATAATGCATTTTCCCTCAGCAATGTCATTTGACCATTGAATTATGATTGTTTAACTCTATTAAAAATGAAATTCATGGCCAAGAAAGAGCCAAAAGTTAAGAGAAAGAAAATTTGAAATTTACCATTGTAATAAATTATTGAATCTATAAACAAAGTATCTACTAAATATATGAAAATAAGCAGTAATTAAAAGAAGAATATTTTAGAGAACATATGAATATTATGCACAAATATTTTTAAGTAATGCTAAAATAATAGCTCACTGACCAAAACTGTGATTAATGCTTGTAATTTAAAAATAGGTAGAAGGCTAAATGATTAGAAGTTTGTGAGCTACAATCTTAATGGAACTTCATGTAAAATACCCTCTCTGTACTACATTGGATGTCAGTTTTCATCCAAACTGGGTTTTTCCACTTGACTCTCAGCTCCCTGTTACTTCTCTTGACTTGAGCTCTGGGCTATCACAAAGTTCTGAATCTGGGGTCCCTCATACCCCTGTCGTCAAATGTTCCAAGTTCTATTACTTTCCTGTTTACAGTTTTCTAGTACATTGTAATCAAGCTAGTGGTTGCAAAGAAACTATATAACAAAATTTTAACTGTCTTGTTATAGAGACATTATCATTTTACCCATTAGCTCTGGCACAGAAACTCACTTGGTGGATACAATTCTTTTTTGTAATGAGGTCATCTGAGTCCTTGATAGGCCTGCTTTGTGAAAGTTGTAGGACTAATAAACATCATAGGTCTAACTGTATAACTCTTTGCCCCCATTAACGGTAGAGTCCTATTTTCCCAGATAGTCCGATTTGATCTTTTATTCAATACCAGAATATTTTATTCTGTGTATTTACATAATTTTAATATCACTTTCAAAAACCATTGAATGCACTTTCATGCCTCTTGGTGGAAATAATTCTTTAGAATCTCTCTTCATCTTATCCTGTACAAGACTGACTATTCTGGTTCCTGTAACAAAATATTATGGACTGTGTAGTTTATAAACAGTAAAAGTTTATTTCTCACTGTTTTGGAAGCTATAAAGTCCAAGATCAAGGCAAATTTGGTGACTGAGGAGGACATGGCTGCTTGGTCTGTCTTCACATGGTAGAAGGCATCAGCAGGCTGCCTGAGATCTCATGCATGAGGACACTGATTCCATTAATGAGGTCTCTGACCTCATAATTGAATCATTTTCCAAATACCCCACCTCCAGGTAACATTATTTTAATTTTAGGATTTTGATGTACAACATTTGGAAGACTATATAAAAATATAAATACTCTATTATATACATTTTTTTATCAAGAATAGAATATTTATTTTTCCTATTCATTAATTCCAATATATGTAAATGTGTGGTTCTTTAAAATTCATGTGGTTTTCTTCTTTATTTTCAGTCATTTGGAATTCTAGCATCCTGGATACATTTTTTTTATTTGATTTAAGACATTGAGAAAGGGGCTGGAGAGATGGCTCCTTAAGGGCACTGGATGCTCTTACAGAGGACCCAGGATCAATTCCCAACACCCATATGGTAGCTAACAACTGTCCATAACTCCAGTTCCAGGAATTCCGACTCCCTCTTCTGACCTCTGTGGGCACTGCACTTACATACATGCAGGCAATACACTCATACACATGAAATTAAAAATAAAAATAAAATAAAGATATTGAGCAAACAGATTGTAAACTTTCATGTGGCATTATATTCGTAAGCACAGCCAGAGCTTTTAACTGCTGAACCGTCTCTCCAGCCCTTATAAAATTAATCTTTCAAAATTTCATTATCCCTTATGTTTCCTCTAAATTGTAAATTTAATAAAACAATGGACTAGGCAATGTACATTTTAATCTTTGTTTTTCAGAACAGTTCAAACTGCCCTTGTGTGTTTCCTGTTCTGTTCTTAGTTGAGTACTTGGTTATGGAGGTAAAAGTAAATACTTCTTACATAATAATTAAGTACAAACTAAGGTGTTTTTTTGACAACATTAAGTCTTTGCAAATAAACCTTTAAAATATCCTGAAATAAATATCTGATGTACAGGCAAATGAATGAGCCATAATTGTATAAGTTAATGAATTTTTCAACTAATGTGAACAGAAATAAATATCCTCCATAAAAGTTAAAGTATATGGGCTGGCAAGATGGCTCAGCAAGTAGCTTGCCCTGCAAGCCTGGTAAACGGAGTTCAATGTCCTGATCTTACATAAAGTTGGAAAGAAATAAAGAAAGTGTTAAGTCCACAAAGTAGCCTTCTGACCACCACATATAAGCCATGGCACACATGAACTTCCCCTGCAATAAAATACACACATATCTTGCATGGACACATGTCACGGACACATATAATACTAGTTGAATGGAATGAAATTTTGTCTTGCTTCTTCTTTTCAATGGTTTATGTATGGAATTCATATATATCCTTATTTCAATCAATATTTTGTTCATTTTCATTTTTATTTTATGAATAAAATATTATTTATTCATACTCTTCCTTAAGGATTTATGTGATTTTTCAATCTTTGTCAATGAAAAAAGATGCTGCAAGTCCTCAGTCTTCTTGTCTTGTGTTTGCATTTCAATCAGACGTATCCAGCATGAACAATGGTAGTTCAAGTATGCATGTGCTCAGAACAGTAGACACAGGCAAGTCATACTCTCACTAGCAAGGATAAAATTTCCCCTCATTTTCCATGTTTGTTATTCAGTGCAATTGGTGTGTATATTTCTATTCCTGGATTTCCTCATAAAATAGCAAAATAGCTAAAATCAATAGCTGTTTTGCACATGTCCACTTATTTTATGTTTCTATTTTTTTTGTGGCATGTACGTGTGTGTGTGTGTGTGTGTGTGTGTGTGTGTGTGTATGTGTAACATTTTTGGGGGTGTTCATAGGTGTGGGGGCCAGAAGCTGACATCCACTGGTGTTTTCTTCTTTTGCTATCTATCTTATTTTTGAGACAGGGTCTTCCATTGAACTTGAATCTCTTCATTTGAGCTATAAAGGCTAATAGGCTAACTGGTGATTTCTGGGGAGCCACCTGTCTCCATCCCTCCAGAGTTGGGTTTACAGATGTGTGTTATGTGCCTGACTTTTCATGTGGTAGTTAGAGATCTGAACTCAGGTTCTTAAAATTACTTAGCAAGAATTTTACTACTGAGCCATCTCCACAGCCTCTGTGTCATGCATTTCTAAACGCGTCTTGGAAGTTGTAATATTTCTGTTGATAAATACTGGACCATGTCCACATAGAAATGTCAAATAAAGTCATGTGGTTGTCTAGAGAACTCTACAAAGTTTAAGGAAGCAGTGTAGGGCTCCTAAACTATGACAACTGTTACTGGTGTTTTAGTGAACTCACAACAGTTTGTGGACATTTGTTTTCAGTGTCTCTCTACATTTGATCCTAAGCTTCATGAATTTCTTTTGTAACAGTAGTTGTACATAGCAATAATCAATACAAATTTGTAATTTAAAAAAACTTCAAAATTCTGAATTATTTCATTGATCAGAAACCTGGAATGGAAGACAAAAACAGATGTTAGGAGTGACATCTCAAATGGAAAAGAAGGAAGTTGCAACTTTGACCATCAGGTAGGTATACCAGGGTTGTGAGGAAAGAGAGGCTAATTTCAAGGTTAGAATTTGAATTAAAAGCCACCAGGAGCCAAATTTTCTGATTTGAATGGAATGTTCCATCTTGAATCCAAATGTCTTTGATTAATTTTGCTTAAGATCACTGTTGTGAATTTGTTAACTAGATCAATGTGACATTAAAAAAGAGTCCATATTGATTTCCTCATTGCCTGTTTCTAAAATATATTTATTTATTTATTTAATTTTATGCATATGAGTGTTTTGTTTGCATGTATGTAAGTATTCCCATGTGTGCAAGTGAAATGGAGGGAGTTAGAGCTCCTGGAACTTGGGTTACTGACACTTGTTAGGTACCATGTGGTTGCTGGCACGACCTCTAGTCATCTGCAAGAGCAGCCAGTGCTCTTAACCTCTAAGCCATCACTCCAATCCTACTGAAACCTTTCCTGTGCATGGGTAGATGTTTTGAAACTGTCTTTGTACTACTTTAAAAAAAATCACCCACTTAACCATGTGACAACTTATACTGTGTAACTGTGAAATTTATGTTTGACCTGTAACTTTTTACTTGTGAATTAATAAATCACCAAGGTCACTTGACAAAGACAGAGCCTTGAACCAATTTCACCAAATTATTTGACCATTACACTAATGGTGAAATAAGTAGCAACATAGCTACAACTTATGTGCAAAGCAGCTCGTTATGTCAACATTTTGTTGCTGTGATAAAACACCATGATCAAGGCCACTTATGGAGGAGTTTATTTGACTTAGGATTTTAGAGAGAGAGTCCATAATGGTGAGAGAGGCATGGTGGCAGAGGTGGCTGGAGCAGAAAGCCGATTCCCTCAACATCTTCACGCAGGCACAAGAAGATTCCATGGCCTCCCCAAACAGTGCCTTGACTTGGTAACCAAGTGTCCAAGTATTTGGTGCCTTGTGCCTGTGGGGGGCATCCTCAATCAAACCACCATACCAAATGAATTGAAAGAAGTCATATATTAGTTAAAACACAGTGGTCTGTGGAAGAGACAGAAAGATCGTAAGAGCCAGAAAGGAAGGATGACCACAAGGAAACAATCTTCTAGACAGCTGGTTAGTTACTCATATGGACTCTCAGGAATGGTGCATCATTCACAAGTTCTATGCAAGCTCAAATCAGACAAAAATCCCAGCCAGACATGGGGAAATAGATGAGAAATTCCAATGTAACCTCAGGAACTTTAGCCAACTGATTGCTGCTGAATGGGGGAGATAAAGTGCCTTACAGGGATGGGTCTCTTCGTGGACCCAGTGGATGAACACATCCTAAAGGACATTTGGGGACACAAATCAAACTTTATAAGGCCGTATTATATATGCATAAGAGAGTACATTACATTGGGAGGGTGCAGTGGAAGTAGGTGCAGAAAGGGGAGGGGATCTAAATACCATCAAGTTAAATATTATGAAAATCACAAAAATTCAGCAAAAGAAACAAAAACAAAGCCAAAAAAACCAAGCAAACACACAAGAACAATAAAACCAATAGTCTTACAATATAGACTGCCAAGGCATTTTTAATCCTGAATCTGCTTTTATCCACTGTGCTGTACTTCTTTTCTGAATAAAGGGAGCTACACTGTTGATTAAGATGTAGAGATTCTAACCATAAATAGTTATGACACCTGAAAGCAGTGTTAATCTTGTTTGGCGGAATTTTCATAAAAGTTTATTTGTAGTAATTTTTTTGCTTGGCACCTTAATTTGCTTTTTCTATTTCATCCAATTTTTGCCAAATATTTCTGACATTAATAAGCATATGCTCATAAGGATGTAGGATTTCTGAGATTTACATTTTATTGTAATTACAACACACTAGTGAATAGATTGGTCTTCATTATTTTACAGCAAAAGATCAGATTATACTCTTTTGATTAAAAAGTTGTCCATGTATGTGCATGTGTTTGTGCACATGTGTGTGCACGTCTGTGGTGTCTGTACACCTGTGTGTGCACCTGCACCCTGCATATGCTTTCAGGGGCCGAAGGAGGAGTGTCGTCCTCTATCATTCATTTCCCTGAGACAGGATCTATAATTGAACTTAGAACTCTTGATATTTTGGCAAGGCTGACTGGTCAGTAAGCTTCGGCATCATCCTATCTCTCCCTCACAAACTCCCTCTGCTGGGGTTTCTGGCATGAATGGCTATGCCTGATTTATTATATTTGAAATAACCATGTAGTAGCAATATGTTCTACAAAGCCTTTCTTACATAACAAGTTTTATATCAAAAGAAAAATTATAAGTATTCAGAGACAGGAGGGCCAAACTAGATTTCATTGATATAAGAAGTGCTACATTGTTTTTGATTCTCCATAGGGTGGCTATATTTTGCAAATATTTGGTCATATTGAAAGTTTTTGGCTATATTTTGAAATTGGAAGACACAAATACTGACACTGTAACATTTAAAGCCTTGAAAATAAAAAGGAAAGATAATTTTGTTTTCTTAATGTTTGAGAGTGAATTTTGGATTCCTAAACCATTAAGTTCATAGATTTTGCAAGATGGACACAGACCTCCCTGAATAGTGAGATTTTCTTAAGACACTGATTTAATGAACTCTGGGCATAGTATAAAACAATACACTGTAATGGCCAAGAAAAAGCTGATAACTTACATAGGGACTCAGATGTTTCAGTTTAATACAAACCTTTAGATGCATATATTTATATATTTTATAGTTTTAACCATATTGTGGGCAGTTCCTTTTGCTAGTATTTTTGTTTACCATGTAATTGGCATGATGCCACTGTTTTATTGGGAATTAATTTGCTAATGATATTGCCAGCTCTTTCCTGTGTTTGACTCACAAGGAAAAGACCAACTTTTCAAGCAGAAGCATTTTCTTAAGTTCCTTCTATTCTTCTCAAAAGCATTTGCAATCTATATTATCTCCATCACTATTGGTGGAAAATGAAAGATGGCAATAAAAATGTAGCAGGTGCTCATTGGATGAACTAGTAGTACTGTGTACCGAGCATTGGCAACACAGGAAGGAGCTGGACCTGGCAGTTTGGAATTTGCAGTTTATTAAAAGTAAGGAAGCTCTGCTTGTTCTCTGTCCCCTTCTGGCTTTGGACCTAGGACTGCCCCTGCTCTTCTGCCTCAATTTATCTCAATTATCTCAATCCTCCAGCTTAGTTTGTTAGGCCCTACATGGGCTGTCCCTACCCCCAGCTTGCCCTTGACCTCATGATCTGTCTGCTACAGACCTGCCCACTACCCTTGTAAGTCAGATCCGGTTTACTGTTCAAAGGTTCCCTTGTACCCTGAGTAACCGTCCGACTTCTGGCTTTAGGCCAAGGACCAGTCCTCTTTCTGGCTCAGATTTCTGGACTACTCACCCATTGAGTTCTGATCCTCCACACCCAGACTAGCTCAATTCTCTATTTTAGTTTGTTAGACCCTCCACAGGCTCTCTCCACTACTGTCTTTTCCTTGCCCCACCCCCATCTGCCTGCCAACCACATGCCTACAGCCTGGGTTAGTAGGTCCCTGCCCACTAAGCCTTCATTCCCTGGCAGACTGAACAGCTCCACTCTCTTCTCACACTCTGTCACCTCAGCCTCAGTCCTAGGCCTGTTCCTGCTCTTTCTGCCTGGATTCTCTGGACTAACCCTTTAACATAGATGTGCCCACTGAATCCTGATCCTTTGCACACAGACTTGCTCAATTCTTCATCTTATTTTTTTAGAACCTACACAGGCTGTTAGATCTCCACACCTGTCTTGGGCTTGACCATGTTAGAATTCCTAGAGGGGTTTTGCTTCCCTGGGATGCACAACCATATGTTCATGGTGCCAGCATCTTTCCTGGGTAAGTCAAGCACACCACGCCTTGATTCCCCCAGCCTAATTCACCCTCCCAGCTCCCCCACCCCATCTCTCCTCCTGCCCTAGGTACCGGCCCATTTCTTGTCTTGGCACCCCAAAGACCTGGGCTGACCTCTTGGCCCAGAATCCCCACTACCTCCTGATTCTTTGCATTCAGACCAACCCAGTTCCTTCCAGTAGTTCCCAGAAGGCCTCAGGACCTCTCTCCCACATTCCTTTGCATCCCTAGGTGGCACAGATACCAGCATCCTGAGACCAGCAGCCTTCCTGGGCCCTGTCCCCAGGCCAGGCCAGCCCTCAAATTCCTGAAGGCAGCATCTTTCCTAGAGGGATCCAGACCATAGGAGAAAGCCTGAGAGCATCTGATCCTCATCTGACTTGAGCCACGTGAGAATTCCTGAAGACAAAAAAAATTTGGCCAATCCAATATAAAATCAAAAGAGAGAATTTGAAGCCTAGACCAACCAGCTTTTCATGCCCAACAAGTAAACCACAAAGACAGATAAAGTTTACAAAAAGAAGCAGACCAAACTCAACAAAGGAAGGCTTGGGTCACACAAGAATCAGAAACTACAAAAGAAATTCACATGTCAAAGTCATGGAGAAAAAATAATAACATGAAAAACCAAAATAACATATCCCCACCATGTACCAATAGTCCTCTAGAGGAGTACAATGAGAACCCCCTAGAGATAATACAGGACACAGAACTCAAAAGAACAATCATAAACATGATAAAATAATTCAGTGAATTTAAAGAACACACAAACTAAGAAATCAAGGAACTGAAAGAAGATAGGGATAAAGTTTGGAATGAATTCAGAAAAGAGTTAGAAATATTGAAGAATACTCAGGCTGAAATGAAGAAGGAAGTGAAACACTCAGTAAGCCAATTGCAAATGACGGGAGAAAGTCTCACCAATAGGATGAATAAAATGGAAAACAAAATATCAAGACTGGATGATAAAGTGAACAAACTAGACCACTCAAGCGAAGATTATCAAAAATTAAAGAAAACATGAGAATGATATATGCAGGAATTATGTGACACGCTAAAAAGACCAAACTTATGAATCATAGGAATACAGAAAGAAGAATCTCAAGATAATGATATGGAAAAGATCTTCAACAGGATGTAGAAGAAAATTTCCCCAAATTAAAGAAAGACATGCCCATACAAATACAAGAAGCATACAGAACATCAAATAGATGGGACCAGAAAAGAAACTCTCTTTGGCACATC
>NW_008348081.1:1304322-1306119 GCF_000622305.1 Nannospalax galili
CCAAAGTATTCCCAGTTCTAAATGACCACAGATGCCAGCCTAGATTACTTTACCCAGCCAAAATGTCTACTATAATCTAAGGGAAAAGGAAAAAAAAAAATCTTTCATGACATAAATAGGCTGAAAGAATTCATGTTCACAAAACCAGCCTTTCAGAGAGTTCTCGAAGCAATACAAAGAGCTGAAAAAAAGAATGGCTATACACAAGGGGTTATGGAAAGAAACTCAATGAAGGTATAAGTGTGGAAATGCACAGGTGTACCAATAATGTGGGGAGAAAAAAATGATAGGAGTCAATACACATCTTTCGTTCTATACACAAGAGGTTATGGAAAGAAACTCAATGAAGGTATAAGTGTGGAAATGCACAGGTATACCAATAATGTGGGGAGAAAAAAATGATAGGAGTCAATACACATCTTTCGTTAATAACTTTAAATATCAATGGACTGAACTCCCCAGTCAAAAGACAGACTAGAAGAATGGATTAAGACACAAAACCCATCTTTTTCTTGTCTGCAAGAACCTCATCTCACTTTCAAGGACAAGCACTACCTTAAGGTGAAAGGATGGAAAAAAATATACCACGTGAATGGTACTAAGAAAAATGCAGGTGTTGCAAATCTAATATTTCATTAAATAGATTTTAAACTAAAACTAATCAGGATAAAGAGGTCCACTACTTTTTTTTTCATAATTATTTATACACCCACTTCCCAGGCAGCACCCTCCTATAGCCTCCCTCCCCCCACTAGAGCCCTTATACTCTGATACACCTGCTACTGTCTGCTGTGTTGTCGGCACCCCCAGCCATTCCCCTCTACTTTGCCTTCTGGTGAATCTAGTCAACCTATCTAGAGGTCTTTGTTTTAGGAGGGTAAGCTGTTCCTTAACATGCAGTAATTATTTGTCTATATTCCTTTGGATAAGACTGGGGTCTGCTGTTCATTATCCCAGTTCTATGCTGGGTTACTATCTGGGAATCCCTTTGGCCACCCTGGTGAACAACTCAAAAGAAGGTATCACTTGTCTGGCATTGTTTCTTGTTATGTAGCCTTTAGCTATACATATGGACTCTTATGAAGTTATGTTGGCCCATTTAATCTTTGGTTATATTTTCCTTTTGGGTATTTAAGGCCATACAGTTGGTCCAGATAAACCGATTTATTTTTACTCTTAAGGTCGTTTGAGGATCTGTTCCTCAGGGGTCACATGGGCTTGGGAGGAGCGCCTGGCTACTTTCTTTTACCAGTTCCACCTATGTGAAGATAATTCAAAAGTCCTGCTCAACCATGATTGGCTTCACTTGGAAGCATGGAAGAAATGATTCCTCAGTGTTGACCCTCCTCTTTATAGACCAGACACTGGTTCAAGTGCATCTGGTGGGGTCTCCTCGGCCTCCTTCATCAAGAGGACAGGTAACCCACCACCATTATAGGACATTTTGAGAGATGCTCAAAGGCCCCTGGAACTAGTCGACCTAAGGGGAAAAGGAGCAAAAAGTGTCCTTTTTATGTCCATCTGACCAAATTATTATAGGCCTCAAAGTATGTCTGTTAAACACCCAAGAAGGTTAATTCCACCAGTCTGGTATTTTTAATTACTGTGTGTCATGTAGATAAATCTTAGGCAAAGACAAGTTATTCTCAGATAAACCTTACATAGACATATATTTCTTGATCTGCTATGTATAATTTGTCAGTAGGTTGTAGGAGTAATATGGTTCTCACTGGTTTTCAAAACTAGCTAAGCACTGTTTATCTCTCACATAATGAGCAACAATGCCAGACAAACAAT
>NW_008348081.1:1306170-1307803 GCF_000622305.1 Nannospalax galili
GTATGGTCCTACCTCTGTTGAGCTCCTTCTTTCCCTTTATCCCCTAGTTTACTTGTATACCATTCCCTCCCCCCTCCCTTAAACTGACCCAATTTTTATCCATATCTTCCTTATTAAAACTTGTTTCCTACTGTTCTTCTCTTTCAGGTTATTTAGTTTATTAACCTCCCTGTTTCCTTTCCATTATGCTGGTTCCTGTAGTCATGTCTGGTTGCATACTTATTTATCAGAGTCTGGTTCTAGGATCCACATATGAGGGAGAACACGTTTTGATTTTTTTTTCTGAGTCTGTGTTACTTCACCTAGTATAACAGTTTCTAGCTCCATCCATTTACCTGCAAATTTCATGATTTCATCTTTCTTTACTGCTGAGTAAAACTCCATCATATGAATGTATCACATTTTCATTATCCACTCATCAATTGAGGGAGACTTAGGTTGCTTCCATCTCTTAGTTATTGTGAAAAGAGCAGCAATAAACATGGATGTACATGTGTCTCTGCAATAGGATGAGTTCTTTGGGTATAGGCCAAGGAGTGGTATAACTGGGTCAAATGGTAGGTTCATTTGTAGTTTTTTAAGAGTTCTCCACACTGCTTTCCATAGGGGTTGAACCATTTTTCGGCCCCACTAGCAGTGGTTGAGTGTTCCCCTTTCCCTACATCCTCTCCAACATTTGGAATCATTTGCTTTCTTGAGATTAGCCAGTCTGACTGTGGTGAGGTGAAATATTACAATGGTTTTAATTTGCATTTCTGTAATTATTTGTAATGCTGAACATCTTTGAGATGTTTCATAGCTGTCTTTACTTTTTCTTTTGAGAAATCTCTGTTTTGCTCCTTAGTCCATCTTTTAATTGGGTTGCTTCTTGTCTTGGTTCTTTGTTTTTTGAATTTGTTATAAATTCTGGTTATTAAACCTCTGTTGGATGTGTCGCTGGTGATGATTTTCTCCCATTCTGTGGGTTTTCTGTTTGCTTCCTTAGTTATCTCCCTTGATGTACAGAAGCTTTTTAGTTTAATGAGGTCTCATTTGTTAACTTGCCCTTGTTTCCTGGGCAATTAATGTCTGATTTAGAATATCTTTCCTACACCTATATCTTGTATGTTTTTCCCAATGTTTTCTTCTAATAGTTTCAGAGTTTCAGGCTTTACATTGAGGTCTTTGAGCCATTTGGAATTGACTTTTGTGCAGGGTGAAAGATAGGGGTTTAGTTTCATTCTCCTACAAGTGGAGATCCAGTTTTGCCAGCACCATTTGCTGAACATTCTGTCTTTCCTCCAGTTAATGTTCTCAGCCCCTTTGTCAAATATCAGGTGAGTGAAATTGCTTTTGCTCATATTTGAGTCTTCAATTTTGTTTCATTGATCTATGGGTCTATTTTTTTGCCAGTACCATGTTGTTTTTATGACCATAGCTCTGTAATACAGCTTAAAATCTGGAATAGTAATCCCCCTGGTATTTCTCTTTTTTGTCTTTTTGAGACATGGTATCTCTGTAGCTCCAGCTGGCCTGGAATTTGCTATGGAAACCAGGCTGGCCTGGAACTCATAGAGATCTGCCTGTCTCTGCCTCCCAAGTACTGGGATTAAAGGCATGTGCCACCACGCTACTTTTCAAAAGTGTTCAACAT
>NW_008348081.1:1308079-1309416 GCF_000622305.1 Nannospalax galili
GATGCCAACCCAGATTACTATATCCAGCCAAAATGTCTATTATAGTTGAAGGGGAAAGAAAAATCTTCCATGACATAAATAGGCTGAGGGAATTCATGTCCATAAAACCAGACTTTCAGAGAGTTCTGGAAGCAATACAAAGAGCTGAAGAAAGGAATGACTATACCAAGGGGTTGCAGAAAGAAATTCAATGAAGGTATAACTGTGGAAAAGTACAGCTTTATTAAGAATGTAAACAAATAAAAATGACAGGATTCAATACACATCTTTCATTAATAACTTTAAATATTAACTGAACTCCCCAGTCAAAAGACACGGACTGGGTGAATGGATTAAGAAACAAAGCCCATCTTTCTGTTGTCTGCAAGAAACTCATCTTACTTTCAAGGACAGGCACTATCTTAAGGTGAAAGGATGGAAAAAAATATACCAAGCAAATGGTACTAAGAAAAAAGTAGGCATTGCAATTCTAATATCTGATAAAATAGACTTTAAACTAAAACTCGTCAGAAAGGACAAAGAGGGCCACTTCATTCTGATCAAAGGAACAATAAACCAAGAACATATTGCAATCATGAACATATATTCACCAAAATCTGGTGCACCCAACTTCATAAAAACAGTATTACAAGACCCAGATTAATCCAAACTCATTAATAGTAGGGGACTTCAATACCCTATGGTCTCTATTTGATAGATCAACAGGACAGAAAAGAGAGACATCTGAATTAAACAATATCTTATATCAAATGGGCCTAACAGACATCTACCAGATATTTCACCCAAGCACCAAAGAATATACTTTCTATTCAGTGCTCTGTGGAACTTTCTCCACAATTGACCATATCCTGGGGCACAAAACAAACATCAACAAAGACAAAAAGATTGAAATAATTCTGTGAATTCTATCAGACCACAATGCAATAAAGCTTAAAATCAACACTGGAAGAAACCCCAGTAACCGTATGAACAGATGGAGATTAAACAACACACTCCAGAATGATGAATGGGTTAAAGGAGAAATTAAGAAAGAAATAAAAGTATCTATCAGGCCAAATGCAAGAAAGCTTAAAAGGAACACCAGAAGAAGCTCCAGTCACCCATGAACACATGGACATTAAGCAGCAAACTCCTGAATGATGAATGGATCAAAAGAGAAATTAAGAAAGAAATAAAAGTATTGGAACTAAATGAAAAGGACAATACAACAGAACAAAACCTCTGGGATACACTGAAATCTGTCCTTAGAGGGAAGTTTATAGCTCTAAGTGCCTATATTAAAAAATTGGAAAAAACACAAATAAATGACTTAACATTGCAACTCAAGACACTTGAAA
>NW_008348081.1:1309549-1309892 GCF_000622305.1 Nannospalax galili
AAGAGCTGGTTCTTTGAAAAGATAAACAAGATTGACAGACTGTTAGCCCAGTTAATAAAAAGAAAGAAAGAGCACCTCCAAATCAACAAAATCAGAGATGAAAGGGAAAACATCACAACAGACACCAGAAAGATACAGAACATTATAAGGGAATACTTTATAAAGCTATATGCTACTAAAGTTAAAACCTAAAAGAAATGGACAGATATCTAAAGGGATTGGAACCACCAAAACTAAACCAAGAGGAGATTAACAGCTTAATGAGACCCACAGCACAAAAAGAAATTGAAACTAATATAAAACCTCCTGACTAAAAAAAGCCCAGGACCAGATGGATTTACAG
>NW_008348081.1:1310036-1317736 GCF_000622305.1 Nannospalax galili
AAACTATAGACCCATATCCTTAATGAACATAGATGCAAAAATTCTCAATAAAATACTTGCAAACCGCATACAGACACACATCAAAAGGATCATCCACCATGATCAAGTTGGCTTTATTCCAGAGATGCAGGGATGGTTCAATATACCTGTCGATAAATGTTAAAAATCATATAAATGAGCTCAAAGACAAGAACAACATGGTCATCTCAATAGATGCAGAGAAGGCCTTTGACAAAATTCAACATGCATTTATGTTTAAAGTCCAGAGGGAATTAAACTGGAGGGAACATATCTCAACATAATTAAAGCCATATATAACAAACCCACTGCTAATATCATTCTAAATGGAGAAAATTGGAAGCATTCCCATTGAAATCAGGAACCAGAAAAGGCTGTCCACTATCTCCACTTCTTTCTAACATAGTGCTTGAAACTCTTGCAAGAGCAATGTGGCAAGAGCAGGAAATTAAAGGAGTAACAATTGTAAATGAAGAGATCATATTATCCCTTTTTGCAGATGATATGATATTATATCTAAGAGATGCCGAAATTTCTACCAGAAAACTAGAAATTATTAACACATTCAGTAAAGTGGCAGGTGAAAAAATTAATCCACAAAAGTCTTTAACCTTTCTAAATACCAATAACAAGCAATCAGAGAAAGAGTATGTGGAAACCTACCCCTTCACTATAGCTGCAAAAAGAAAAATATCTCATGATAAATCTGATCAAAGACATTAAAGAGCTCTACAATGCTCTACAAGGAAAATTTTAACTCTTTAAAGAAAGAAATTGAGGAAGACATCAGAAGATGGAAGTACCTCCCATGCTCATGGATTGGAAGAATTAATATTGTGAAAATGACCATCCTACCAAAAGTCGTTTATGGATTCAATGCAATGCCAATCAAATTCCCCATTACATTCTTCACAGAATTGGAAAAAAAACCCTAAGATTCATATGGAAGCACAAAAGAACTCAGATAGGCTATGCAACCCTAAGCACTAATGGAGCAATGCTGGGTGGATTACTGTACCAGATTTCAAGTTGTATTACAGAGCTATAGTAATAAAAACAACATGGTTCTGGCACAAAAATACACCCATAAATCAATGGCACAAAATTGAAGACCCAAGTATGAGTACATGCATTTTCAGCCACCCTATATTTGACAAAGGGGCCAAGAACATTCACTTGAGGAAAGACAGCATGTTCAGCAAATGGTACTTTAAAAACTGGATATCTACCTGTAGAAGAATGAAACTAAACCGCTATCTTTCAGCTTTCACAAAAGTCAATTCCAAATGGATCAAGACCTCAATGTAGAGCCTGAAACTCTGAAACTGTTAGAAGAAAAGATGGCAAAAATCTACAAGATAGAGGTGTAGGAAAGGATTTTCTAAACTGGACATCAATTCTTCAGGAAAGAAGATCATGAATCAACAAATTGGACCTCATTAAATTAAAACCCTTCTGTACATCAAAGGAGGCCACCAGGGAAGTGAAGAGAAAACCCACAGAATGGGAGAAAATCGTCACCAGCAACACATCTGTCAGATTTTTAACATCCAGAATATATAACGAACTCAAAAAACAAAGAATCAAGAAAGGAAGTAATGCAATTAAAAGATGGGCTAAGGAGCTGAACAGAAAGTACTCAAAAGAAGAACTAAACATGGCTAAAAGGCATCTGAAAAGATGTTCAGCATCACTAGTAATTAGGGAAGTGCAAATTAAAACAATTTTAAGATTTCATCTAACCCCATTCATACTGTCTAGATCAAGAGAACAAATGAAACCAAATATTGGAGAGGATGTGGGTAAAGGGGAACACTCATCCACCACTGGTGGGGCTGCAAACTTGTACAACCCCAATGGAAAGCAGTTTTGAGAACTCTTAAAAAACTAAAAATGAACCTACTATTTGACCCAGTTATACCACTGCTTGGCATATACCCAAAAGGCTCATGCTATTGCAGAGACACTTGTACATCTATGTTTGTTGCTGCTCTTTTCACAATAGCTAAGAAATGGAAGCAACGTAAGTGTCCCTCAACTGATAGGGGAATAATGAAAATGTGGTTCATTTGTATGATGGAGTTTTACTCAGCAGTAAAGAAAGATGAAATCACAAAATTTTCAAGTAACTGGACTCAACTAGAAACTGTTATACTATGTGAAGTAACAGATTAAAAAAAAAAAATCGACTTATATTCTCCCTCATATGTGGATCCTAGAACCAAATCCTGATAAGTGAGTCATGACTATAACCAGGAGGATGGAAAGGAACCAGGGAGCTAAAGGAAAAGAAAGAACCTGCAAGAGAAGAACAGTAGGGAACAGACATTAATAAGGAAGATATGGATAAAAATTGGGTTAGTTTAAGGGAGGGGGGAGGGATTGGTATACAAGGAACCTAGGGGATAAAGGGAACGAAGGAGCTCAAGAGAGGTGGGCCCATAAGAGAAGGGTATTATTAAGGGTGAAATGGGAAAATAAGGATACTTTAAATGGGGAAACCATGGTGGGTTAGACAATGCGAGAGATAAATAATGTGTAACTAGTTTTAAAAAAAAATCCGAGGGAACTGTATTAACTGAACTACCTAGTTACAAATTATACATTCAACAAGCTCAAAGAATATAATATGCATCTAGGCAAAGTTTATCTGAGAAATTTGGTCTTTGCCCAAGATTTATCTACATGACACATGGTAATTAAAAGTACCAGACTGGTGGAACTTACCTTCCTGGATATTTAACAGGCATACTTTGAGGCCTGTACTAATTTGGTCAAAGGCACATAAAGGACAGTTTTTGTTCCTTGCCTTCCTAGGTTGACAAAGTTCCAGGGGACTATGAGCATCTGTCAAAATGTCCTGTAACTGTGGTGAGTCACCTTCTCTCTTCATCAAGGAGGCCATTGAGACCTCATTAAATGGACTTGAACCAGTGGACAGTCTACAAAGAGGAGGGTCAACACAAAGGAAACATTTCCTCCATGCTTCCAAGTGAAGCCAGCCATGGTCCAACAGTACCTTTGACTTATCTTCACATAGGTGGAACTGGTAAAAAAAAAAAAAAAAATGAGCTAGGGGCTCCTCCCAAGCCCATGTGATCCCTGTGGAACAGATCCTCAAATGGCTTTACGAGTAAAAATAAATTGGTTTATCTGGGTCAACTCTATGGTCTTAAACACCCAAAAGGAAAGTATAACTGAAGAATAAAGATGTCAATTTAATTTTTTAAGATTCCATGTGTATAGCTAAAGGCCACATAACAAGAAACAATGCCAGACAGAAGATACCTTCCTTTAAGTTGTTGGCCAGGGTGTCCCAAGGGATTCCCAGTCAGTAACCCATCACTGAACTGGGAAAATGAACAAGCATACCCCAATATTATTTAAAGGAATATTGACAACTGATTGCTGCCAAGTGAGGAACAACTGATCATCCTAAAACATGGAAGTTCACATAAGCTGACTAGATTCAGCATATGGACAAGCACTGAGGAACAGATGGGGGTACCGACAATACAGTGGACAGTAACAGGGATTACAGAACATATGGGCTCCAGTTGGGGTGATGCTATGGGTGGGTGCCATTTGGGAAGTCAGTATATAGATGAATAAGATTGTTTGGGGTGTTCCATATGATATAAATCCAAAAATCAACAAATTTAAAAAATGTTATATTTGAGGAAGAAGCATAAACACATTACCATTGAAATCTACCTGATGATTTTATATTTATTCTCAGGTGCCAAGGATCCTAGTGTAACTGACTGTGGCTAGTAATAATCAGATACATAGAGATTAGAGATGCATGTGAAAACATTTCAGTGTTTAGTAGCATTAAAAATGCGTTTTTCTGTAGGAAACAGTATATGTTAAAATGATATGGTGATCTTATTTGGAGGTTAAAACCTCAATCAATTTTATGTTTTATAGGGTTTGAACTGAGTTAGATAATGTAGAATTGTATTAAATCAACTGTGAACCTAAACATTTGCAGCCATTTTTGAAAGAGAGGTATCTTTGCTCTGGAAATTGTTACTGAATATGTAGAAGCTGTAATGAAATGCTTCTTCTAAAAAAAAATGTGAATACTGCTGCTGAGAATCTGAATGTTTAAGTTCTATTCTATCTTAATTAAGTTAGGTAGCCATGTGAAGTGTAAATGGAGACCACCTAGGGAGACCCTATATCTGCTTTCAAGCTAATTCTGTCCTCTGGATGCCTCAGACAATGAGTGACATGGAGAAAGACTTCCAGCCCAGGCCCTGGTCATAGGATAGGGATGCAAACACCCCTTTCCTGGGTCATCTTCACCAGCAGCCTTGATAATAAATGATGTCACTAATGGCTATACATGATGTGGATGTCCCAGGGCTTGACCAGAGAAAATTTCTATTTTCCTTGGTCATCCTACTCAGACATCAAACTGGAGAAATTTACTTTACCAGACCAGTTCCTCAGGTTTCAAATGTGTAGACCCAGGCAGAAAGTAAATCTCTCTTTCTAAATTTTTTTGAGACAGGGTCACATTATGCAGCCAAGGCTAGTGTATCCTTGACCCTGAACTCATAATCCTCCTGTGTTTGCTTCTCAAGTCCTGGGATTACAGATGAATACAACACGTCTGACAAGTAAGAAATCTTTCAAATGGTGGAATGATCTTAGGCAACATTCTTCATTCTGAGAAGTTGTTTTGCCATCTTTAAGATTGAAATAAAGTAACTCTTTACATGGTTATTGGAGTTAAATGAACTGATGTGAGAAGAAGTGTGCCTTCTATATCTGGCTACAACTGCATGGGCTCCTTCATGCTTGACCTGAGCTGAGGCTACCTTAGAGCTTCCAGTTCCATCCATGGGATCAACAGCTCTATTAACATAATGCTGGCCCCTGTCCTAGCATTTCTATGACTAGGATGTCCAAAATCAAATTAATACTGCCTTCAACAGTATGATTGTCAATAAAAAGCTGTTATTCAGTCAAAAACGTCCTAAAGGGAATTGGAGTGAACATAATTAAAGCTATAGCAACAAACCCACAGCTAACATAATTATAAATGGAGAAAAACTAGAAGCATTCCCATCAAGTAATCATACAAGTCTGTCCACTGTCTCATTCCTTTTCAATGTAGTGCTTGAAAGCCTTGCTAGAGCAATAAGACAAGAGAAGGAAATCAAAGGAGTACTAATTGGAAAAGAAGAGGCCTTTATCACTATTTATAGATGATATGGTATTAAATGTAAAAGATCCCAAAAATTCTGCCAGAAAACTTCTAGAAATTATCAATACTTTCAGAAAAGTAGTAGGTAACAAAATCAATCTACAAAACTCAGTAGACTTTCTATATACCAATAACAAGCAATTGGGGGGGGCATTCATGGAAACCCTCCTATTCACAGTAGCCTCAAAAATATCTAGGAATAAACCTAATCAAAGACATAAAAGAACTCTACACTGAAAATTTTAAGTCTTTGAAGAAAGAAATAGAGGAAGACACCAGGAGATGGAAGGACTTCCCATGCTTATGGATTGGTAGAATTAATATTATGAAAATGATCATCTTACCAAAAGCAATCTATAGATTCAATGGAATTGTAATCAAATTTCCCATGAAATTCTTCACAGTACTAGAAAAAAATCCCTAGAATTCATATGGAATCACAAAAGATCTTTGATAGCCAAAGCAAAATGGGAAATGCTGAGAGGATCACCCCACCAGACTTCAAACTACATTACAGAGATATAGTCAGAAAACAGCATGGCACAAAAACAGACATGTGGATAAATCGAAAATAATAGAAGACTCAAGCATGAGTGCATGCAATTTCAGCCACTTGATATTTGACAAAGGTGCCAAGAACACATACTGGAGGAAAGATAGCATCTTCAACAAATGGTCCTGGAAAAACTGGATCTCTACCTGTAGAAGAATGAAATTGGACACTTATCTTTCACACTGCACAAAAGTCAACTTCAAATGGATCAAAAACCTTAATAAGAAATCCAAAACTATGACACCGTTAGGTGAAAACATAGGCAGTACCCAACAACGTATAGGTGTAGGAATAATTTCTTAGGCTTTAAAAAGTTCAACAATCAACAAACCAAAAATCTTTTTGTACTGCAAAAGAAACAAACAAGAAAATTAAGAGGAAACCCCTGAGAAGGAGAAAATCTTCACTTGCTACACGTTGGACAGGGGATTCATATCCAGAATCTATAAAGAACTAAAAAAACAAAGAAATAAGAAAATAAATAACCCATTAAGAATTTGGGCTAAGGACTAGAACAGAGAGTTCTGAAAATGACTAAGAAACACCTTAAAAAGTGCTCAACATTCTTAGTAATTAGAGAAATGCAAATCTAAAGCACCTTAAGATTCCATCTTACCCTAGTCAGACTGGCTAAGATCAAGAGAATAAAAGACACCAAATGTTGGTGAGGTTGTGAATAAAGGAAAATGAAGAAATTAGGGTTACTTATACTGGAGAGGGAAGAAGGGGGTTAGACAGGGAGAGAAGAGAGGAAAATATATTAACTCCCAAAATAACACCATAGCTCTTGATTACCTCCCAGAATTTGAAGGTAAGACCTTCCTCATACAAGTGCAATATACACAGAAGGCCACAGCTGCCTAAGTTTTAGAGAATAAGACACTGTATAGTACGAACCTTGAATAGGACTCCTATATTAAAACTCACCCAACCATAGCTCAAGGGCCGTTGGGGAGGAGGGGGAAGAAAGATCGAAAGAACCAAGGTTGGTGCGTGAACATAAGGAAATAGGCTTTCAAGGTTGTGGGAACCTGCTCATTTGAACTTGTAACAATGGTGACAGCATGCAGAAATCCATGCTGACTCAATCAGACAAAAACAAAAACAAACAAACAAACAAAACCCAGCAAAGAACTGGGGAAATGGGCAGCAGACCCCAATCTTAGCTGAGGAACTAAGGCAACTGATTACTGCAGTTGAGGAAGAGTAGATCATCTTAAAGGGAATGATTCTAGATAGACTGAGTAGTCTCCAGTGAATGAACATGCACTGAGGGACATTTGGCTACAAATGCTGGACTAGATAAAACTTAACATTATATGACGAAATGCCTGAAATCTGATGTGTGTGGGGGCAAGGGATGGGGGTCTAAAATTGATTACTATGTATTATATGAAATGCAAAAAAACCCAGTAAACAATTGGATGAAAATAAAAGAACAAAACACAACACAAATACTTTCCAAAGTAAGATATCAGGTATAAATCACCTAGAATGGAGGAAGAAAACATGTCATTTTCTCAGATTACATTAGCTAATAAATGGAACAAAGTGTATGCTGTTTATCAGTGAAAGTTTCTAGGTTCTCAGTAGTGTGTTACATGGACAATTCTAACTGAAGTAGTAGTTTAGTTTTAAAAAATGTGAAAAGAAAGACATTAGGATTTTGAAGCACATTGTGCCCAGAAAACCCTCTGAAAACACCCCATTACTCTGCAGTTAATAAATTTCTTTTCTGTAATTTAAAATCATCCCAGATTTAGAATGCCTGAGAAGTAATTAAGTATGAAAAATTTTTTTGTTGACACAGTAAAATTAAATGCAAAATTTTCATAATATGCTTTCTAGCTTTAGTTTTTATTACTTTCAAAATACATTATGCATTTAATTTGCATTTTATTTTGTTTTTTT
>NW_008348081.1:1317847-1322563 GCF_000622305.1 Nannospalax galili
TAAATTTTGTTGTATACATTTTAACTTTTTTCTAATGTTCCCTTCAAATATATGAGTATATAATGAATAATTTTGACATATATACATACATACAGTTACAAATACATTTAAATCATATGTGCATATATGTAAATTTAGAAGTGTTATATCTTTTTATGGGATCTTAATGAAACTCATTAATAACTACTGGAAAGGAAGAGAAAATTCTATGTACTTGTTACAGTAATAAGAAAATGCCAAATGTAAAACCCAACAAAATTTAAAAATATATTTTTAATAATTCGTATGCATTTTAAACACTGAATAAAGTCTCAGTTGAAAAATCAGGGATAATTTACAACATTATTCTTGAAATTTTAAAAATATGCTTATAGATCTAAATTTTTTAAATCTTGGCACCTACTGTTACTTAAATTCCTCATGCATTTGTCCTATTTTGGAATGAAAAAAATGCTTCAAAATGAACAGATTTATATTAAATTTAAACTTAATAGTAGATCAATTGTGAACATAATTCTACAGCAGCTGATACATTGACCTAGACTATGCTATCATTTTCAAATGTACTCTTTATTTTTAAAGTATCCTCATATTAAAAAAAAATCTCAAAAGAGGAATATCCATTAGTTATTCATCTGTTTCCATTATTTATATATTATATTTGATATAAACTATTTCTCATTTAATACCAACTTTTTGTAAAGGAAGCATTTTTCAATAAGAGATTATTATTAATTATGAAAACATCAGTTTGTTTAAAGTATGAAAACACAGAAATGGATTAACATCTATAAGAAAAATTTTGGTCTACATTCCATATCCATTCACTGATTTTTTTTAATTTTCATTCAGCAGGTTAAGCGTCTCTAGTGTACACATGGAAAAGAATGTCAGCAGTGAGATATAGTCTACATCTGACTTTCTAGTCTTTTACTCGACTTATACACAAATAATTCCAGTAAAGTCAGTTAAGTGATAGAATAAGCATGTTTCAGATACCCAAACAATTTGTAATACTGATCTAAACAGTATACTAAAAGGATGGGTTATGGGCTACAACGTACATTGTCTGGCATGGCATATACAATTCAGATGTCGGACTGTGTTTTCACTGAATCTAGGAACAATAAGCAAGTACTTTTTGTAGCTGCATGACTATTCCTAGAGTGCTGTAATGTCTTATATGAGAACCCACAGACAACCCTATTGCTTATTCGGAAACTAAGCCTATAGTATCTTAAAGACATGATAGGTTGTAGGGGCCCAAACAGAGCCACTTGATCCTTCAAAATTTAACTTCTTTTGATATCAGAGTTTTTCCTTAACAGCGGAAATCCAAGCAGTGTTTTGAGTTTTTGCTCACTACAACCCATCTGCCTTTTGTGCTCCACCCAAACATTCATGCAATAACTGCCTGCCCCAGACAGCCCAAATGGGTAGGTGGAGAAGTGTCATAAGCAGGATCACCACATTGTTCAGAAACATATCACAAAATGCTCTGGTGACATTCCCTTGACTCCAGACTTAAGAAATTTATTACATTCATTTTTTATTTCTTTGGTTGTCAAGGAAAGATGTATTTTTCTCTCTCTGTCTCTCTCTCTCTCTCTCATACACACACACACATGCATGCACACATATATATACATTCACATGTATATAATTCTATTATATTTCTCCTCTCCTAATTTATTCTAGAATATAAAATCCTTTCCTTCATATTTCTTTATAAATGATGTTTCAATTTAATGTTAGAGGATTGTGTAATGTATATGTTTATTAATAAATTGTTTTTTTGTGCTGTCCTATGTCTCATGGGCTTTTTCCTTTTTCTCTAAATGTCAGTTACAAGGTTTCCCACAGAGAGAAAAAATTAATGTAAAATATAAGACTCATGGGTAATTTTTTATAACCTAATTACAGCATTGGAAGTCAGTGGACATTTTTAATGTGCCAATTTTAAAAACTAGTTTGAACATGTTTTTGGTCACATTGATTATTCTCTTTTAACATTTTTTTTTTTGTCTTTTTGAGGCAGGGTCTCCTTGTAGCCCCAGCTAGCCTGAAACTTACTATGCTGATTAGGTTGGCCTCAAACGCACAGAGATTCACCGGCCTCTGTCTCCCAATTGCTGGGATTAAAGGCGAGTGCCACCATGAGCAGCACATTGATTATTTTTAATAAAAATGCATATATTATAAAGTTTAACCATCATGTTTACAAGACATATTGATGCTATGATAGATAAACTCAAAAGAGTAGGAGAAGGTAAACCATTGTGCACAATTTTTAGAAAATGTAGACACTTAGGCTTAGCGGAACCAGAACTCACAGTCACTGTACAACAAGGAAAGCAGCACACTTAAGTTACCGAGCAGGTAAAGACAGCACTGCTCAGGGCAGCATTATCCAGGAATAACAGGATCAAGCACGTTAATCAGGTACTTTATGTAGATTGATGGGAAAAGATAGAGAGTTGTCCATAAATAATCTACATATACAGACACTTAGGTAGTTGAAGGCTCACAGCTTGCACGAAAAGTAGATTTGAAAGTCATCCAATTACGTCCATTGAAAATATACCAATGCATATTTCTAAAGGAAGTGTCTTTGAGAGAGAGAGTTTACTGAGTGTTCATACATGGAATCACATAGTTTTTTTTAGAGAAATAAATCACTAAGACAACAGAACATAGGAGGAAATGCAGGGTGGAGTGAAGGATAAAATGTAACAGAAAAGTATCATCACAAAAGCTTTCCACAATCAACCTGAATTTAATATCCCATGGGCATTAAAATGATTCAGAACTTATTTCAATTTTATAGACTAATGAATGGCTTCAAGCATTTAAAAAACAGAACAAATTTTATACAAGTGCATTGCATTATTTTAAAAACATGCATGTTGTTTTTCTTTTCTTTTTTTTTTTTTTTAGTCAAGTTTGATCTGGCTTCAAACTTGCTATATATAGCCAAGGCTAACTTGGAACTCTTAATTTTCCTGACTCTACTTCCTGAGTTCTGAGATCATGAATGCGCATAGCACTATACTAAGGCATTTATTAATGCTAAGAATTTGTTGATTCTCTCTTTGTAGGGATAAAATTTTTTAAAAGTTACATAAAGTATGAAAACATTTATACTATGTGTTGAACACTGTAAAGAATTTAGGTAGCAAGATTCTACAGGCAAAAAGTAGTCTATGGAGAATCAAGAACCAGTGCCTCAGGTCAAGCACTAAATGGGAACGTAGTTTAGCACAGAGATTGTTAGCAACAAATACACATTCCTAAATTCAGGTTGGTATAGAGCCTCTGGTGTAAATAACTACACAGTCTGGTAGGTAGAAAGCTCAGCACCTAAACCAAAAATGTTCTGGTAGTAGGAGCTAGGCAGGCCATTTATGCTTTGATGATTCTCAAAGCAATACAGATGCTATACAACGAATATACTCTAGTTGGATATTAGAGTATACTTTGAAAGATGATACATATACTGAGTACTTCTTGTAGTTGATTGAGTCATTCCATATGGACTAGGCTATCTGACCAACTGACAGTATACGAGTAGTTTATGTTTCTGTATTATCTCCTAGCAGAGCATCAGCTTTGGTGAAATGACTAGGAAAAGGAAGTTAGAAGATATGAATTCTCAAGTTCTATTACAGGTGCCTATTTAATTTATCAATTATGAGAAACCATATTAATCTTCAAAAATTAGCTCCTCTCTACAGTTTTTTACAGAAGAATTCATTTTTAATGCAATTGACATTAAGATGTTTGCACATGCATTTGTAATCTCTATATATCTGATTAATACTAGTCACAGTCGGTTACTTTCTGAGCTCCTTGGCATCTGAGCATGGATATAAAGTCATCAGGTAGATTTCAATGGTAATGTTTTTCACATCTACTAATTATTAAGGAGCAAATTTCTATGCTTTGAAGAATTATTATTATTTTTCTAAATCATTATTTTTAAATTTTTAAATAACTACCTGATTAGAAGAAACATTTCATTACAGCTTTAACATATTCAGTAACACTCCAGAGCAAGAGTACATCTCTTTCACAATGGGTGCAACTTTCTAGGTTCACAGTTGAGTTAATACAATTATACAACATTGAACTCAGTATGAGGCTCACTTATCAGGGTTTGGTTCTAGGATCCACATATGAGGGAGAACATATGTCTATTTTTTTATGAGTCTGTGTTACTTCACTTAGTAAAACAGCTTCTAGTTCCACGCATTTACTTGCAAATGTCACGATTTCATCTTTCTTTACTGCTGAGCAAAACTCCACCATATAAATGAACCACATTTTCATTATCCATTCATCAACTGAGGGACACTTAGGTTGATTCCATCTCTTAGCTATTGTCAACAAACATGGATGTACAAGTGTCTCTGCAATATCATGAGCTCTTTGGGTATATGACAAGCAGTGGTATAACTGGATCAAATGGTAGGTTCATTTGTGTTTTTAAAGAGTTCTCCACACTGCTTTCCAGAGGTGTTGAACAAGTTTGCAGCCCCACCAGCAGTGGATGAGTGTTCCCCCTTCCCCACATCCTCTCCAACTTTTGGTACCATTTGTTTTCTTGATCTTAGCCAGTCTGACTGGGGTAAGATGCTATCTTAAAGTGGTTTTAATTTGGATTTCCCTAATTACTAATGATGTTGAACACATTTTAAGATGCTTCTTAGCCAATCT
>NW_008348081.1:1322705-1323997 GCF_000622305.1 Nannospalax galili
TGCTGATGAAGATTTTCTCCCATTCTGTGGGTTTTCTGTTTGCTTCCCTGGTTGCCTCCTTTGGTGTACAGAAGATTTTTAGTTTAATGTGCTCCCATTTCTAATTTATGCCCTTGTTTCCTGAGCAATTGATGTCCAGTTTAGAAAATCCTTTCCTACACCTATACCTTGTAGGTCTTTCCCAATGTTTGCTTCTAACACTTTCAGAGTTTCAGGCTTTACATTGAGGTCTTTGATCCATTTGGAATTAACTTTTGTGCAGGGTGAAAGATAGGGGTTTAGTTCCATTCTTCTACAGGTGGAGATCCAGTTTTGCCAGGAACATTTGCTGAACATGCTGTCTTTCCTCCAGTGAATTTCTTTTGTCAAATATCAGGTGGCTGAAATTGAATGTACTCATATTTGGGTCTTCGATTTTGTTCCACTCTATAATACAGCTTAAAATCTGGTATAGTAATTCCCCCCAGCATTGCTCTTAGTGCTCAGGGTTGTTTGGCTATCCGAGGTCTTTTGTGCTTCCATATGAATCTTAGAATGTTTTTTACCAATTCTGTGAAAAATGTCATGGGGATTTTGATTGGCATTGCATTGAATCTATATATGACTCTTGGTAGGATGGCCATTATCACTATATTAATTCTTCCAACCCATGAGCATTGGAGGTCCTTCCATCTTCCGATGTCTTCTTCAATCTCTTTATTTAAAGATTTAAAATTTTCATTGTAGAGCTCTTTAATGTCTTTGGACAGGTTAATTCCCAGATTTTTTTTTTTCAGCTATTGTGAAGGGTAGAGTTTCCATGTTCTTTCTTTGATTGCTTGTTATTGGTATATAGAAAGGCTACAGACTTTTGTAGGTTAATTTTGTCACTTGCCACTTTACTGAATCTGTCAATTTCTAGGAGTTTTCTGGTGCAATGTTTGGTGTCTCTTAGATATATCATGTCATCTGAAAAATGGGATAATTTGATCTCTTCTCTTCCAATTATTACTCCTTTAATTTCCTGCTCTTGTCTTATTGCTCTTGCAAGAGTTTCAATCACTATGTTAAAGAGAAGTGGAGATAGCAGACAGCCTTGTCTAGTTCCTGATTTCAATGGGAATGCTTCCAGTTTTTCCCCATTTAGAATGATGTTGGCTGTGGGTTTGTTATATATGGCTCTACTTATGTTGAGGTATGCTCCCCCAGTCCAATTCTCTCTAGGACTTTGTACATAAATGCATGTTGAATTTTGTCAAAGGCCTTTTCTGCATCTATTGAGATGACAATGTGGTTCTTGTCTTTGAGTCCAT
>NW_008348081.1:1324198-1326580 GCF_000622305.1 Nannospalax galili
TTTAAATGTCTGACAGAATTCTCCTGTAAATCTATGTGATCCAGGGCTTTATTTAGTCAGGAGGTTTTGTATTACTGTTTCAATTTCTTTTTGTGTTATGGGTCTGTTTAAGCTGTTTTAGTTTTTAAAGTATTCCCTTACAATATTCTGTTTCTTTCTGGTGTCTGTTGTGGTGTTTCCCTTTTCATCTCTGATTTTGTTGATTTGGAGGTGCTCTTTCTTTCCTTTGGTTAACTGGGCTAGCAGTCTGTCAGTCTTGTTTATCTTTTCCTCTTTCACCTCTTATTTTGTTGATTGGGAAGTGCTCTTTCTTTTTTTTGGTTTACTGGGGTAGCGGTCTGTCAATCTTGTTTATCTTTTCAATGAACCAGCACTTGGATTTGTTGATTCTTTTCATTGTTTTCCTTTTTTCAATTTCATTAATTTCTGCCCGGATTTTTGTTATTTCTTCTTGTCTGCTGGGTTTGGGTTTCATTTATTGTTACTTTTCAAGTGTCTTGAGTTGCAGTGTTAAGTCATTTATTTTTGTTCTTTCTGATTTTTTAATGAAGGCACTTAGAACTATAAACTTCCCTCTAAGGACTGCTTTCAACATGTCTCAGAGATTTTGTTGTGTTGTATTGTCCTTTTCATTTAGCTCCTTTTTTTCTTTCTTAATTTCCTTTTTGACCCATTCATCATTCAGGAGTTTGTTGTTCAATCTCCATGTGTTCATGTAGTTGACTAGGGTTTCTTCTGGTGTTAATTGTAAGCTTTATTGCATTGTTGTCTGATAGAATGCATGGAATTATGTCAATCTTTTTGTATTTGTTGTGGTTCATTTTGTGCCCCAGTATATGGTCGATTTTGGAGAAGGTTCCATGGGGCACTAATAGAAAGTATATCCTTTGGTGCTTGGGTGGAAGAATACTCGGTATTTGTCTGTTAAGCTCATTTGATATATGGTATTGTTTAATTCAGATGTCTCTCTGTTAACTATTTTCCCTGCCTCTGTCTTTCTAATGGAGACAGTGGGGTATTGAAGTCCCCTACTGTTAATGAGTTGGGATTAATCTGGGTCTTAAAGTCCTGTAGTATTGTTTTTATAAAGTTGGTTGCACTAGCGTTTGGTAAATATATGTTCATGATTGTAATATCTTCTTGATTTATTGTTCCTTTGATCAGAATGAAGTGGCCCTTTTTATCTCTTCTGTTTAGTTTTAGTTTAAAGTCTATTTTGTCATATATTAGAATTGCTACATCTGCTTTTTTCTTAGCACCATTTGCTTGGTATATTTTTTCCATCCTTTCACTTTAGATAGTGTCTGTCTTTGAAAGTGAGATGAGTTTCTTGTAGACAGCAAAAAGATGGGGTTTGTTTCTTAATCCATTCACAAAGTCTGTGTCTTTTGACTGGGGAGTTCAGTCCGTTAATAAGATCGGTTTACATTCTTGATATAGTTGTACTTTTCCACAGTTATACCTTCATTGAATTTCTTTCTGCAGCCCTTTCAGTATAGTCATTCCTTTCTTCAGCTCTTTGTATTGCTTCCAGACCTATCTGAAGGGCTGGTTTTTGGATATGAATTTGTTCAGCCAATTTATGTCATACACGATTTTTTTCCCCTTTGACTATAATAGATATTTTGGCTGTGTATAGTAATCTGGGTTGGCATCTGTGGTCATTTAAAACTGGGAATGCTTTGGTCCAGGCTCTTCTGGCTTTCATAGTTTGCACTGAAAAGTCACCTGTAATCCTAATGGGTTTTCCTTTATATGTGACTTGTTGTTTCTCTTTTCTAACTTTCAGTATTGTCTCTTCGTATTGTATGTTTAGTGTTTTTACTATGATGTGTCATGGAGAGTTTCTTTTCTGGTCCTGTCTATTTGGTGTTCTATATGCTTCTTGTATTTGTATGGGCATGTCTGTCTTTAATTTTAGGAAGTTTTCTTCCATGATTCTGTTGAAGATCTGGTCCATGCCATTATCTTGGGATTCTTATCCTTCCTGTATGCCTAAGATTTGTAAGTTTGGTCTTTTTATGATATCACACAATTCCTGCATAGTCCATTCTTGTGATTTCTTAAATTTTTCATATTGTTTGCTTGAGTGGTCTACTTCCTCCACTTTATCTTTCAGTCTTGATACTCTGTTTTCCATTTCATTCATTCTAGTGGTGAGGCTTTCTCCTGCCATTTCTAATTGACTTACTGAGTGTTTCACTTCCTTCTTCATTGCAGCCTCAGTATTCATCAATATCTCTCACTCTTTTCTAAACTCATTCATAAGTTTATCCCTATCTCCTTCTGTTCTTTGATTTGTTTGTGTGTTCTTTAAATTTACTGAATTCTTTTATCATGTTTATAATTGTTCTTTTGAGTTCCATGTCCTGCATTATCTCT
>NW_008348081.1:1326728-1338281 GCF_000622305.1 Nannospalax galili
AGGTCTGCTTCTTTTTGTGAACTTTATGTGTCTTTGTGGTTTACTTTTTGGGCATGAAAAGCTGGTACCTCTAAGCTTCTGGTTATCTCTTTTAATTTTATATTGGAGTGGCCAGATTGCTTTTGTCTTCAGGAGTTCCCACAGAGGCCCAAGTCAGATGAGGATCAGATGCTCTCAGGCTTTCTCCTAAGGTCTGGATTGACCAGGAAAGATTTTGGCCTCAGGAATCTGGAGGTTGGACTGTCCTGGAAACCCCGCCCAGGAAAGATCCTGGTCTAGGGCAGCTGGTTGCTGTGTCCCACAGTGATGCAAAGGAATTTGGGAGCCGGAAGCAGCCCCAAGGACCCCTGCGGCCTGCACAGAAGAGCTGAGTTGTCTGTATGCAAGGACCAGGAAGAGAAAATGTCAGCCCTGGCGCCCAGGAAATAGGCTAGTGGGTTGTCCAGACCCAGGGAAGCTGAGGGAGGGGAGGGCGGGGCCAGGCCCAAGGTGGCCCTGAGGCTTGGAGAAGGAACTGGGTTGGTCTGGATGGAAAGGATCAGGTAGCAGTGGTGGTTTTCCGGGTGTGAGGGCGCCAAGACACCAAATGGAACAGGACCCAGGCTAGGAAGAGAGATCGCAGGGGAGATGGGGAGTTGAATGAGGCTGGGGGAGTCAAGGAGCGATAGGCTTACCTCGGAGTGAGAGGCCTGTGGGTTGGGAGCTCCTCTCTGCATATTTACAGTAAATGAATGAAGATATTTTTGGTAGAATATCCAAACAACTAAGGTTGTTCTAAAATGATTGAGATTAGCTATACTCTCAGTTAAAGAAAATGAGATAAGACTGTCAAAAAGTCTTCGGTTTTAAATGTGGTTTTCTTTTTTTTTAGTGCAAAACAACTCAGCACAGCTGTGAAGCTTCAGTCTCTTTACTGCAGAGCTGTGCTTTGATATCTGATGCTGCTGCTCATGAATGATGCCTTCTGTATGAGTGATTTGTCTGTGAAGATCAAGGAATGTTAATTTCCATATAAAAATCACACATTACTTATAATAGCACACATTTAATAGTCCCTAATTTATGTGGGCCTAAACCTATGTGACTTCAGTAGTGTCCTCTTTCTTAATCTCTCCCAAGTGAGAAATCCTGAAGATGGAGTCCAAGGCTGCTGTCATTTCCGAGTCAACAGGAGGAGGATCTGTCTTCAAGATGATTCACCTGGTTATTTGCAAGCCTCAGAAGATTCTTGTCTAATTCAATCCCATACCAGTTGGTAGTCTTAGAATCTTTCCTGGCTATTAACTGGACTCTCCCCTTAATTTATTTCTTGACATGCAGTCTCTTCATAGTACTGCTAAAACATGGTGGCTTGCTTCCAGGCAAGAATCAAGAAAACAAAAAAATTCACCCTTAAACACAAGAAAGAACCTGATCTTGTAGGTGACATACCATCATTTTTTGTTGTATGGTCTTCACTGGGGGCAGGTTGCTAGGATATAAGAGAAAAATGTAAGGAAGCGGGGGACACCAGTCTCTGTGACGGAGCCTACCTCTTACAGTCTGGTTTCAGTTCTTAGTTACTAAAATCATTCTCTCACACCCCAGTAAGTGGTTATGTAGCTCAGAATAATCCTGTCAGATTTGTTCTCAAGACTAGAAGATTTATATATTTATAAGGATGAGTATAAAGCATATTTATTTATGAACATGAAAACAGTGGAATCACAAAGTTATTAAAGAATATGGGAAATCTATATTTTTCAAATGCATAAAGAGAGCACACTCTTCAATAGTTTCTCTTATGAAAATTAAAATAGTGGAGGGAAAATAAATTTACTCTTAAACATCTGTAAGAAATGGCAAATGGTTAAAGACAAAGAAGGTCTGAGCTATTCTTGTAGGGTATTTGCATTAGAAAGACATATTGATTTTTATAATAAATGTGTTTGATTAATTCATAGTTTTTGTATTTACAGGAACTTAACAATATTGTTGTGTAGACTTTTCTGGAAAAAGATGAATAAACATTTTCATACTAGATACAGCACCAAAACAGACTGAAGAAATTATTCCTCTCATGTCTAACTTGGTAAATAGATGAAGCAAGGGTGACTCAAAGCAGCTGCATCACCAAAATTGATAGCCTAGAATGGATGATGACTTACAAAAGCTGCATCCCTGCATGTCCTTGAACACCTCTTCAGAAGCTCTACCAGAACCTCCTTTACCCAACAACTGTTTACTGGTTTTAGAGCCTTGAGAATCTCAGATCCTTCTAACTCCCTGAGCCTCCTAAGTTCATGAGCTTCCTGAGAAGTGTAGGTTGTGTTAGCTTCCCTAGTCTAACTTAGCTTTCCTCATTCCAGGGGAACATGTTTCTATTGAGAGGAAATAGTCACAGAATTATTGTATTACAAATGCTGTATTATGTAGATACAGCATTTTGTTTGTACTTGTTTAAACAAGGAGTTGACAAAAAGTTAGTTAATATGATATCGGATAATAAATTTTGAGGCTCTGTTTTGGTGATGTGCAGGATTCTAGGACAAGCTGTAATCAAATGCAATCATTGGTAAGGGAATTGTATTGCTGGTTTTCAATACTCCAAAATCCACGGAGAAATACATATTTATGGTGATAAGACTGTGTAGCATACATAATTTCTTTCTTTGCTTTGTTGGCAGTTCTCTGACATGAATATGAAGTCATCATATTTCAGAAGCTCATATTGGCATTTTTCTATCTGTGCACTCACCAATGAGTGGTCATATTACTACTGAGTAAAATTAGATGGCTGATCAACATAATTAAACACTGTTACTTAAAATTGAAAAACACAACTAATTAAAACCTTGGATCTTATAAGTGAAGAAAATTTGACCCCAATATAAAATTAATCTCTTACAATATTCATACAGTTAATGGTAAACATGATAAAGTGACAAGTTCCTATCCATCTCTTGTTTCAAATATAAACCAAGAGTGTAACTTCTTGTACATGAGGGTCAACTTTTGAACTGGAAAGGGGAAATGATATTCTTTCACAGGGACAATCATAAAGATAAAAATACAGCCCCACTGAGCCAGTAGGTGTCTTTCTGCTCCAAGACCCTTTCTCTCTTAGGAACCTGTTGTATGCTCAGTGACAAAGTTAAGTCAAAAACCACAGGAGAACCAGAAACCACTACACAAGTGGTCTCATTACCTCAACTCAGGCAAGAACTCTGGGAGGCATTCTGCCACTTTCATCAGTTCTAGCTAGATCCCAAGTTTTGCAGTTGCACTTAAATGACCATATCGATGGACTTTTGGTATGAATCACCATTAATGTGATATGTACATACAAAAATTTACCGTTTATATGTAGATTTAGAAGATGTGACCAATGAGTATGATACCAATAAAGGATTTAGGAAAAAGCCTCAGGGAATATATGTGTTCATTCTCTTGTGTGTCTACAAGTGGCATAGGCAAATCAAGAGTTAAGTACGCAGTTTACTTTGTAAGGAATAGCAAGCATGGTTTCCCTGACTATACCACGTCATATTTTCCCCAGCATCCATCCTTTGCAACACTTTGTTTCACCAGTTATTAGCCTTCACCTTTGTATGCCATATGTGGTGATATTACATTGAGGCTTCAGTTTATTTGTCCTTATATTAACATTTGCCATGTTTCCATGGGATTCTTCACCACCTGAAGGTTCTTAGTCATATGTCTCTTTTCTGCTCTCATTTTTTCAGCAATTTCTTTACCTTCTTGATAATGATCTATAGACAATTTATTTGTTATGGATATTAGTCCTTTTCCAGATGAGTGCATGCATTTCTCTAAGCTGTTTCCTGTCTTTATTTATTCAGAGTAGAAGTTTAAAATTTTAATGGAGTCCAATTTGTATTATATTTCCTTTTGCCTTTTATGTATTTAAAAGTAACCTAATACTGTTTTCTTAATAAATCTACTTAAGCCACTTATAATTTTATCCAAATTTTCTTTTAAAATGTTTTAATCAATTAATTTTTATGTGTATGAGTGCTTGACTGCATGTACCCAAGTACACACACGTTGGCCAGAAGAGGGCATCAGATCCACTGGAATTGTAGTTACAGACTGTTGTTGGCCACCATGTGGATGCTGGGAAACAAATCTGGGTCCTCTACAAGAGAAGCAAGTGCTGTTAACCACTGAGAAATCTCTCCAGCCCACTTCTCTGTTTTCTTATTGAAAGCCTAGAGCTTTAGGCTCTCTCTCTCTCTCTCTCTCTCTCTCTCTCTTTCTCTCTGTGGTGTGTGTGTGTGTGTGTGTGTGTGTGTGTGTGTTTGTGTATTTGAGTCAGGGTCTCACGTAGTTCAGATTAATCTCAGATTCACTATGTAGCCCAGAGATGATAACCTATTTGAATCCCTGCCTCCACTTGTAAGTGTTGGGATGACAAGTGTCGCCACACACAGTTTATGCAGTGTGGGGACTGAGTTTTAATTTTTCTATGTGGTTCAATGCTATAATTTTTGTATATCATTACTTCTTTTACCCCTTTTATTTTTATTTACATCCTTAAGTCAATACTTCACTAGCTAGAATTGAACTTTATAATAATTTAAAAAAATTACTTTGAATGAGTAGTCCAAATTTTCTTAATCTTTGAAACCATTTTGGTGAGGCAAGATCACATTTCTATGTAAAATTTGAACTTGACTTATCAATTTATGGAAAAATAATAACAGTAGAAATTAAAAAGTCTCCTGCTATTTGGATTTGCAGTAAGTAAAATTTATAGATTAATTAAGAGAAATTGAGATCCCATTGCTGGAATATATACATTAACTAGCATCAGGTGACCTGTTCCTCTGACTCTTATATGAAAGAGAGATTATAAGAGTATATATATGAGAGAGTAGATTGTTTCTTTCACTGAAAAGTGAAATGCTTTTATTCTTTTTTAAAAAGAATATTTTTATTATTTTTAAAAATAATTCACTTATTTTATTTCCTGTTTTGTTTTAAAGTCAGTTATGCATATAGAGTCCAGTAGTTATTTTTTTATAATTTCATACATGAATACTATATCATATCTATCCCTCATACTCCCCCACTTCTCCTCTCCTCTGTCTTCCACTACTTTCCAATTTCTTGTTCTCTTCTTTGAATATTATTGCTACAATTACATACATACATTAATAAACATAGATATGCATATAATGTCCTGAGTTCATTTAGTGGTGCTATTGTGTACATGTGTTTCTGGCTGAGCACTTAGAAGGAGATCATTTATTGAGGAGCTCATCCCTAGAGAAAACAAATTCTCCTTGTTGCATCCATTGATTTCCTATAGCTCTTCATTTAGAAGTGAGATCATATCTCCTTTCCCCCATCTACATGGCATGTTAACTGGTTTTGTCATTAAGTAGGTCTAGTTAGGCAAAGGTATTATGAAAATTCCGTGGATGCAGCTTCCCTATCATGTCTAGAATATATTAACTGGCAGCAGGTAACCTGTTCCTCTGGCTCTTATAATCTTTCTGCCTACTCATCCTAGATGTTCCCTGAGCTTTACGTGTAGGGGTTGCATTTTAGATTTTATCAGCTGTGGAAGTTTTTAGTAGTCTTCATATGTTGTAAAAGAAGATTCTTTAATGAGTACTGATAGCTACACTTTGTGAATAAAAAAATGTGTACTTAGAATACGGTAAGAAAGTATGTTAGTTTAGGCAAATGACAGAAGTAGGTTCTCTGGGGTGTATGACCTCTCCAACCATTTGGTTATGTTTAAGTAGCATGCATGGATTCCCTCCTATTGAGCAGACCTTTACTCCAATTAGACAGTTGTTGATTAGCTCCAAAGTAAGAGTGCCACTCTTACACCAATAGAGGGTAGGAAAGTCACTGTTGAGGTTCCTGGCTTTACCCCTGGTTAGGACCATTGATTGACTTTCTTCCTTGGCAGCTTCCACAGTTCCTTGTGTTACTATGAAAGCTAGTCTTTGGGGAGGAGGCTTCCAGGTCAGTTCTAGTTCAAATCCTGTGTCCATAGTATGTAGTGTTTTTATCAATATGGCCTCACCTTACAGTTCTGGAGAAAAACAAGCTATGGTACTAGCCTGTACTATTTTGGAAGTTTCTTGACTGCCCTGACCAACTTAAAGGGAGATTTCCAATGCCTGGTGCTGTGATTTTTTAAATATAGCTTTCAGCTATATAAAACATACACATATGTTATATGTTATTTTTAAGTAGGCTTATGAAATAATACTTTCATCTGTGATTTTTTCAGACAATCTAAGTGTTGTTCCCTCTTTTTTTGTTCTCCCTCTATGTCACCCTGCCTTCCTCCACTCCAGTTAGAGTACTCCCTGTTTTCCTCATTTCCCTTCCACTATTTCCCTCTCCATCTACTGTTCCTTTCTAGTATCTGTGCTCTGGAAGTTACTTCAGGATGTATTTTCACATGTAGATATTTGGAACTAAGATTCACAAACGAGTGAGAACATGTGTCACCTGTTTTTCTGAGTCTGGATTGTCTTAGTCCATATAACAGTTTCCAGTGTCATTCATTTACCTGAAAATTTCATAGTTTCACATTTCTTTTTTTTAATATTTTCATTGTTTTTATTTTATGTGTATGCATGTATTGCCTGCATGTATGTAAGTGCACCTATATCATGCAATGCCCATGGAGGACAGAAGAGCCCATTGGCTCCCCTGGAACTAGAGTTACGGGCAATTGTTAGCTGCCACCTGCTGGGATTCTAACCCAGGTCTTCTGCAAGAACAGTTAGCATTCTTAACCACTGAGTCATCTCTCCAGCCATGTTTTCACGTTTCTTTTTAGCTGAATAGAACTCCATTGTATAAATATACAACATTTCATTATCCATTCATCAGTTGAAGGACATTTTGTAGATATTTGAAAAGAGCAGTAATGAATGTGGCTGAGCAAGTTTCTCTCTAGTAGGATATTGAATCCTTTGGGTCTATGCCAAGGAGTGGTATATCTAGGTCATATGATACATACAGTTTTAGTGCTTTGAGAGTTCTCCACACTGATTTTCATAGTGGCTGCAGCAGTTTGCAAACCCACTGGCTTTGAATGAGGGTTCCCCTTTCGCCACATCCTTGCCAGCAATTTTTGTCAGTTGTTTCCTTTTTATAATTTCTAATATTTATTTATTTATTTACTTATTCTATGTGTATGAGTGTTCTGCCTGCATATATGTCACCCATATTGTACCATGCCCACAGAAGCCAGAAAAGGACATCAAATACCCAGAAACTGGACTTACTCAATGTTAGCTTCCATGTGGTTGCTCAGCCCAGGACCTCTGTAAGAGCAGGCAGTGGAAATGAAATGAAAGGAAAGGAAATGGAAATGAAAGTATGTATTTAAAACTGGGTCATGCAAAAACGATTATGGCACATTTACTCACAGTAACAGAAATTTGGTAGGAGGCAATGTGCCCTTCCAAAGAAAAAGGGATAAACGTTTTTGTAAATTCATATAACAGAGTACTATTTGTCAATGAAATGAAATGAAAAAACTGAATCATGAAACATGGGTCTGTATCAAAATTATTCAAGAAGATACAAAAGATAACTCTTTAATTCACTTTATGAAAAATTATTAAAATTAAAATGAATATATATTTGCAGAAAATAAATCAGTTATCTGAGGAGAGTTGGGGGATGAAGGTACAGTGGGCCTTTGATGGGATTAGTGGATGATCTTGAATGTGAAAAAAATTCTATGATTTTATTGTTGTAATGGTTTTTTACACGTGTCCACTGAGCTCTCAATGAAAAGAATTGAACTTCTTGTGCCTTAATTAATGCATCATTGCTGTTAAAAATAACATCAGATCTGGAGACTTCTTTGGGTCATGGGGGATCATATCTTATCCCAGATCTGCATGCCCCTCCAATCATGACTGTGTCCCGACCCGCAGGACAGTCAACGTGGGTTTCTGGAGGGAGGAGAGGGGACGGAAAGGGACAAGGGATGCAAAGAATGGAGACAAGACAGGCTTTCTGATCAAGTCTCATTTAATGAACATTCACACAAAGTTTTTATAGGGAGGAGAGGGGGAAGTTGGCAGGGAAAAATCCATTGAAGTAGGGCAACTTAATTAACAGAATGATTATCACAATAACACCACACCAATTGGTCATAGAGTAAATTCCATAGTAACACCACAATTCTATATAGCAAGTTATAAATCAATTAAGAGGTTACACTTGTATGATTACAGAGTAACACCAAAGTTTCTTAGCAATTACATGAGAAATGAGGGAGTCTCTCAGGCGTTAAGTGCCCAGGTTAGAACAACATGTTTGTGAGAGGCTTTCAAGTATAGTCATCTGGTTAATCTCAAACCAGGCCAGCCTTGATGTCTGAAAAACAGCTTTGCCAGAAATCAGGTCTTGCTATTTCCTGGGGTAGGGGCCTATGGCTCCCGACAGATCCCCCTTTCTTTTATATTTTAAAAAGAAGGAAAATGAGCCAAAATAATCCCTTAGGGAACCATGCCTGCCTTAGGTTGGAGAATTTCTACTGAAGCTTTACCCGTCATGGGCTAAGACAGCAGCTTTGGCTGCCCGCCTGGCTTAGGTAGCTATCAGCAATTCTCTCTTACCCGTCATTGGCTATCCAGTTCAGCTCTCAAGGGGACGACTGAAACACATCACCATGTGGCCTTTCAGGCTCATAAGGCTCTTCTCGATCTTTAAGTGCAAGCCTGAGATAATGTATTTGAATTGGCTTTGCTGTAAGATCATCAATCTGACTTTTAATGAAGCCAGTGAGCTTCTTAAATGCCCAGGGGCCAAAAGAAATTACTATTAGAAAGCCAATGAATGGACCAAGTATGTTGGGTAAAAGGGCAGAGAGCCAGGGAGAAGTGGAAAACAAGTTTTTGTACCAAGGCTCTGCTTGTTCTCTCTCCCTCTTACGCTGCTCCAAACCTTCGAAGTTTGCTTTAAGGCAGCCTCCGTAGAGGTTTCATTTGAATCTATTAGTTCCCTGATTAGGTTCCAGTAGGAAAAGGCTGTAACAGGAATTTTCTCGGGTCCAAAGACCTTATAGTAATCTTCTAAAGCATTTTTTACTCTTTTCCATCCTTTAATATCTATTATTCCTTCTTGGGGGAACCAAGGACAGGTTTCCTTAATAAATTCAAAGAACCGAAATAAATCCTCTATTTTAACCTTTACTCCTCGCATCCGTAAGGCATCCTGCAATTGCCGAACATAAATTTCGTGCCTGCTTAATTCTTGTCCCATAATCAGACGCCGATACTTACTTCTGGTTGTAGCCGAGGCAGGTTCCCGCGGCGTGTCCAGAGTGAATTGTTGCGGAACGTTCCTTGGGGGCCGTCTTCTTCCCACTCTGGATCCTCCGTATCCAGCCCTCACGCTGGGCGCCAGATGTCCCGACCCGCAGGACAGTCAACGTGGGTTTCTGGAGGGAGGAGAGGGGACGGAAAGGGACAAGGGATGCGAAGAATGGAGACAAGACAGGCTTTCTGATCAAGTCTCATTTAATGAACATTCACACAAAGTTTTTATAGGGAGGAGAGGGGGAAGTTGGCAGGGAAAAATCCATTGAAGTAGGGCAACTTAATTAACAGAATGATTATCACAATAACACCACACCAATTGATCACAGAGTAAATTCCATAGTAACACCACAATTCTATATAGCAAGTTATAAATCAATTAAGAGGTTACACTTGTATGATTACAGAATAATATCAAAGTTTCTTAGCAATTACATGAGAAATGAGGGAGTCTCTCAGGTGTTAAGTGCCCAGGTTAGAACAACATGTTTGTGAGAGGCTTTCAAGTATAGTCATCTGGTTAATCTCAAACCAGGCCAGCCTTGATGTCTGAAAAACAGCTTTGCCAGGAATCAGGTCTTGCTATTTCCTGGGGTAGGGGCCTACGGCTCCCGACATGACTGTGTAAGTCATTTCCCACATCTCAGCTCAGCCCAGCCTGAGTCTCCTGTATCCTTCCATTCCACAGACTTGTGGTCCTGAGATCCATCCCTGATACCTCCTGCACCCCACTATATGAGCTCTGTGCATCTCAAATCTGTGAGCTTCCATGCTATTCTATAAGCCAACCTGTACCCCTTGCAGGCTACATGCTACTGTGCTGATATAGGACACTGTGGAGTCAATCCTGAAATCTGAACTCAAAAGTTGCACCTATCTCTAGCTGAAATGAGACCAATTCTTTCACCCTATTTGTACATTAACATAAAGTGGCTCCAAAACTGAACACAAACACTACTAGCTGGGCCATTACCTGACAAGTTGGCACAACAGCAAACAAGATACAAACATTCAATGAGGATGGGATCATTACCAATACTAAGAAACATCACCATACAAATCCAGATACCTAGTACTCATTGAAAAAACACAAACAACATGAATAACCAAGACAGTATGGTATAAACACCATCAGATTATATTGTATGAAAGTCATAAAAGTCAATTAAAAAGTATATTTTAAAAAAGAAGCCTGAGTTCCAGGACAGTTAGGGCTACAGGGAGACCCTGCATCAAAAAGACAAATAATAAATAAATAAATAAATAAATAAATAAATAAATAAAGCTGGAGGAAGAGGAAAAATCATCTTACTCCCCCCTTTGTTTTTGAAGTTGAAGTTTTAGTCTACGATTAGTGTGCTCTATTATTGCTTGTCTCTGTAGGTTGTACAGAATGTCAGTTATACTGTAAAAGTTTACTGCATTGTAGAAGCCCAAACAGAGCAAATGCCTCCGTCAATGATTCTTGATATGCTGAAGTTTTACCTGTTTCTGTAGCAGCACAAAAGCTGAAGAATTAGTATTAATAACATCATATACAAATATATGCAAACATACACAAATATACACAGACATATACATATACAAACATATGCATCCTCATATACAAACATATAAAATATATGCATCCTTATATTTACAGACAAGCATACCTCTCACCACTCAACAAAATCTTTCTTTTGCAACAGATGGAGACAAATACAGAGTTCCACAACTGGTCAAGTGTAGAATAAGAGTCTGTGAGACACCAAGCCCTAAGGGACACATCGTCAATGCAACCTCTACACATAAGATGAATGCTTCTCTCACCTTTCACCAGAGAGGTCTCCTTGTAGAGCAGATGGTTATTTGGTGGCCAATATGCCGAGAACAAGAGGCAACAGAGCACTTACTCATTAATTAAACACTATTTCAAATTTCTGCATCCCAAGGCTCCGGGATCATTATTTAAGAAAGGATGGAGAATGACCACAAGGAAACAAAGTTTCCAGAAAGCTGATCAGTTACATATGAACTCACAGCAATGGATAAAGCATGCAAAAATCCCATATGATTTCATACCAGACAACATTCCAGCAAGGACACCATCAGGAAGTAAGAAACTCCAAACCAATTGCAAATGATGGCTGCTAGAAGAGGGAAAGACAGTCTCAATGATGGGACTCTTCCTAGGTTGACCAGGCTCCAGTGGATGAACTCACATTGAAGGACATTTGGGGACACAAATTATACACTACAGATT
>NW_008348081.1:1339131-1341198 GCF_000622305.1 Nannospalax galili
ACAGGAGAACACTTCACCAATAAGATGAATGAAATGGAAAACAGAGTGTCAAGACTGGAAGATAAAGTGGACGAACTAGACCATTCAAGCAAAGACTATGAAAAATTTAAGAAATCACAAGAATGTAATATGCAGGAAATGTGTGACACCATAAGAGACCAAACTTATGAATCATAGGCATACAGGAAGGAGAAGAATCCCATGATAATGGCATGGACAAGATCTTCAACAGAATCATGGAAGAAAACTTTCCAAAATTAAAGAAAGACATGCCCATACAAATACAAGAAGCATATAGAACACCAAACAGACAGGGCCAGAAAAGAAACCCTCCACGGCACATCATAGTAAAAACCCTAAATGTACAAAACAAAGAGACAATACTGAAAGCTGCAGAAGAGGAACAACAAGTCACATACAAAGGAAAACTCATTAGGATTACAGCTGACCTTTTAGTGCAAACTATGAAAGCCAGAAGAGCCTGGACTAAAGTATTCCCAGTTTCATATGACCACAGATGCCAACCCAGACTTCTATACCCAGCCAAAATGTCTATTATACACAGGTGTCAACCCAGATTAATATACCCAGCCAAAATATCTGTTGTAGTCGAGGGGAAAGAAAACTTTTCCATGACATAAATAGGCTGAAGGAATTCATGTTACAAAACCAGCCCTTCAGAGAGTTCTGGAAGCAATACTAAGAGCTGAAGAAAGGAATGACTATACCAAAGGGGTTGCAGAAAGAAATTCAATGAAAGTATAACTGTGGAAAAGCACAACAATATCAAGAATGTAATCAGAAATAAAAATGACAGGATTCAATACTCATCTTTCATTAATAACTTTAAATGTTAATGAACTGTACTCACCAGTCAAAAAACACAGACTAGGTGAATGGATTAAGAAATAAAACACATCTTTTTGTTGTCTGCAAGAAACTCATCTCACTTTCAAGGACAGGCACTATCTTAAACTGAAAAGATGGAAAAAAATATAGCAAGCAAATGGTACTAAGAAAAATGCAGGTGCTGCAATTCTAATATCTGACAAAATAGACTTTAATCAGGAGAGATAAAGAGGGCCACTTCATTTTGATCAAAGGAACAATAAATCAATAAGATGTTACAATCCTGAACATATATTCACCAAACTCTGGTACACCCAAGTTCATAAAAACAATACTATAGGACTTTAAGGCCCAGATTAATCCCAATTCATTCATAGTAGGGGACTTCAATACCCCCTGTCTCCATTAGATAGTTCAACAGGGCAGAGGGTTAACAGAGAGATATCTGAATTAAACAATACCATATATCAAATGGACTTAAGAGACATCTACCCAAGCACCAAAGGACATACTTTCTACTTAGTACCACATGGAAACTTCTCCAAAATCGACCATATGCTGGGGCATAAAACAAACCTCAACAAATACAAAAAGATTGACATAATTCCATGCAACAGACCACAATTCAATAAAGCTTACAATCAACATCAGAAGATGCCCTAATCACCACATGAACACATGGAGATTGAACAACACACTCCTAAATGATGAATGGGTCAAAGGGGAAATTAAGAAAGAAATAAAAGTATTCCTGGAGCTAAATGAAAAGGACAGTACAACACAACAAAACCTCTGGGACATGCTGAAAGCTGTCCTTAGAGGGAAGTATATACCTCTAAATGCACATATCAAAAAAACAGAGAGAACAGAAATAAATGTGTCATTGCAACTTAAGACACTTGAAAAGAAATAATAAATGAAACCCAAACACAGTAGTCAAGAACAAATAACAAAAATCAGGGCAGGAATTAATGAAATCGAAACAAAGAAAACAATATAAGGAATCAATCCAAGAGCTCATTCTTTGAAAAGATAAAAAAGATTGACAGACCGCAGGTCCAGTTAACCAAAAGAAAGAAAGCACCTCCAAGTCAACAAAATCAGAGACGAAAGAGGAAACATCACAACAGACACCAGAAAGATACAAAACATTATAAGGGACTACTTTAAAAACCTATATGCTACTAAATTTGAAAACCTAAAAGAAATGGACGGATA
>NW_008348081.1:1341262-1345441 GCF_000622305.1 Nannospalax galili
GACAGCTTAAACAGACACATAACACAAAAAGAAATTGAAACAGTAATACAAAACCTCCCAACTAAAAGAAGCCCAGGACCAGGTGGATTTACAGCAGAATTCTATCAGACATTTAAAGAAGATTTACATCCAATGCTTCTTAATCTATTCAAAAACGTAGAAATGGAGGGAGAACTTCCAAATTCCTTCTATGAAGTGAGCATCACTCTAATACCAAAGCCAGGTAAACAAACAAAAAAGAAAACTATAGGACACATGACCTTCGACTTATCTTCACATAGGTGGAACTGGTAAAATAAAGAGGTCAGGGGTCCTCCAAAGCCCATGTGATGCCTGAAGAGCAGATCCTCAAATGGCCTTAAGAGTAAAAATAAATCTGTTTATCTGGGCCAACTGTATGGCGTTAAACACCCCATATCCTTCATGAACATAGATGCAAAAATTCTCAAGGTACTTGCAAACCACATACAGACACACATCAAAAAGATCATCCACCATGATCAAGTCATCTTTATCCCAGAGATGCAAGGGAGGTTCAATATATGTAAGTCAATAAACCTCATAAATCATATAAATAGGCTCAAAGAAAAGAACCACATGGTCATCTCAATAGATGCAGAGAAGGCCTTTGACAAAATTCAACATGCATTTATGTTCAAAGTCCTAGAGAGAATTGAACTGGAGGGAACATATCTCAGCATAATTACAGCTATATAACAAACCCACAGCGAACATCATTCTAAATGGCGAAAGACTGGAAGCATTCCCATTGAAATCAGGAACCAGACAAGGCTGCCCACTATCTCCACTTCTATTTAACATAGTGCTTGAAACTGTTACAAGAGCAGGAAATTAAAGGAGTAATAACTGGAAAAGAAGAGATCAAATTATCCCTTTTTGAAGATGATATGATATTACATATAAGAGATGCCAAAAATCCCACCAGAGAACTCCTAGAAATTATTGACACATTCAGTAAAGTGGTAGGTTACAAAATTAACCTACAGAAATCTGTAGCATTTCTATATACCAATAACAAACAATCAGAGAAAGAGCACATGGAAACACTCCCCTTCATAATAGCTGAAAAAAAATCTCAGAATAAACCTGAACAAAGACATTAAAGAGCTCTACAGTGAAAATTTTAAATCCTTAAGGGATTGAAAAAGACTTCAGAAGATGGAAGGACCTCCTGTGCTCATGAATTGGAAGAATTAGTACTGTGAAAATGACCATCCTACCAAAAGTCATTTATAGATTCATTGCAATGCCAATCAAAATCCCCATGATGTTATTCACAGAATTGGAAAAAAATATCCAAGGATTCATATGGAATCACAAAAGACCTCAGATAGCCAAAGCAGCCCTGAGCACTAAGAGCAATGGCGGGGGGATTACCATACCAGATTTTAAGCTGTATTTCCGAGCTATAGTCATAAAAACAACATGGTACTGGCACAAAAATTGACCCATAGATCAGTGAACAAAATTGAAGACCCAAATATGAGTAAATGTAATTTTAGCCACCTGATATTTGACAAAGGCCCAAGAACATTCACTGGAGGAGAGACAGCATGTTGAGCAAATGGTGCTGGCAAAACTGGATCTCCACCTGCAGAAGAATGAAACTAAACCCTTATCTTTCACCTTGCACAAAAGTCAATTCCAAATGGATCAAAGACCTCAGTGTGAAGCCTGAAACTCTGAAACTGAAAAAAAAAGTTAGAAGAAAACATTGGGAAAAACCTACAAGATACAGGTGTAGGAAAGGATTTTCTAAACCGGACATCTATTGCTCAGGAAACAAGGGCAAGAATTAACAAATGGGACCTAATTAAACTAAAAAGCTTCTGTACATCAATGGTGGCCACCAGGGAAGTGAACAGAATACCCACAGAATGGGAGAAAATCTTTATCAGTGAAACATCTGACAGAGGTTTAATATCCAGGATATATAATGAACTCAAAAAACAGAGAATCAACACAAGACGTAACCAAATTAAAATCTGGGCTAAGGAGCTGAACAGAGAGTTCTCAAAAGAAGAAGTAAAGATGGCTATGAAGCATCTTAAAAGATGTTCAACATCACTAATAATTAGGGAAATTTGCAAATTAGAACCATTTTAAGATTTCATCTTACCCAGTCAGACTGGCTAAGATCAAGAGAACAAATGATACCAAATGTTGGAGAGGATGTGGAGAAAGGGGAACACTCATACACTGCTGGTAGGGCTGCAAACTTGTTCAACCCCTATGGATAGCAATGTGGAAAACGCTTCAAAAACTACAGGTAAACCTACCATTTGACCCATTTATACCACTCCTTGGCAAATACACAATGAACTCATCCTATTGCAGAGACACTTCTACATCTGTGTTTGCTGCTGCTTTTTTCACAATAGCTAAGAGATGGAAGCAACCTAACTGTCCCTCAATTGTTGAGTGTATATTGAAAATGTGGTTCATTTATATGATTAAGTTTTACTGAGCAGCAAAGGGAGATGACATCATGAAATTTGCAGGTAAATGGATGGAACTAGAAACTGTTATACTAAGTGAAGTAACACAGACTCAGAAAAATAATCGACATATGTTTTCCCTCATATGTGGATCCTAGAATCAAACCCTGATAAGTGATTATGTATCCAGAGATAACTACAGGAACCAGGATAATGGAAAGGAAACAGGGAGGCAAAGGAAAAGAAAGAACCTGAAAGAGAACAGTAGGAAACAAGCCTTAATACAGGAGATATGGATAAAAATTGGGTTAGTTTAAGGGAGGGAGGAGGGAAGGGTATACAAGGAACCTAGGGGATAAAGGGAAAGACGGAGCTCAAAGAGGTAGGACCGTAGGAGAATGGTATTATTAAGGGATAAAGGGGGGAAATGGGGGCAGTTTAATGGGAAAACCATGATGGAGGGTGAGATAATGCAAAAGATAAATGACGCCCAGTTTTCAAAAACAGAAAGAACCATATTACTCCAACAACCTACTGACAAATTATACATAACAGATCAAGAAATATCTGTCTAGGTAAGTTTTATCTGAGAACAATTGGTCTTGCCCAAGATTTATCTACATGATACACAGTAATTAAAAGTACCTGTCTGGTGGAACTAACTTTCTTGGATGTTTAACAGACATACCTTGAGGCCTATAATAGTTTGGTCAGAGGGACATAAAGGACTGTTTTTGCTCCTTGCCCTCCTAGGTTGACTAGTTCCAGGGGACTATGAGCATCTGTCAAAATATCCTATAATTGTAGTGGGCCACCTGTCCGCTAGATGAAGGGGCTGAGGTGACCTCACCAGATGGACTTGAACCAGTTTCCAGTCTACAAAGTGGAGGGTCAACACAGAGGAATCATTTCCTCCATGCTTCCAAGCGAAGCCAACCATGGTTGAGTAGGACCTTTGACTTATCTTCACATAGGTGGAACTGGTAAAATAAATAGGTCAGGGGATCCTCCCAAGCCCATATGATGCCTGAGGAACAGATCCTCAAATGGCCTTAAGAGTAAAAATAAATCAGTTTATCTGGGCCAACTGTATGGCCTTAAACACCCCAAAGGAATGTGTAATCAAAGATTAAAGGGGACAGTATAATTTTTTAAAGAGTCCATACGCGTAGCTAAAGGCTACATAACAAGCAACAATGGCGGATAGGAGATACCTTCTTTTGAGTTGTTGGCCAGGGTGGCCAAAGGGACTCCCAGATAGTAACCCAGCAGAGAACTGGGAAAATGAACAGCAGATCCCCATCTTATCTAAAGGAATATTGACAAGTGATTGCTGCTAGATGAGGAACAGCTGACTTTACTAAAACAAAGACCTCTAGATAGGCTGATTAGATTCACCAGATGGACAAGTAGTGGGGAATGGCTAGGGGTGCTAACAACACAGCAGACAGTAGAAGGGATATCAGAGTGTAAGGGCTCTTGTGGGTGGAGGGAGGCTATGGGAGGATATCATCTAGGAAGTGGGTGTATAGTTGAATAAGATGGTTTGGGATGTTCTGTGTGATCCCCACACACAAAAAAAAAAAATCAACAAATTTTTTAAAATGTATTATATTTCAGGAGGAAGCATGGAATTTTATGTCATGTTAAGTAGTAGAGGTGATAAACATACAATTGAAATCTACCCAATGACTTTATAGACATACACAGGTGCCAAGGA
>NW_008348081.1:1345522-1358246 GCF_000622305.1 Nannospalax galili
GTAACAAAAACAATGAATCTTTCTGCAAGGAACAATATATTCTAAAATGAAATGGAGATCTTTTTTAAAGGTTAAAAGCTCATTCAATTTTATGTCTTATAGGGTTTATACTGAGTTCAATGTTGTATAACTGGATTAATTCAACTGTGAACCTAATAACTTACAGCCACTTGTGAAAGAGATGTATTCTTGCTCTGGAGTGTGTTATTGAATATGTTAGAGTTATAATGAAATGCTTCTTATATAATCAGATAGTTATTAAGAATTTAAAAAAGAAAAAAATAGGGTGTCCTAAAATTACAAATATTCATTAAAAAATTGACATCAGTACAAGTGGATCAAGTGACTTCATCAGATACACTGAGGACAAACTGAATGTTCCAAGTTTGTGGCACGTGAACCTCAGGGTTTAGGCACTGTATGTCAACAAAGAAAGTCTCAGGGATAAACCCATGAAAAATTTCAAGTATCAACAAATGTGAAGGAGAAGGAGAAATGGTTGTAAATCCCTTACTGTGATGATCCTTTAGCATGTCTTTGATCTGTTTTTTTTTTTTTTTAATTGCAGAGTGTTTATGATGTGTTGTACTAGGTTTCAATGGTAATTTTAAACATCTATCACACTCCTAATTTTATTCTATCATGTGTTTTCATATAAATGCATTCTCTCACCATGGACTTGAATTTATTATAAGTAAACAGAGTTGAAAAGTTACATCATGAGTAAATTGTGAGTGTACTAACAACAAAGTTATTCTACATTCGGTAAAACTTTAAAACCATCATTACAGCTTGTCTAAAAGACTTTCCTTAAGATGATTCTGATTATTATGCTCATAACTAATGATTCCTTCACTTAAATGAAATACTATTAAAGTTTAAAATGCTATATTAATTCTTAATAAATGCTGTGATATAAAAATGTAGCTTTATTCTAGCTTGTATGCAGAACATTATAGGTAACATTTTACTAACACAGTGTTTTCTTTATAATATTATGGCTACATGGGTAGGTTATCTATAATGCTCTTGTAAAAATGAGAATATCAGTATGGAATATTTTTATAATTTATTAACTTGACAGTTTTACATATTACAATGATTTATTTTATGGCTACCCACAATAGTCTTTTTAAATGGGTACAAAGGGGTTGTTGTAGAAATTCTGTTCAAGGATTGAGAAACCAGAGCACCATCTAACTTCTTCTCCACAAAATTACTTTCTCTTCCAATTTTACCTTTAATTTTGAACAGATATGTATATTTGCGAAGGGTAATGTTTTCTCAAATTGGATATTATTCTTTTCAAGTAGGAAAGAGAGATGGAGTGGAAATCCTGAAAGTTGATCAGATGGTTTCATTTGCACTCCATGAATGAAGATGTATAAAGCTACATAGTGGATCTGTGAGATGGCTAAGCTGTAAAAGCACTAGTTACCAACCCTGATGGTCTTAGTTTGATCCCAGGACCAATGTGGTGGAAGGAGAAAAACAATGCCCACATGTTTTCCTCCAACCTTCACACCTACACAGTGGCACAAAGAAACATAGGCATCTGCAAACAAAACAAACCTAAAAGCAAAAAAAGTCAATATTCCCATATTCCACCATTCACTTTGTGCCAGCATGGTATAATGTTTTCTTTTCTTTTCTTTTCCCTCTCCCTCCCCTCCCCTCTTCTTCCCTCCCCCTTTCTTTTTTCCTCCTTTCTTTCTTTCTCTCTTTTTCTCTTTCTCTCTTTCTCTTTCTCTCTTTCTTTCTTTCTTTCTTTCTTTCTTTCTTTCTTTCTTTCTTTCTTTCTTTCTTTCTTTCTTTCTTTCTGAAAAAGTATTTTATTTGTTTTTATGTGTATGAGTGTCTTACCTGCCAGCCTATAAGTGAACCCATGTTGTGCAATGCCTTTGGAGGCTATGAGAGGCTGCCGGATCCCCTGAAACTGGAGATACAGATGGTTGTTAGATGGGAATTGAGCCCAGGTCCTCTGCAAGAACATCCAGTGCTCTTAAACACTGAGCCATCTCTTACCCCCCCCTCGTTTCTTTCTGTACAGGGTCAGTATGCATCCCCAGCTCCCCTGGAACTTGCTCTGTAGATCAGGTTGGCCTCTACCTCCTGAGTGCGGGAGTTAAAGGTGTGTACATGCTGGGTTTTTAATGCCTTGTGTTTGTGCTTCTATTAGGTAGATGATACACACGAGCAGCAGAACTGAGAGCAGGAACCTAACAAGCCTGTTCATGTTTGTACAGCCTGAGAAGCTGCTGTAAACCTTTGGCCCAAGTTTTCATCACAAAGCTTCAACATTAAAGATGACAGAATGTATTAACCATGAAAGAACAAATAACCATCAGACAATCATAATATCAGGCATTGGATTCAGAACAGTTTCACTAAATAGTTAGATATGTGGTAATGAAAAAGTTGTAGCTATATCTTGGTAGTCTGTCTCCTCAGGTAAGCATGCCCCATTGTGAGCTAACATCCTTAACAGTCTACAGGCAGGCGCTTCCAGATGTATAAAAACTAAAGCACTAAAAATTTTCCCATGTGTGTACTCACCAAGGGTGTGTTTCCTCAGAAGAACTCATCTTCATTATATCACTCACTTTGAGATTTTGAGCCTTTCTGCATTTGTAATCTTTTCTAGAGCATCATTGGAAAAAATACCATACATGAATGATCCAGTCTACCATAATTTTGGAGTGAAAAGAATCAACTTAATCCACACTTTGTCACAGCCCTCTCTTTGGAGGGTGTGTTTTGCTTTGTTTGACTAAATAAACTTCTGTTCAATCTACTGGTGTCTCCTGACTGATTTTCCTTTTCCTTTTAGGATATAAGAACCAAGAAAATTCCTTCTGCAACATTGTGCTTGGTTTTATCCTAGATTCATCCCCAAGAAATGAATGAATGATGAAATGGAGTATGAAGTCAATCTTGATGGAGTAGTGAGCTGTGGAAAAGTGTTTTGTTAAATCTTTGGTGCTGGAAGATCGTATGTGAATAGCACTGAGAAAGAGCCACTCAAGGAAGAAAGATTGGTACTGAAGGGTAAGAGCCAGTCTTCTACCATGAGATGTTCCTCTGAGAGGTTGGGGTGGGAACTCAGAAGCCAGTGGCAAAGTGGATTAATGGGACATTAAAGGAATTATCTTCTGGAGAACTCATATCAGTGCCACATTTAAGCAAAATCAGAGTGCTGTAGTGTGAATGTGAAATGTCCCCCACAGGCTCATGTGTTCGAACCCTTGGTCCCCAAATGGTGACATTGGGAAGCCTGTGGAACCTTCTGGAGGTGGAGCCTTGCTGGTGAAAATATGTCACTGGGGGTGGACTTTGAGGTTTTATACCCTGGCCTCCTTCTTCGTGAGTGCCATGCGATGTGGTCAGCCAGCTTCTTGATCCATTGTCAAGCTTTCCCTGCCTGTTTTCCTTCCCATGTTACACTCTGTCCCTCTGTAAGTATCAATCAAATAAGCCCTCCCATAAGCTGTTTCAGTCAGGATATTTTTATCACAGCAACCGAAAAAGAAACTAATACACAGTGCTACCAGTTGACCTAGCTTAGTAGGGAAATTGGGTTTGGAGTTCAGAGAAGACACTTTTCAGAAAGAAGGGAGGGGAGTGAGCTTGTTGGAGACATTTAGTAAAAACACATGCTGAGCTCAAAAGTAGTCTATGAGGCTTCAGTGAGTGAATTATTTCTTTACAAATTGAGACAAACTGAAACAGTGCTTAATCTGCCATGTTTCTATAAATCTTAAAATGAAAGAAAATAAATGATATTGTGTTAAAATGTGGTTGTAAATTGACATGTACTCTTTTATGATATTTTCACTGAATGACAGCTCAGTGTTTTGGCCAGCTGGAGATTTGTTCAGTTAATGAAATATTAATCATTATGGGAAGCTATATATTTTTAATTTAATTTTTATATGTGAAAAAGAAATTGTACAAAGCTTCTCAGTTCTTAGCTGCCACACAATAAAAATGAAACTCAGAAATCTTTATTTTCCAGCCCACCAATTCAGTCACACTGATGAGACAAAACCAATTCTAGTTGGTAAAGCTAGTTTAAACCAGGCAATAAATCAATCTAAAATCAACTTAGGGATTCCTTTATTTCTTTTTCTGACAGACTCGGTGTTGGCAAGATAACATTTCTGAGTAACAAGAAAATACTTTTTATGTTCTATCATATCAATCTTACAAATCTTGAATGCTTCTAAAATCCAAGTTCTTAAGCAAGGCTTTAAATGAAGGGAGAAAATATTAACACATGATGTGTGTTAGGTTTTGAAAGTGGTCTCATACTGATCACTTGAGGCTGGGTAGGTCTGTCTTTCAGATGCTGAAACTTGATTTGTTCCATAGGTCGGTAATGACACCAATACATGTTAGAAATTACTGTTTTCTTTGAATTTGTTTCATTGTATGATTACTTTCTTATGATGAAAAATGATGGTTGAAATGCTAGGAAAAAAAAAACTAAGCTAGGCTTTAAAAACAAAGTCTCAATAGTGTTAGAAATGTTTGCAATGAAACTTCATAGATTAACTTCCTGTGACGTTTACTTCTCAAGAACCTCTAGAGTAAGAAAATCCCATTATAAATTTCTCAGTTCAGTACCTTATATTAAACATCTCTGTAACTCTATTTGTTCACCTACTAAATGGAGATAACACAATCATCTGCCTCTTAATAGGTGCTCTGGTAATTAAGAAAAGGTATATAACGAGCTCAGTGCTGGGGCAATAAGCGGTCTGCAGATATCAGCAGTTATTACTACTGTGGTGGAGGCGTTCATAACATGACTGCTGAGCTCACTGTGTACACGTCTCCATTCTCAGTAAGGAAAACTGACTGGCATTCAGTTCTTTCTGCACTTCAATATGGAAGTTATTCTCCTGATACCACTGCAGGGTTATGTTATTCAGAGTAATTAGCTAGCTTTGTTTGTTCTCGAATGTGCTCTTTCAAAATATTTCCTTGTATGAACCTTCAACTTCATAAAATATTGTGAAAACTTTTGAAACCTGACTGAAAAGGAGAACGAAATCAGTGAAATAATATTGTAAGGTCAGACATAAAACAACAATAAAACTTTGAAAAAAAATCTTAGAATCTAGAAACTTTTATATTCCAATTAACTCCCCAGACAGCCTCAACATATACAAGCGCTTATAAAATATTTCTCTGAGTTTAGCAAAAGACCACATTAATGCAAAAGGAGAACTGCCTTGCTTTATCCTGTAAAGTATTATGTAATTTATTGTAAGGTCAGACATAAAACAACAATAAAACTTTGAAAAAAAATCTTAGAATCTAGAAACTTTTATATTCCAATTAACTCCCCAGATAGCCTCAACATATACAAGCGCTTATAAAATATTTCTCTGAGTTTAGCAAAAGACCACATTAATGCAAAAGGAGAACTGCCTTGCTTTATCCTGTAAAGTATTATGTAATTTCAATATTTATGCTTCAAACTATATATTTTGATTATGAATGCAAATTTGCTATCTTTTATGAGTTCTCATTTAAAATTTTTCTAATTAATTGTCAGTTGTATGACTTGACAACATCAGAAAAATAAAAAAAATAAAAAAAAACATTCACTAGATTGGTGTCTACTTAGAAGCATTTTTTTTGCATACAAAACTCTTTTATTTACAGTTCAAACATGGATTTTGGAGAAGCATATTTTTAAGAGAAGTTTCAGTTTTGATCTGTGATTGATTTCCTTAAATAGCTGATCTTTTATGAAAGCTGATCAGTTTTCAAACTAGTAAAATATAGCTTTAATAGATCACAGTCAAGTATAAATTAATTTATCTTTTGAGAAATTAAAACATAGGTTTTGATTAAAAGTGTGTCAATATTTTAGCTGCAGGTTTATTTTTCCTTACTTTGTATGAGTGTTTTGTCCACATGTATGTAAGTGCATCATGCCCACAGAGGCCAGAAGAAGGTGCTGGATTCCCTGGAACGGGAGTTAGGGTTGATTGTTAGCCACCACCTGGGTGCTGGGAACTGAACCCAGGTCCTCTACATGAGCAGCCAATGCTCTTAACCACTGAGCCATCTCTCCAGACCCCTTATTTTCATATTTTAACAAAGATTTTGTACTTTGCATTGGGAATGCCTTATTTTAAGGTATTTATTACTGGTAGTTTTCTCCCTGCTCACCCTCTAATCATGCCCCCCCACCCTTTACACAACTAGACCCCAATTTTTAAGGCTCTGTGTCCTTTTCAGAACTCTGATTAGAATAATGAGAATGCCTTCCCTTCCATATCTGACCAGCTCCATATATGTTAAAATGCCTGGTGCTACTTCTTTCCCCAAGTCATGTTTGATCACTCTGGCTGTTTTTGTCTAGAATTCTACTGAGTTATTTTAACAAGAATTCCACTGATGTCTTATGAATTTTCCTTCTACTGACCCTTCCTGCCATTGGTTGGTTATAAGTTCCAGATTGTCCTTATGTTTTTTACCAATCAGGCTGATATCTTTTTCTTACTGAAGACATCATTAACAAATTTTTTTGAGAAAGGGTTTCTCTGTAGCTCCAGCTGTAAGCCAAGTTGGCCTCAATCTTACAGATATCCATGTGAATTCCTCCCAAGTGCTGTGATTAAAGGCAGGTTCCACTACACTGGGTCCCCATTAAACAATTTGAAAACCTCCTTTCCTAGTGATTCACAAATTTTCTGTTCTTGCCTACAAAAATATATGGTGTCCACTAGTATTATTTTTATTTTATACATTATGAGAAATTTCCTGTGGACGTTGGCTATAGGAAGACTGGGAATCCTGTTAATCATTAATTTGGAGGGAAAATTTTATGAATAAGTGTGAGTTTGTTTCTCTGGATATAAGTATGTATGAGCATAAGGTCATGGTATTCTTGTGAGAAGTTAGAAAAGGCTAAATTATGTAGGCTCTATTGGAAACACAAAGAGAGGCTCAACAGCAATTTTTAAACCTCTGATAAATGAAATAGTCCCTTAGGGTTATGTAAAATGGGTCACAAAACTTGCAAATCATAAGCTACTAAATGGAGCCAATGGTTCTGTGGCCTCTAGATATACTCAGTATTGGTAGGTAGACTCTTTACATATAGCTATTTAGCTCATTTATCCATTTGTTACCTCATAGGATGAAAATGTTCTGTAACTAACAGAACAGTGTTACTAACAGTGGATAAAGTAGTATAAACATACTAACAATTAGAGTAGGCAAAATAGCCCATTGTGAACTGAGTTCAACTTTGATTTACATGTAAGGATTGTTTACTGTAAAGGGAGATAAGGGAATAGGGTGAGGAAGAGCATGGGCTCAGTAAAATCAAGCACAGAAAATATTTCAAAGACTATTTAGAGTAAATGTAACTAGAGCAGCCTAGTAGATGGCAATTACTGAACTTAGGGTGCTACTGTTCCACAGAGAGTGGAAGATGGGTATTCCATCTTCTTGTGTTAGCAGGAACAGATGGGGAGCTCTGGTATCCTTCAGTTTTCTCAGGCAGGCATCTTGCGGGGGGTAGGACATGTATAAAGTGCTCGTAGAATGACGTCATGAGGTGGCAGAAACCATAATGTTTGTTCAAGTCTTCATAGAATTAGGTTGAAACCTCTACTAGCATAGGGCTCAGAAGAGTCTGACTAGAGTTTGGTGAAGAGAAATATCTTTCTTGATATCAATTAGTCACTTACATTTAAGAGCTCTTTGAAATATGTACAAAGTTTATAACTCTCCATGACATATAAATTATGTTCTACTTCAAAAATTCATTATTTCTATTAACAGAGTCCAATGTAATAAATTTTCCCAGTAATTTTAATTTTTATTACCAAAATTTGGTTGTTGGCAAGTTTAAACAGCAGAGAGAAATCAATTTTTGAAAAAATGTTAAAAGGCTTTAAAAAATCAATTATGTTAGTTCTTTGATAATTTCATATTGTGTACACAATTTGCTTTGATGACTCTTTTTCCCCGCTTGCTCTTGTCCCTCTTCATCCCTGTCATCCTGCCATTCCTTGCTAGCAGTCCTTTTCCTGGATTCATGACTTTTGGTTTTCTTCTAAGACTCATTCAGGGCTATCTGTGTGACCATTGTATTGGGCTTGTCCTGGTTGAGTCACCAGGTGATACACAACTGAAGGCAATAACTTCCTTCTCCTTCTCTCAGAATCTACAAGTAGCAAGAAGCTCAGCTGTGAGGGCAAGGTTCCCTGAGACCCTCTTCTTATCATGCTTGACTTCTGATATACCCATTTTTGTGCCATTGCAGACATCCACAGTTGCTAGGAGTTCTGGATTGCAAAGGCTTGTGTTGCTCAGAAGATGGCATTTCACAGCTCTTCTCCCTATTTTCCAGCTCTTATGTTCTTTTGGCCCCCTTTTCTGGAATGTTTCTTACCTTTACGGGGAACGGTATAAATACATTGTTTAATGATAGGTTCCCTCCCATGGAGTCAACGTTACCTCCGTAACTGTTGTGCCACTACTGAACAAACGGACACATCTTGCCTGGCATGTTTGTATCAAAGTTTGTAGAGTTCACAGGGGGGTTAATCAAGTGATGCCTTTTCTCCCCTAGCAGCCTTCATGGAGCCTTCTGGAGCTATGAATGCCAGCAGAGTGAAAGCTTCCAACTCAGCTCTATATTATGCAACCAAGGTATGTGGCACCTTCAGATAAAGGGTCTTATCATTCAGTTCTCATGGGTAAAGGAATGGCATTAGTTTGGGGATCTCTGGGTCTTCCTTGACCAACAACTCCTACAAAGTAATTCCACACTGGGACGTTTGTTTAATAACCCACAACTCCTAAGAGCACCTTTACCCAGCCATGCAAGTTATCTCTTTCCAAACTTTTTTTTCACAAATTATATATTTTATTTTGGTTACAAGATAACCAGTGTCCATGTGGCATTTTCATGCCATTCATGTTCGTTAACCCTACTGCAAATGTGTCTCCTAGTACTGTGCATCTCCAAGGTGTATGTTCTTTGTGACTGACCACATGTGCAAATGTGCAGTAGCCTCCATCTGTTGCAAAAAGAAGCTTCTTTGATGAGTGCTGTATGGCATGCTTGTCAATCTAAGGGAGGTCTCGTCTGTCTGGCACTGCATTCCCTACCAAGCAGCTCCCAGGTATACATATGCATTAATGTTCAGACACTCTATGTACATTTCTCATAGGGTTTCTAGGGCATCACATTTCCCTGTAGGTTTCCTAGCCACCCGCACCCCTAGATTCACTCATATCCACTCTTTTCTCACATCTGGCTTCCCCCTCCCTCAATACCTCATCACAGTGCCCCTGTTATCCCCACCTTCCCCCCAATATCTCCTGACTTCCACCATCTTTCCTTTCCTGACTTCCCTCCCTCCCCCACACCATGGTCCCTTGGCATGTCCCTCCCTCCTCACCTCCTTGCTGATTATTACCACTTTTTCCACCTCCCTCAGGTAACATTTGTTCTTCACTATCCCCTTTCAAGTTGTTTCTTTTCCTTTACCTCCATGTATCCTTTGCCTTTATCTGGTTTTTGGTATTACATCATGATCTGTATACTCACATAAAAAGGGATGGTGCTACAATCCACAAACGAGGGAAAACATATGTCACTTGCTTTTCTGCCTTTGTGTTATTTCACTTAGTATAACTCTCTCTAGCTCCATCCATTTACCTGTCAATTTCATAATTTCATCTTTTGAGTAAATGTGCTGCATTTTAATTAACCATTCTTCAGTTGAGGGACATTTAGGTTGTTTCCATCTCTTAGCTATTGTGAAGACAGCAGCAACAAACATGGATGTACAGGTATCTCTACCATAGGATGAGTCCTTGGGTATAAGCTCAAGAGTAGCATGACTGGCTCCTATGGTAGGTTCATTTTTAGTTTTTTGAGTTCTCCACACTGCTTTCCATAGTGGTTGCAGGAGTTTGCATTCCCACCCGCAGTGAATGAGCGTTCCTCTTTCTCCACATCCTCTTCAGCATTTGGAGTCTGTAGCAGGAGGCCTCCAAAGATGGTGTGGAGCCCTGGGATTCAGCAAGAATTCACTTCACTTCTTGGTCCACAAATAGCCCGCCAAAAGGAGCCCACGCCTCTGTACCCTGCTCTCAAGCCCAGTGACTGCTGACAGACTGCATGGCGTGGACCAATCAGAAAACGATATGCTGACTAAAGGGAATTGGGGGCAGAGAAAAGGGAAATATAAGGCTTGCCCCCTACTGCATTAAATGAGCCTGCAGCACCTCGCCTAGTGCTTGCTTCTACCTGACTCCCAGGGCCTGTGTGTCCCCCCTAATTGTCAGGGGACCCAATCCAGGTCAGGGTCTTCACAGCTGGCCTGAGGAGAACCTGCAACACCTGGTGCCTGAACAGGGGCCCCTGCCCACAGTGTTGTGACACTCAGAACCTTGGTTCATTTGGTAAGTAGGCCCCTGGATTTGTCTGTTTCTTCGGCTGCTCAATGGTAAGCGAGTAGCCCCCTCCTCTGTCCCCTCCACCCTGTCTGTTGTCTTTATTGTTGGATTAGTTTGTTAGATCAGGGACACACACTCCACCATGTGGTCCCAAAGCCCATGTCGGCACCTCCCCCTCTTGGCTTGTCCTGGTGAGTTCATATAAGGGCTGATCCACCCCGAACTCAAAGCCCAGGTTTCGGGTCATCCTGTTACCTGTCCTGGAGACACCATGTGAGCATATGGCTGGAGGTGTTATGGGTTAGATCAGGGACACATACCCCACCATGTGGTCCCAAAGCCCATGTCGGCACCTCCCCCCTCTTGGCTTGTCCCGGTGAGTTCATATAAGGGCTGATCCACCCCGAACTCAAAGCCCAGGTTTTGGGTCATCTTGTTACCTGTCCTGGAGACACCATGTGAGCATATGGCTGGAGGTGTTATGGCCTCCAGAAGTCCCTCACTGAGCACAAGACATTTGGATCCGATACACCTTTTCATGTCAGGGCAGTTTACGTCCGAGTGGCTCACAGTGCTTCTTTGCTTCCTTTGTGCCCTCTTGGTAAGTCACCCTTGTCTTCTACTTTTGTGGCAAATTCCCCTTTGTGAGAGCCTCCCACAATGGGCAATTTACCACCACCATGCAGGGAACCACAAACGCCAGCACTCAAGGTGCTCCTTAAGACCAGAGGGTTGAAAGTGAAACCAAAAGATATCGATCACTTTTGGTATGAAGCCACTAATTTGGCTCCATGGGTCTCCCCTGAAAACATGTAGGACCCTGACACGTGGATGCAGGTCCTCTTCCTGGCCCATAAAAGGGAGGTCGGTTCAGGGATCACTCCCCCTGCATCATTCGTACCGATCATCCTAGACATCATTGCTAGCCTTAAATCCTCCTCTCCTGAGGAAGTCAATCTTCTACTTTTGTGGCGAATTCCCCTTTGCAAGACCCTCCCACAATGGGCAATTTACCACCACAATGCAGGGAACCACAAACGGCAGCACTCAAGGTGCTCCTTAAAACAAGAGGGTTGAAAGTAAAACCAAAAAATAGGAACACTTTTGGGATGAAGCCACTAATTTAGCTCTGTGGGTCTCCCCTGAAAACATGTGGGACCCTGACATGTGGATGTGGGTCCTCTTCCTGGCCCAGAAAAGGGAGGTCTGGTCAGGGTTCACTCCCCCCCGCATCGTTTGTACCGATCCTCCTAGCCATCATTGCTAGCCTTAAAACATCGATCGTACCGATCCTCCTAGCCATCATTGCTAGCCTTAAATCCTCCTCTCCTGAGGAAGTCACCACGGCCCATAACAAACATGTCTGGGAGCACTCTAGTGTAGATCTGGCTATTACCTAGACCCCGGACCTCCTGGACCTGGAGGTGGACACCGCCTCTGTGCCCACTTCCAGTAAGGAAGGAGCTCCTTTGCCTATATCTCAGGATACTCTCCTAGAGCTATCATGCCCATGGAAGGAACTACTCTCTCACCCCCCAGTAACCATCCCACCCCTCCCCCTGTTAATGTGTCCCTCCCTCCTAGACTGCCCTCCTTAAAGCCTCACCCGCCTTTGTCCGCATTTCCGGTTAACATTGGCCCCGATGCGGTGCAGCATCCATGGCTGCCCACCCCACTTGCTGACCTTGTTCTTATCCTCAAGGCAGCTGAGCAATTGGGCCCTGACTCCCTATATTTTGAACAGGTTCTTCGCCAGTGGTCCTTGCATTTACAAACCCACGATGATTGGTATAGCTTACTAAAGGCAGTCTTAGAACCCTCAGTCTTTCTAAACTGGCACGCAGCCTATGACAATCAGGCTGAAAACCAGGCATGCCTAAATCTCCAATATGCCCTCAACATTACGTTGGACATGCTCACGGGACGTTGACAATATACTGACCCCATCTCCCAGTCTACTATTGGCCTCCATGCCTATTTTCAACAAGTTTCTGACTTGGCCTTTAAGGCCCTTAAATGTTGCTCCCCCTGTGATTCACAAGTCTTTTTCCATAATTTGATTCAACAGTCAGGGGAGTCCTTCACAGACTTCCTTACGCATGTCACTGAGGAGAGCGTGGAGTCTGGACCCACCCGAGAGGTTTTTATCAAACAATTAACCCGGGAGGGACTAAACATCCCTACTCGTAATGCTATCGTGCCTGTCCGCAATGATAACATTCACAAATGGGTACTTGCTACTAGAGACTTAGACCCTAGGGCAGGCCCTATTGAGGCTTTAACT
>NW_008348081.1:1358962-1360581 GCF_000622305.1 Nannospalax galili
AATTTTTAAAATTCCCTTATTGAAAACCCCACCCAGCCCCGCCAATAAAAGGAGTTGGTGGCACACAAGGTACCAAGCTGGTCACATGTCCAGTATATTGGAAGGACTTGGATGGGAACCAGGGCACAGTTACCCCCATAGTAGTGGATGTTCCCCGTAACTTATGGGGCAGAGATGCCCTAGAGGGCATGGAAGTGGTCCTTACCATGGATGACTGCACCTTTTATGATGATATCATGCTCCATGATAACTTGGGTCTATCAGGGAAAGGACTACACATTGCCCAACACACCCAATCCTAACGGCCACTGCCCACCCAGGATCGACTCCAATCTTGGCATCTGAGCCAATCCCCATCACCTGGCTCTCTAATGATGCCATTTAGGTGGACCAGTGGCCTATAATAGAACCTAAATTATCTGCCCTACCTAATTGTCATCCACTATATGGACTACATACTGCTAGCACACAAATCTCACAATACTTTACAGGCTGCAAAACCCAGTCTGCTTGCCGATTTAGAATGTCTAGGTCTCCACATTGCATGAGCAAGTTACAATACATCCAACCTTTCACATTCCTTCTCTACCATATAGATACTGTAATTAAAATGCTTAACCCTTCCATCTTGCAAAAAACTGTGTATACCTTGACTGAGCTCCAAGAACTCTGTGGGGCTCTAAACTGGCTCAAACAATTTATACCTGTCCCTGACTTGGAATTCTGGGCCTTGTTCTCCCTGCTGGAAGGCCATAATTCACAAACTTCAAGGATCCCTCTCACTCAGTCAGCTAAGGATCTTCTTAATAAGATAGATCATATACTCTGGTCTGCGTCACTCCGACGTCATGACCCAGCAGAACCATTACTGGCCTTGATCCTCTGGACTAAAAATGGTGTCTTGGGGGCGCTATGGCAGCAAGACCACGTGGCTACCTCAGACCTAACTAGGCTTCGCTCTAAGTATGATATTGCCTTCAAGTTAGAGTTAGCAACTATGGCCTGACAAACAGCCAGGCACATATTTGGAAAGGAACCTGACAAAATTGTACTGCCCTTTCCTCTTCAGCATTACCAAACATTATGGGAAGACTCACTGGCTTTCCAACTAATGATGTCCAGGTTCACAGGGGTGTTGGATAACCATGCACCCCCAGATAAGCTAATGGCCAGCCTGGCCTGTTTGTAAATCACCACTTAGCCACATGCTTCCCCCTGCAAAAAACCCTACCTTTAGCCACGCTAGCCTTCTCAGATGCCAATAAGTCCTGTTATGGCGTTGTCATTCAGCGCGTGGAAAAGAATGACACCTGTTACATGGCCAATCCCGGCTCTGTCCAGTTGGGGGAGCTCCTGGACTTGTTAAAAATCTTCCAAGTCTGCCAGATTGAGGCGCTCAATATATTCTCTGACAGCCAGTATGCAGTTCAGGCCCTTGGATGTCTTCCCTTTGCTCGGGTAAAAGGCCACAAGGATCCCATCACTAGAATGATGAGAGCTCTCCAGATTATCTTAGATAACAGACAATGGCCCTGGCTCATCTCCCACATAAGATCACACACCAAGCTCCCCAGGATCTTGGCAAAGGGAAATGACAAAGTAGATAAACTTATTATGTC
>NW_008348081.1:1361137-1412145 GCF_000622305.1 Nannospalax galili
TGAAGCTCTATTCAGCATTAATTTCCTGTACTTCAATGAAAATGGGTTGAGCCCGGCCTACAAACACTGGGCTACCATACCTAGGCCTACACCCCTGCCACTATTGAGATGGAAGGATCCCATCTCAATGGGGCTGTCAATGGCAACCTCCCGCTCCCTTGTTAACAAGAGGGCGAGGCTATGCTTGTGTGTTTTCTCAGACAGAAACAAAGCCAGTATGGGTTCCAGCAGGAGATATGAGACCAGCAACCAACCAACAGGACCCCCAGGACCCAGAGACCTCGCCGCTATCTGGATAATTGGTTTGCTCTTCCACACCCCTGCCACAGCCCATGACCTCTAGGCCTTGGTCACCTCCCCGCCTATACTCTTGCCCTTATCGCTCCATTCCCCAGCCTACCCCATCCTCTATTCAACTAATTCTATGCTTGACCTCCCCACCATGGACCCAGTTACTTCCTTGGAATCACTTAATGGCTCCTGGCCCCTAAATAAGTGTCTATGCTTCACTACCAACAATGCATCCTCATGCATTGGGCTATTCAACCTCACTGTCCAAGATTATGCCAGCAGTGCCTCCTTGGGTTACATGCTTAAACTCAAGGGCCTTTCCCCTACCTTCAACAAGACCGATGTAGCCTTGGTCCTTGCTGCACTGGGGACAATAATAACAGGGGAGGCGGAGGAGACCACCACCCCTCTGCCCCCATTTTGCCCTGCCATTCTATGCCCACCACTCCCCAACTGCCCACACTCCAAGATTATGCCAGCAGTGCCTCCTTGGGTTATATGCTTAAACTCAAGGGCCTTTCCCCTACCTTCAACAAGACTGATGTAGCCTTGGTCCTTGCTGCACTGGGGACAATAATAACAGGGGAGGCGGAGGAGACCACCACCCCTCTGCCCCCATTTTGCCCTGCCATTCTATGCCCACCACTCCCCAACTGCCCACACACACTCCCTTGCACCCTTTTTCCTTGCGCTCCTTATACTGTGCCAGAGATGCCACCCTACGCCCAACAATGCCATCCCTCCCTTTTGCTGCTTCAGCCACTCCCCCTCTAATCACCCCCTAGGATCTTGGAGACAACTGGCCCCCACCTATCCCTGCAGCATTAAGATCTCCCATACCAACAGAGAATCAATACTCAGCAACTGGGACTTCTGTGGTCTACACGCCTGCATGGACATGAGGCCGTTATTGGAATCCTTACATCCATTGATCACATGACATTCTGGCCCCTTACCCCCATTTGCATGCAGCCCCCGTTTGCCTTATTGTTAGTCAATGTTACCTCCGACCCTCTGGGCCCTTTGGGTTCCAGTCACCAATGCAACCCATTTCCATGCTGTCACCCTTATAAAGCAGACAGACTTGTCAAAAGCCCCCTGCTTAAAACAGGATTTCTGGGTCACTGGCGCTCTCATCTCAGCCATCATCCTTGCATTAGGGTTGGCCGCCACCGCTGCAATGGCTATCACCCAATCCTCCACCACTGTGGATACACTCAACGAGGCCATGTCCAAAACTTCCTCTACCTTTCACACTCAGTCCCTTATCAATCAGCATCTTCACCAGGCAATTAATGTGTTACAACAAATTGATCTCTTGAGTGAAGAGCTGGCAATTACCAAAGACATGGCTCTGCTAGCTTGTGACCCTCACTTTAGGTGACTTTGTCTCATCCCCTATAAAGTACACAATATTACTGAAGTGTGCCTACAACTCGTGCACTGTATTCACGGCCACTGGAATCGAAAGTTTCTTAATTACTCTATATTACTAACTAATCAAATTGTCGCTCTAAATTATACCCGCCCCCAACACTGGACATCAATATAAACTTATTATGTCTGTAGAGATTCCTCTGCTAGAACAAGCCAGAGCCTTACACCAACAATTTCACCTTTCTCCTCGCATTCTGCACTGCCTTCTACCTCACCTACCCATCTCTCAATGCAAACATCTGAGCAGATCTTGTGTTACATGTGCACCCCTTGCTCCCTTAGGCCCCCTCAATCGATATGGAGGGTCTCCTACCCAATACCTATTCCTGACAGGCATCATTATTCTTCTCTTCCTAATTCTTAAATGCCTTGTTCTTCATTCCCGCAGTCAGAAGAAAATTCAGTTACTCAGTGTATCAGGCCCTCAGAGCAATACACGAAGATGATTTCAACCTGCCCCATGAAGCCCGACAGACTTGGCTTGCACAAATGTACGAGGCCTCCTACAGATAATTCCCCACCTCAACTGATCCCCCGGGATGATACCCCTTGGAGGGCTGGTAGTCAATGACGTGTAAGCTCTTATTGGGCTGAATCAACCTAAGCCAGGACATGGATGTGTATGCCCATGCTCCAACGACAGGTAAGGTTCATGCCCGAGTAGGACAACCTAAGACAGGCACAGTCCATGATCCTGGGGTCATCCTAAGGCAGAGCTGCCTACAGGCTTTTCTGGACAGTCAGTTTTAAAGAAAAAGGGTGGAAATGTGGCAGGAGGCCTTCCAAGATGGCGCAGACCCAGAGTCCTGGGATTCAGCGAGAATTCACCTCACTTCCTGGTCCACAAATAGCCTGCCAAAAGGAGCCCATGCCTCCGTACCCTGCTCTTGAGCCCAGTGACTGCTGACAGACTGCGTGGTGTGGACCAGTAAGAAAACGATACGCTGACTAAAGGGACTTGGGGGCAGAGAAAAGGGAAATATAAGGCCTTCCCCCCTCCTGCATTAAACGAGCTTGCAGCACCTCGCCTAGTGCTTGCTTCTACCCGACTCCTGGGGTCTGTGAGTTGACTTCTCACCTCTTGCCCCCCCTAATTGGCAGGGGACATGATCCAGGTCAGGGTCTTCACAGCTGGCCTGAGGAGAACCCACAACAGGAGTCTTTCATTCTCTTGATCTTAGCCAGTCTGACTGGGGTAAGATGAAATCTTAAAGTGGTTTTGATTTGCATTTCTCTAATTACTAAGGATATTGAGCACTTTTTAAGGAACTTCTTAGCCATTATTCCTTTCCTTGAGAAAGCTCAGTTTAAGTCTATTGTTCATCTCCTTATTGGGTCATTTATCTTTTTTTTTTTAATATTTTATTTATTATTTTATTTTATGTGTATGAGTGTTACGCCTGCATGTATATAAGTGTACCTGTGTTGCATATGGAGGAGAGAAGAGGCTGTCAGATCCCCTGGAACTGGAATTATGGACAGTTGTTAGCTGCCATGTGGGTGGTGGGATTTGAACCCGGGCCTTCTGTAAGAACAGTCAGCCTTCTTCACCACTGAGCTATATCTCCAGCCCCATGGTCATTTATCTTTTTATTCTTTCTTTTTTGAGTTCTTTGTATATTCTGGATATTAATCCTCTGTAGGATGTGCAGATTATATGAACTCATGTTTGGGTCTTCTGTTGTGTTCCATTGATCTACATGTCTATTTTTCTGCCAGTGCCATGCTGTTTTTATGACTATAACTCTGTAATATAATCTGAGATCTTATATGATGATCCCCCCAGCATTGTTCTTTTTACCCAAGATTGTTTTGGCTATCCGAGGTCTTTTGTGATTCCATATGAATTTTAGGATTATTTTGTCAAGCTCTGTGAGGAATGTCATGGGTATTTTTGTTGCAATTGCATTGAATCTATAAACTGCTTTTGGTAAGATGGTCATTTTTACAATATTGATTCTACCAATCCATGAGTATGGTAGGTCTTTCCATCTTCTAGTGTCTTCCTTTATCTCTTTCTTTAGAGATTTGAATTTTTCACTACACAGAATTTTAATATCTTTGGTTAGGTTTGTTCCTAAATATTTTATTTTTTAAAGCTATGGGGAATGAGTTTCCTCAAGTCTTTTTTCTGATTGCTTGTTATTGGTATACAGAAAGGCTACTGATTTTTGTAATTTTATTTTGTATCCTGCCACTTTACTGAAAGAATTAATCAATTCTAACAGTTTTCTAATGGAATTTTGGGGATCTCTTTTGTATAATATCATATCATCTCCAAATAGGGATAATTTGACCTCTTCTTTTCCAATTGGTACTCCTTTAGTTTCCTTCTCTTATTGCTCTAGCAAGGGTTTCAAGCACTATATTGAAAAATAGTGGAGAGAGTGGACAGCCCTGTCTGGTTCCTAATTTTAAGGGGAATGCTTCCAGTTTTTCTCCATTTACTATGATGTTGGTTATGGGTCCATTGTATACAGCTTTACTTATGTTGAGTTGAGGTATGTTCCCTCTAGACCAACTCCTTCTAGGACTTGTAACATGAATGCATGGTGAGTTTGTCAAATGCCTTTTCTGCATCTAGTGAGATGACCATGTGGTTTTTGTCTTTAAGTCCATTTATATGTTTTATTATATTTATTGACTTACATATGTTGAACATTCCTGAATCACTGGAATAAAGCTGAATTGATTCTGGTGGATGATATTTTTTTGTGTGTCTGTATGAGGTTTGCAAGTATTTTGTTGAGTACCTTTGCATCTACGTTCATTAGAGATATGGGTTTATAGTTTCCCTTTTTGTTGTTGTTCTTGCTGTATATTTACCTGGTTTTGGTATTAGAGTGATACCAAAATTAAGCAATATTGTTTGTAGATTTTCTTTGCATGTCTGGTAGAATTCTGCTGTGAATTCATCTGGGCCTGGGCTTTTTTCAGTTGGCAGGATTTTTTATTACTCTTTAAATTTCCTTATTTGTTATGAGTCTGTTTAGGCCATGATTTTAGGAATTCATCCATTTCTTTTAGGTTTTCAAATTTAATGGATTATAGATTTTTAAAGTATTCCCTTACAATGTTTTGGATTGTTTTGGTGTCTGTTGTGATGTTTCCCCTTTCATCTCTGATTTTGTTAATTTGTGTTTGTTTTTTCTTTTGGTTAACTGGGCTGGGTCTATCTTGTTTAGCCTTTCAAAGAATGAGCTCTTAGATTCATTGATTTTTTTTGTATTATTTTCTTTATTTCTATTTTGTTAATTTCTGCTCTGATTTTTGTTATTTATTCTTGTCTACTAGGTTTGGGGTTGGTTTGGTCTTGCCTTTCAGAGTCTTGAGTTGTACTGTCAAGTCGTTTATATGTGCTCTTTCTGATTTTTTAATGTAGGCACTAAGAGCTATAAACTTACCTCTTAGGACTCTTCCTTTTGTAAGTTCCCTTGGTCATGGTGTTTCTATCACAGCAACAGAAAAATGACTAATACAACATATGTATACTATATTCACTATCCACTCATTAGTTGATGAACATCTAAGATAAAATGAAGCTTCCATCTTTATCATGCTTTTCAGACTATAGCCCTGAATTCAATCTCATAGTAACATACATTATAGTGAGCTTCTACTGCTGCACTTAGGAGTTTAGAGTGAAGCTGGCATGGCGTCCATACTCACTGTATAGAAGAACATGGCTTTCTTTGCTCCAAAACCAAACAAAGCTCATCCAACTAGAATAGTGAACAAGGTAAACATACATTCTATCTCAAACTTTCAGAACTTTATCTGATGTACTAGCTAACACACAAAGTTTTGAAAGTTTGACTTGAGTTGAAATAATTTATAGGTAGAATTCATTTTTGATGTTGACTACAGTGCCTACATAACCAAAATGAATAAGCTTTATAAATATATAACATGCTCTTAACTATAAAGGATTAAAACTATATTTCAATGAATTCTAAATAGCAGAACAAAAATGTCTCTTTTTATTAGACAGTCTCCCTGTAGTCCCAGAAGCCACGAAACGCACTGTGTAACCAGGCTGGCCTTAGTCTCACAGGGAACTGCCTGCTTCTTTCCCAGTGCTGGGATTAAATGGATCTGTCATCACATACAGCAAAAATGTCTTTTTAAAGACAAAATCCAGAATGTTAGGTAAGTAGCAAAAATATTCAACTATGTCTCAATAGAAAAATATAATTTTTAGTAATGCTTTTTGCATACTGATATAAAAATATGCTTTCTGAAGTGGGACCCAATTCTGGAATATGGAAAAGTGATGATGATGCTACAAATTTTTATAGCCATGAATTGTACAGAGTTGTAAGAGTTATAGATCATTGGAATCTGTAACCTAAAGCCATCATCCAAGGGTGGGATTTCAGGTCACATGTTAACTGTGTCCACTCTGTTGCTGCCATGGGTGACAGTATAGGTTCATAAAATTCCTTCCTCTGTTCTTCAAGGTGAACAGAGCACTTTGTTCTGTAAACAAAGAAAGGAATCTCTTAGGGCCACAGTTTTGTGTCTTCCTAAAGTGTCTGTGTGTTTTAATGGTAATAAAGAACGAGGCATGATTTAAAGACCATTTCAGGTCCTACACAATTGGACCCAACTTCAGAGAATTGTGACTAATTCTCAGACTGTCACACTTAAAAACTAGACTTAAATAGTATTTAAAAATAAATGATCAAAATGTTTGCAACTATTTGTGTACAATTTGAAGCAATTTCCTTTTTATGTGATCTAGAGTAAAAATAAGAATGATAGCATAGAATCATCTTAATCAGTTGAGTTATTGTAACAAAAATCCATAGGTATGGAGACAGTGATATGCTTTAAGTAACAAACATTTACCTCTGGTGTTTCTAGAGACTGAGACATGGAATCAGGGAGGTGGCAGACTTAGTTTCTGACTCAGGTTCGCTCACTTTCTTGTTAATGGTTGTCTTCATGGATGTTTTCCTGACCTGTCCTCACCTCACATCACAAGAATCAACAGGACTTTCTGATGTTGCTTTTTATAAAAATCTATTCATGAAGCTTATGATCTAATTCTTGCCTAGAGTCCCTACTTTCAAATACCTAGCATTAGGTTTCAGAACTGGAGATGTGTGGCAGGCCCCAAACTTGGCTGGGGAACTGCTGGTAGCTGGTTACTGCTGGATGAGGGAGACTTGATCTTCTTTAGGGGAGTGATTCTGGATGGGCTGATTGGGCTCAGGTGGATGAGCTTGCACAAAGGGGCATCTGGGTACAGTAGTTTGAGTTGATGGGCATGTCTGGTGAGTGCATGGGGTCCAGTGGAGGGGGATTGTGGGGAGGGTGCTGATGTGGTGGGGTCTTGGTGTGATTTAGATTTATTGTGTGAAGTACATAAGATTCAATGAAAAATACATATTAAAAATATAAGGGGGTTGGTCAAGGTTTATCTGAGAATGTTTGGTTTTTGCCCAAGCTGTATCTATAAACGTAGCACATGGTGATTAAAAGTACCATACTGGTAGAACTAACCTTGGATGTTTAACAACCATAATTTGGGGCCTATACTAATCTGGTCAGAGACACCTAAAGGACAGTTTGTGCTTCTTGCCCTCTAAGGTCAACTAAGTTCCAGGGGACTATGGAGCATCCTTCAAAATGCCCTGTAACTGTGGTGAGTCACCTGACCTCTTGTTCAGGGGAGTCATGGAGACCCCATCAGATGGGCTTGAACCAGTGTTCAGTCTACAAAGAAGAGGGTTAACACAGAGAAAACATTTTCTCCATGCTTCCAAGTGAAGCGAGCCACTGTCGAGCAGGACTTTGACTTATCTTCACATATATATAACTGGTAAAAGAAAGGAGCTGGGTGCTCCTCTCAAGCCCATGTGACCTCTGAGGAACAGATTCTCAAATGACCTTAAAAGTAAAAATAAATTGGTTTATCTGGGCAAACTGTATGGTCTTAAACACTCAAAAGGAAAGTATCATAAAAGATTAAATTGACCAGTATATTTCTTTAAGCATCCACGTGTATACCTAAATGGTATATAATAAGAAACAATGCTAGACAGGAGATACCTCCCTTTGAATTGTTGGCCAGGTTGGCCCAAGAGACTCCAAGACAGTAACCAGCATATAACTAGGAAAATGAATAGTAGATCCCAATCTTATCTAAAGGAATGTTGGCAAATGATCACTGCTAGATGAGGAAGAGCTGAGCTTTCTAAAACAAGGGACTCTTAATAGGCTGACTAGACTCAGCAGATGGACTTGCACTGGGGAATGGCTGGGGCACTGACAACACAGTGGGCAGTAACAGGGATGACAGAGTAATGGACTCCAGTGATGGGGGAAGCTATGGGAGTGTGCCATTTGGGGTGCAGGTATGAACATGAATAAGATTGTTTGGGATGTTCTGTATGACATACACACAAAAAATAAAACAATTAAAAACAAATATTCTAAAATTAAAAAAAAATATGTAAGGGGGTTGGAGAGATGACTCAGCAGTTAATAGCACTGACAGCTCTTACAGAGAATCAGGGTTTAGATCCCAGCACCCACATGGTAGCTAACAACCATCCATAACTCCAGTTCAAGGGAATTTGATGCCCTCTTCTGACCTCTACTGGCTTTGCACAACATGGGTGCACTTACACACATGCAGGCAATACACTCATACACATAAAATAAAAATAATCAACAAAATTAAAAGTATATAAATATATAAATTTTGAGAGGACATAAATATATAGTGCATAACATCATCTTCAAGCAGAAGTTGCAGCTAGGTTCTATAAAGACATGAATTTAACTCATCAGTTTCAAAGAATGTTGGAAAAATTCTCCATTTCACAAAATGTGCAGGAATGTAAGCCAATGGTACTGCAGTGACCAAGGTGCTCAGATTCTGACTATTAAGCAGAGCTTATCAGTTTTCTTTGTTTATATAGAATTAATTTTTCAATTTATGTCCATGTATGTTGCTAATTGCTCTTCTAAGATGATTGTTCATTGTTTTTCTTTTTAATATGAAAGGTTTTCAGAATGAATAGAGATTGAATACCAGTAGCTTCTTAAGATGTTGCATCATCTCTGATGTGTTTAAGCATATAGGAAGGAGTGTGTAATATATGTTCCTTTTACAATCATGAAAAATAGATTTATTTCCCCATATTAGATGATATATTATTGCTTTAATACATATATCTACTTCCCTTTTCCAAATGATATATGAATTTGAATTCTAAATTTGCCTCTAATTGATGCTATTACATAGTAACTGATAACCATCAGATGTCAGTTAAAGTAAGTGGAAAAACTCATTTTAGTAGCAACATTTGACAATATGTATAATTTAATATGAGTACAATATTTCTATGAACCAATACTTCAGTAAGCTACACATACAATGAAAAAGATAACTGCAACTTTCCATATGTTTGAATGTATTGCATAAAGAAAGAGTTTCTGAAAATTATAAATGTCCCTTAAACAAATATTAAAACACGTGTATATTTATTGGTCTCTGTGCTTATATGGAATCATTCTCCTGTGATTTTTACTGAGTTTTTTAAACTTGACTCTCTGTCTTCATAACTAATTACTAAAATCAGAACTAGGAAGTACATGTTCCTACTGCATTGAATGATTGACATAACAGACATAAAGGAGTGCAGGAAATGTCCTAGATATTTTCATATTCATGAGCGTAGACAGGCTAACAATACAGCCCTTTTCTCTGAACTCCAGAGCAGCTATATACCGCAGGTTGGGCCGAACAATGGTTCTGCTACATGTTTAGAAAGTTCTGTGTGATACAGTGTTCTAACTGAGTTTTATAGACAAATGAATTCTAGACTGTTTACTCCCTTTGCCTGGACCATGTGATTAGAAAATGCCAGAGCTGATTATCTAATAGTATATATGCCCTCTGGAGTCATTATTCATCAGTTAGTAGAAAAGAATAGTGAAACAATAGTGACAAGACACAATAAACAAACATAAAAGAAAACTGTGAGATCAAGCCATTGTAGACACAGAAGTATAAAGAAAGGATTACTTTTCTGTCTCCTTAAAAATATATATTCCTCTTTTATGCTGTGGGTGCTTAGTATGGCTTTAATACATGACTAAAGCTAGATGTAAAATGCCACAAATAGATATTTAAAATAACAACAGTCTTAGGAAGAGACCTGGGTCCACAGAAACCACTGACTGCCATCAGTAAAACTTGTGCTAAACAAGTCAAACCTGTCATCAAATGGAAGGTATTGGCTGTGAAATGATATTGACAAGTTATCATCACAAGTGTAATTAGAAAATCACAGTAAAATAAGTGCTTTGTAGTTAGGATTCTATTTGAGAAGTAATGAAAATGATTTGTAAAAATTAGACAAAATCTTACTTTAATATCTTAGATACATTTTAAAATTTTTTGAGGATTTATTTTCTAACTCTTCGCAAATTCTTTAAAATATATGACATCAAAACTTCAATTTTGATTGAAGCTATTTTTCACTGTTTCTGTTCATTTTTATATGTGATGTTTCTGGAAGATTTACAGATGTATCATATGTGCAAATGATGATAATAATCAACACAGGTGTTGAAAGCTGTCATGTTTTTGGAAGGACTAATAGTAAGAGTGATTTTACACTGTTTCCCCTTAGGCATTGGGTGAACACATGGATATCAAATCACTGATTTTACAATATTCGTGCTAAGTAGAAGCATTAATTGTCATGTGTTTTTAGACAGTGTTTAAAATTTTTTAAATTACATTGATCAATTAGTTTAGAGAGAGAGAGAGAGAGACAGAGAGAGAGAGAGAGACAGAGAGAGACAGCTTGCAAGAGTTGGTTTTGTCCTTCCACTACATGGGTTCTGGGGATTCAACTGATGTTATCTGGTTTGGCAGCAAGCACCTTTACCCTCTGAGCCATCTTGCCGGCCCTGTACACAGTTTTTGACAACACACTATGCTATGATAGTTTGTAAAGCAGCTTTCAGGAAAAACAACAACAACAACAAAACGACCTGCTCCAAATCTCTTAATTTTTCATGTTTTTTAGTGATATTTTGAAAATCAAAGTCAATTAAGTCAGAATGCATTGTGTTTCATTATTTTAAGAAAGCATATTGGGGGGTGGGGTGAGGCTGGACCCATGGATCCATGGCTTAGACCAGTGGAGTTCCATTCTCATCCCCTATGTCAGATGGCTCACAACTGCCTGTTACTCCAGCCCTAGTGGACCTGATATGCTCTGGCTTTCATGGGTACTTGCACACAGGTGAGCATGCACTCACAATGACACATAGCCATAAAGAAATAAAAATTAAAAAATAGAAAGCACTGGGCATTTTGTAAAATGACTTCTATGTAGGCACAATTGTAATGCATATATAGTATGTGCTTATAGTATGTGCTTATGTGTGCACACTTCTCTTAAGCAATTATATAAGCTTTAAATTTCAGTAGGTAAAGTTTAACACAATTTGTTCTTTGCATTTATATTCAGATATTACTTGCAATATCATAAACATGTCAATTAGCCATTCAAAGCATTTGTCTACTATCTAAAATCATAGGAATAAAATAAATAGAGATTATGCATACAGAAAATTATTTCTAGAGTAAATTCAACCCTTTTTCTCTTTGGAAATAAAAATTTAAGGAATAATATTACTGGTAGAATATAGTATTTCTTTAAAAGGGAGATAAGGAAAGTAATCAAAAGAAAAAAAAATACATCTGGGCAAGAAAGTGGATGGACTGTTGAAGTAGAAAGTTTTGTGAACAAACCTGCAACTCATTTTCTCTCCTCTGCCACATAATTGACATGTACAGTTTGCAATATATGTGATCATAGAATCAATATATAATATAATAGCAACATTAAACTTTAGTAGATTGATTTTCATTAATTTACAGACATATATTTATTTTTTATACATAGATTATTAATAAATTTATTATAAATTACCATCTAGCAAATAAAAATTAAGATTGTATATGTGTTATTAATAAATTTATTGTTATTATCTATGAAATAAAAAATAGGATTAATTGTTTTCAATGTTTTTATAATATAATTCCTAATAAGCATAGTACTTTCCATCCAGCATTCCTATAAAAATGCATATGAACAAAGGCAAATGTCTTGGTTTCTTGTAACACTTTTGAGCAGTTTTAGAAGGTGCTGTAGGAGGTCCGGTTTGGTGTAGATGTTGTATGGAATTATAAAGTGAATTGAATTTGAGAAAATGAGGAAACAAGACTTTAAAATTATTCACTTGTGCATAGAAGTATTAATTATTCAATAACTTTGTGAGCAACTAGAAGAAAAGAAAGCCTTTAAAATCCATAGACTAAAGCCATAAAGAGACAGTATAATCTCTTTGTCATATATCCATCAATGATCTATTTTATCTATTTTATGTATTTCACATATTCTTTTTAAAAAAATTTTAAAATATTTTATTGTATTTTTTATATGTCTGAGTGTACTGCCTGTGTGTATGTCAGTTCACCCATGTTGGGCAATGTCCGCGGAGGTCAGAAGGGGGCTTCAGATCCCCTGGAACTTGAGTTATGGATCTGGGTGCTGGGAATCAAACCTGGGTCCCCTACAAGAACAGACAGTGCTCTTAAGCGCTGAGCCACAAATTCTTTTTTTTCTTTTTAATATTTTATTATTTTATTTTATGTGTATGAGTGTATTGCTTGCATGTAGATAAGTGCATCTGTGTCATACAATGCCCACGGAGGACAGAAGAGGCTCTCGGATCCCCTGGAACTGAAATTATGGGCAGTTGTTAGCTGCCATATGGGTGCTGAGATTTGAACCCGGGTCTTGTGCAAGAACAGCCAGTGATCTTAACTTCTGAGCCATCTCTCCAGCCCCCTGACCCACAAATTCTTTTTTTAGAGCACGCACATCTTTCCATCTTTTAGGGACTGGAGAATAGAGAAATCAATAAACAACAAAATAAGCAAAAAAACTCATTTGTATTCTTTTCCTGGAGTTTGCATTCTAGTGGGAACATAGTAATATTAAGAAAAACAAGCAAAAATAAAATGCAATTTTGTGCTGTTGGGAAAATAAAAGAATAAAATTTAAGGAAAATTTGGAAGTGGATTAAACAGGATAGGCTATATTAATGTTCTTTTTTGGCTATAGCAAACTAACAATTTTATTTGCTTCAAATAATATAAAATACTGCACATTTCTGTAGAATCATCTTTAACTCTGTAGGAAATGAATCCCACTGGAATAGTTTTAAAGTGCTAGCAGGGGTGTAGGAGACAGCTCAGTTTTTAGTCCTTCCTAACCTCTGTAGTGTATCGACACTTTCTTGGTTTTGGCTATGTTTTGTCAAACTTCCCAACTACAAGTTTCATTTCTTGAAGTCTCTTTTCTGGGGCCTCAGCACCTCTGACTGTTCTTCCTATTCTTGTCATGCTGACTTACTACACCTGAAATTATGTTAGGTCAACCTGGACAATGCAGGGCAATTTAATTACTTTCAGATCAAATGAGAGCAAACTCAATTCCTTTTGCAACTCAATTTGTATTTGCTACCCAACCTACCCATTTACAGTTTCTGGAGATCAGGCTGTGGATATTTGGAGAGCTTTTAGTCTATTTACTAAAATGGAGATCCAATCTTTTCTCAATAGCATTTGAGAAAAGATTGTGATGACATGAAAAAGGAAAAGTGCAAAGGAAGAATATTCTGCACAGAGGGAATGCACAGGTAAAGGCTCTTAGACACGGACACAGGCAAACGTCTTGATATGCCAAAGTGTTTTAGGAAAATTGAACACGATGTTTTACCTGAGATGGAGCTCAAGACAAGGAAATGAGTTGTATGATATATTTATTAATGGCAGAATTTACAGGTAAAGCGTAGCTCTAGACCCACCATTGGGAAAAACACATGTTTAGTTCTCGTGTTATATTCAAAGTGGGGAAGAGTCACTATGGCTGCCATCTTGGTTTCTCCACCACTCTCCCTCTCAATTGCCGAAGTCCCTTCTCCATTGTGTCCAATTTGTCATTTGAGTGATTATGATCACTGGGCTGACCATAGATGTGCTGTGCAACGTCTGCTTGTAGATCCAGCCTGAAGCAAGAGAGGTGGACTGTGGACCCAGGTGTGTGGTACAGCTAGCAGAAGTGGTTGTCACCAGTCCACTGTGGCAGTAGTGGATGCAGAAGTCACCCTTGGCCTGCCCCAGTCCTGCTCTTGATGTTCTTACATAGCAATTAAAATTACATAAACATAATGTAGTGGTTTGAATGAAAATGTTCCCCCAAAGGCTTCAAGTATTTGGACCTTTAGTCCCTAGTTTGTGGCACTGTTTGTGGAGGGTCATGGAACCTTTAGAAAGTGTGGCCAATCTGGAGGAAGCATGTCACTGGGGGAGGGCTTTGAGAGTTCTTAAGCCTTGCCAGATTGCCAATCACTCTCTGGCTTCCTGTGTGTGCTTGAGATGCAATCACTCATTTTTCTGCTCTGGCCCTGTCCTGCCACCATGCCTCTCAATCATAATGGATGGACTCTTACCCCTCTGGAAACTTAAGCTAAATAAATTCTTTCTGTTATAAGTTCCCTTGATCTCAGTGTTTACCAGAGCAAAAGAAGAGTAACTATTTTATATATATATATATATATATATGTGTGTGTGTGTGTGTGTGTATAAAACTAAAGTGTAATCAGTAAATTATATGAACTATTCTATTAGCTTACATTAATTTTTAACAGCTCAAGATTAAGAAAGTATTATCTAATATGTGCTATATTTCACAGCAAAAATGAGTAAAATAAAAGAAAAGGAAGACAAAAAAGACCTTTACTGGTGATCATTATTGTGCAGAATCCTGGAATTTTCAAGTAAGTGACACAAGTTTCCATGGAAGTATAAGTTAGGCAAATCAGCAAGTAATTTGAAAATGATTTCATCCATTACTAGTGATCTATGCTCCATTAACCATGATGTTGCTGCATTTTAAAAGGAGAAGAAAACAGCTAATGTGCTTATGCATATCAATACTTTAAAGTAACCTATACTGAGTCTTGCAATGCTTGTCATAATTGACCCCTTCAAGGTGCTTTCTTAGATTATTTCACAATTACTAGGTGGCCAGTATTGGCGACTCTTGTCTCAGAAGCCAACTCTAAAAGTTAATTAGCCAACATAGAATTTAAACACACACACACACACACACACACACACACACACACAAACACACAGAGACAGACAGAGACATACACTAGAAAGAAGCATTCTGCATGATTTACCCTTCATTATCACAAAGTAAACAGCAGTTCAATGTTTCTTGCAAGGATTAATAGAAATTTCTAGAAAATATTAAAATAGTACCACATAGGTTGTAACAAAAATTTTGGCTATTATACTCATTGAAGTAAAAGCCCTGTGGATTTTAAAGCAGACAGCATTATGGTAAATATTTTTTTAAAGATTAACATGACAACTTATAGATGGGTGATGACAGGTTCAAAGGGAGACCCACTCAGGAAGTGATGACAGGAATTGGTAGTGAGGATTATCAATCCCTTTTTCAGAGAGGCGGTAGAAATGAGAGGTAGGAAGAAGCTGCAAAGGGACTACACGGAAATCCTGATTTAATGCATGAGGATATGTTAGATACCCCCAGGGGCTTTCTAAAAACTCAAAATTGGCCCATAAATACATATTACTGAACCGTATCATGCTTCTTTCTACACTACAAAGCTCTGATGAAATTTAGTATTAGGCACAATAAGAAATTAACAATAATTCCTAATAGAATAGAAAAAAATACATCTAATGAAATCTTACTAGTCTCATGACTTGGGATCAATTAAACCAAATAAGGCTGCATAAGAACTGTAATGCTGCATCAATCGGATCAGATAATCATGACAAAAAATGTTGTAGATGGGCAGCACACACAGCATGGATACACTGGATGTATCCATGACTCAGGTTCTAGGCAGGACATAGCAACTGTACATGAGACTTTTTCACACTTCTTAGCAAATCATCTAGTCTAAAACTTATTAATGGTGTGTTTCTGAAATTTTCTCTCTAGTCTTTTTTATTTATTTATATTTTAAATTTAGGCAGGTTCTCTGTAGCCTTAACTGGCCTGAAACTCATGGAGATTCATTTGCCTCTGCCTCCTCAATGCTGAGTCTTAGGGTGTATAGCTTCTAAACCACAGATAACTATGGATAGCCATTCATTTTCCTTTCTCAGCCAAATTAGAAGGTATTATTCCCGAGGAAGCCACACACCTTAGCTGCAGATTTAGAGAAATCAAGCTGGAATGGGATTAGAAGCTTCCTCTGTGGTGGAAGCATTACCTTGGATAGTGCTGGAAGGTGCTATGAAAGCTGTTGGCAGAAAAACGTGTCAATGCTCTTACCCAGCTGTGAGCCCTACAAACTATGACATTGACATCCTAAGCAAGTTGTTCCTACTTATGCATTAGTGGCATGGCTGTTGTGGGGATATCCAGTTGCTCTCTGATTGAACTTGAGGCACATTCCATAGGAAGGAATCAATATTGATAACTGTAAACTTAGTAAAAAGCCTATACTGGGGAGGTCTTAAGTCCTATGGTGGACCTTGATGATTATATTTATCTAGATTGAAAACATGCCTTATGAGTTTATATATTTATACCCATGACAGATACCATTTTCAGCCTTAATCAAAGAAGCCTCTCTTTCTAGTGAACTGCAGTGACTTATGGTGCACAGATACTGAAAATAAATGATGGTTGTGTGCTCAGCCCTAAACAAGTCACTCATGTCCACTCCCTCAAGGCTCAGGGAATATTGCAGAAGAGGGAGCAGACAGAATGTAAGTGCTATGGGAATGGGAGATGGGCTGTGAAATGTCATGTTCTTGACTACACACAGCCATTGCAAGTATAAACCATCCACAACTGTGGTTGACAACAGTGATTCTGCACAAGAATGGACCCATTACTATTCAAGCACAGATGGAAGAGGGGATCAGGAGTATCTACTTCTCACTGATGAACTATTTGATAATGAGAGATTGAGAAATGGGGAGTCATTTCCTTCAGTTATGTATCCACTTGTGACCCCACAATCCTCTAGTGGATAATCCAAATATAATGGTCACAACAGATGTTCTTGGTTAAGCTAAATGGATCCCAAGACCAAACCAAAAAATCATGACTCTGGGTAAGGAACAAGTAAGGAGGACAGGGAATTGATGGGGGTCATAGGGAGATATGATGTGGTGGAGGATAGAGCAATCAGAATTTGTTTATATAAATAAATAATATAGAATAAAATATATATAAATAATAGTGGTGTTAGATGTATCTCAAATGAGACATTATTTTTTAATTGTGTAGCCTAGTGACAGCCTATTTTATAAAATAAGCAGATTCCATACATGTCATAAGAAAAATCACTTTAACATTTTGATAGTTGTATATTATAGTGACTGATCCCATTTTGTCTAAGGTTTTTCCTATTATTCTAAACCCATCTTTTGATTATTTAATCTAAAAATGTTCAACTGGAAACTTCTTTCAAGATACTGGTTAACAGGTGTTTACATAATAAAAGCTAAATCTGTGAAGATATTTCCTTTTCGTTTTGCCCCTTTTTTGTTGTGTTTTGAGACAGAGTATGCCTGTAGCCCTAGCTCACTTGGATGGCCATGATCTCATACAAATCTGCCTGCCTTTGCCTCTTGAATGCTGGGACTTAAAGCCGTGTACCACAATATCGGGAAATGACATTTTAAAAATATTTTGTTGATTCTCTGAGAATTTTATATATTGTATTTTATTTCTATTCAGACCCCTCCCCTGTCTCTTCTCAGCCCTACACCCACTTCCTATCCCCAGCCTCTGTTCATGTCCTCTTATTACTTTTTTTATAGGTTCCAATTTGTGAGCCCTAATTGCTTTTGGGTGTGGGTGCATTCCCTGGAGCCTGGTCACCCTGTCATCATACCCTTAAAGAAAAAAAATGAAAAAAATAAACTGATTCTCCCAGAAGCTATTAGTTGCAGTAGTTCCTCAGATAGGGTTATTCTTCTTACCTACCTCTCCCCTACATGCTGGGTTTTTGTCTGGCTTGAGCTTGCAATGATCTTGTACATGCTATCTTAAGAACTGTTGGTTCATTTGTGCAACTGCCCCATTGTGTCTGGAAAACATGTTTTCCTTGTATTCATCCACCACCTCTAGCTCTTACAATCTTTCTGTCTTATCTTTCTTGTTCACTCCTGAACTTTGGGAGGAGAGGGTATGATATACATGTCCCAGTTAAGGCCCCTCTCCATGATCAGTTGCGAAGGTATTTCTTAATATTTTTCTTTCCTCCTTTTCCAGAAGTAGGAATTTAATTTGTGTTCATGTTTTGAATTCCTATGTGTTCCTAGAAGGCTGTTGATATCTACTTCCTGATCTCATATTGCCTGCATTTCATTAATGACTGATTCTAGATATAGCTTGGAGAATGAAATATTCTTTGATGTGACACTAACAAAAATGAGTACAGAAAACCAGTGAGGAGAGTCCTGGCTTGGGGATTTACTTGGTGGCCTTGGTAAAGGCATGATGAACCCACAAGATAATCAGCTCAAGCCTTGTGAGCACACTGCAAGGTGGCCTGACACTTGCCCCATGTTGCTCCACCCAGTGAATTCCCCATTTCTTTGTTCTCACTGTACAAAGCCTGCCCAGTCCCTCATAGTGCAGTCTCAGTGACAGTTGGCCTAACCTTTAAAGTGATTGGCTATGTTAGTACTCGTGGAGCCTGGTGATTTGGTCCTATTTCCTATAAAGCCTGCTGCACTTCCTAATAAACTTTAGATCTACATCACAGAACCTGGTCTGCGGTGTCTGCACATTGTCTGACTGATGCCACTGCCTCATCCCTGATCTCTGAGGACCCCTGATATTGCAACATCTGGAGCCCAATGTGGGAATCCCCATGATTGGCATGTCTGGCAGGGTGAGTACTCTCCAGTATGGGGAGACTTCCATCCACCTTGTTGCAGCCTCAGGCAATCGCTCTGAAAGCTCTCCTCAGGAGTAGGCATGTAAGAGTTTCAATTGCACAGGTGGAGCATGTGCTCCAAGAGGTCCTTAATGTAGCTCCCTGGGTATTGGCAAGTCGTGCCTTGACCTAGATGTCTGGGGCTGGATCATTTATGCCACCTGCAGGGCCGGGGTCTGAGAAGGCTGCTCCTTCAGTGCTACCTTCTTTCCCATAGTCACTGCTGTCCTGGCCTCACTTCAAGGGGTTCCTCCTGACTCTAATGATTATGGCAAAATACTGTTAAATAAGATAGACTCCCACATGGGGGCCGAGGGGAACGAGGTGGGAGTGTATCCCGCCCTGTTACAGAAAGAGACAGACTCGGCTGAGGATTTTGGGGGGAGGGCCAATATGGCAGTGAACAGGAAGTTCTTAAGGTTGAGCCACATGAAAAATGGGAACCTCTAGGTCCAACCATAGACAAAGTGAAACTGCCGGCTCTGTCCACAGCAGTTGTGATAGAGCTTTTCTATCCCTCTCTGCCCAAATATTCACCCCTGTCTTCACCCCCTCATGCCCTTCCCACCAGAGATAACACCACCCCTCCTAAGGAGCTTCTTGCTTGGTGGAAGGAGGAATGGAAACCCTCCCCAGGACTTCCCTTTTTTACTGGATGTCAGGGCAGCTCTGCCCCAGCTCTTCCCAGTCACCATAGTTGAGGGCCAGCAAAACCCAAATGCCTGGACCCCCCTCATCTCTATGACACTCTTCAAAAACTACATAAGGCAGCCCTTTAGGACGGCCTTCAGTCACCCTGGTTTAATCAGCTCCTGGATACAATCAGTCATGCAGTAAACACCCCTTATGACTGACAACAGATCACTTGTGCCTGTCTACTGGGAGGGTACTTCCTCTTATGGAAGGCCACTTACCAGGACGAGTGTGAGCAGCAGGTGGGATGCAATAGGCAAGCCAACATTGCGGGTTTAAATTTTGATGCCCTTGTGGGAAGAGGTCACTTGAGACCCCACTGTCGTGAGCCCAGGGACCTGCTCGCTATTTTGAACAACTACACCTCTGAGCTCTATGAGCCTTCCAGAGCATGCCGGTACGCAATGATACTAAACTCACCAAGCTTGTACAAAAACCAGGCGAGCCCTTTTCAGACTTTGTTGACAGATGTCAGCAGAGTATTAATAGAAAAATTAGATATCAGGGGGCCACAGCAGCCCTGCTTAAGAACTTGGTGTATGAAGGCTGCTCCACTGAGTGTCAAATGGCAATAGGCCCCATCAGCCATTGGGAAATATCTGATTGGATTCTTGTTTGTTGAAATGTAGGTACAGCCAGGGCCCATGCAGCCACTCTTGCAGAGGCTATGGCCTCCTGCCACGTAGGAGGACCAGACGCTGCCAGAGATCAGAGTGGTGCCTAATGTGGCTCCTCCTGGTCATGTGGAGGCAAGGGACATTGGTCCTGAGAATGTCCCAATAAAACTAAGAGACCACCTGCTAAAACACCTCCCTTCAAGTGCCCTAAATGCCATAAAGGCTTTCACTGGTCCAGGGATTGTAGATCCTCCTTAGACAGCGAAGGGAGACTGCTAAATGGGAGGTCTTTAAACAGAATTGGGGAACCTCTCAGCCCTGTGCCCAAGAGAGGAAATAAAACAGCCTGTGCCTCTAGTACAATGGACCATCCCCATGGATTTACGTAAACCTCACATGTGGATCAGACTGGATAGGAGGCCCTTTAAAGGCCTCCTCAACACAGGGGCTGATGTTACAGTCCTAAGAGAGGAAGAGACACTACCAGAATGGAAAACACAGGAAGGACCACCCATCCAAGAGGTAGGTGGTTTGCGGGCCTCCAAACAAGTAAAAAGACCAGTTATTTGGGAGGACCCCGATGGGAATAAGGGATCCATTAGACCATTCCTGGTGCCTGGGGCAGGGATATTATGTCTGGCATGGATGTGGTTTTAACCACTGATGATTCTGCCTTCTATGATGATATAGTTGTCCATGAAAAGTTAACCTCACTGGTTGGGCGCACCCCCAATTCTAACGGCCACTGTTCCATTACCCACAATCCCACAGCCCAGCCAAATCAAATTAACATGGCTTGCAGATAAACCTATATGGTGGAACAGTGTCCTCTTCCTAAAGACAAATTAACACAATTACATAAATTAGTCCAAGAGCAGCTAGATGCCGGTCATATCGAGCCCTCTCACAGCCCCCATAATACTCCATTCTTCATTATACAAAAGGAGGCCCAAGGCAAATGGAGGTTGTTACATGACCTCCAAGTGATTAATGCTCAGATGAAGGACTTGGGGGCTTTACAATGTGGCTTGCCAAACCTCTCCACAGTGCCCCATAACTTTGCAGTCATGATCCTTGATATAAAAGACTACTTTTACTCTATACCATTACACCCAGAGGATCAGGAGTTTTTTGCTTTCTCGGTTCTGGCTATTAACCATGCTGCACCCATCTGGCACAGGGCACGAAAAACAGCCCTACCACGTGTCAGCACTTTGTGGCCCATGCCTGCTGCCCCCTGCAGGACAGTGCGATGGTCATCCATTACAAGGATGACATCCTTTTAGCCCATCCCAATCCTATATTTCTTCAGACCACTTTTTAAACAATTACTCCATAACCTAGCAGCCCTGGGCCTGACAGTGGCACCCGATAAAATTCAGCAGATGCTGCCTTTCACCTTCCTGGGATCCAGCCTTACCTTGGACATTAAGCCTATGGCCCCTACCCTCTCCATCCCTGATCATTTGATCCTTTCTAAGCTCCTAATACTTTATGGAAATATTAATTTGGTATGCAACTTTCTTTCTCTTACTTGGGCCCAACTGCTACCATTATTCACTCTCCTTAATGGTGATCCTTCATCTACCAGTTTTTGGGACATCACCCCAGAGGCAAGACATGTCATCATCCTGTTCAATGTCCAACTCCAACAAGCTACCCTATGCAGGATTAATCCCACCAAAGAATTATTTGCTATAGTCATCCTCTCCAAAAACACTCCTGTGGGAGTGCTCTATCAGGAACAGGGCATACTCATGTGGGTACATGTGGCCTGGAGCATGGTACATAAGATCGCCCTTGCACCTGAAGCTTGGTGCCATCTTGCCCATAAATTGGTCCACACCTCAGTACAGACTTATGGGAAAAAGCCAGACTCCCTTATTCTACTAAGAATCCCACATACCAAACTCTTTTATAAACCTATATGGGAAGGTATGATAATCACTACCTTCCACTTAAAATGCTCCAAACCCTCCATCAGCTACCCCTTATTTTCCCTGTTCATGCCTTCCTACAAAAAAGGCTCCTCCCCCATGATCCTTCTGTATTTACTGATGCCAATATGTCTAGGTATGGTGTAGTGGTCCAAGAACCTTCCAAACCTGTGCCCCTTGTTAAAACTTTTACTTTCGTTGGATATATCAAGGTGGGGGGGCTCCTAGCCATCTTAACTGCTTTGAAGATGCTTTCAGATAAGCCCTTTAATCCGTTCTCCGATAGTGCTTACACTGTATAGGCTGTTGCCTCATTACCTTTTGCCATATATCGTGCCTCTTTGACCCCACTGGACCAGGCCCTACTCTCACTCCAAAAACTTTTAGAGAATAGACAACATCCATGGTATGTCCAACACCTCTGCTCCCATACAGGTTTACTGGGGGCCCTGGACGAGGGCAATGCCTTGGCTGATCATTCCATCATCTTGATTCATAGCCCCTGATTCCTTGAACAGGCACGTGAGCTGCACACAAAGATTCATACATCTGCTGGGGCGCTCCATCGTCTCTTCTCTGACCTCCCCAAAGTCACCTGTAAACATTCAGTAAACACCTGTAAGTCATGTGCACTGTTGCTCCCCCTTGGCCCACTCCAGCCCAATGGCACTCTCTCAAGGGGCCTTAGTCATAACTCTCTTTGGCAAATGGATGTCACCCATGCCCCTTCCTTTGGACAGCTTAGATACTTCCACCACATCATAGATATGTGCTCCAGTCTTCAATATGCTACAGCCCTGTCCAGAGAAAAAGCTAAACATGTCATCCTAGCCTTTAAACAGGCCATGCTGGTTATGGGAGTTCCCTGGCAAGTAAAGACTGATAATGGGCCATGCTATGCCAGCGTCACCTTTACCGACTTCTGCTCCTCCTGGCATATCAAACATGTTACTGGCATCCCATACAACCCCTAGGGCCAGGGAATTATTGAGCGATCCCACCATACCCTCAAGACTCAACTACAAAAAGAAGGGGGAGTAAAAGCCCTACATGAAGCCTTAACATGAGCCCTGTTTGCCCTAAATTTCTTAACTTTTGATGACCAGAGCTTCCCCCCAGCCTTTAAACACTGGGGCTCCTTTTCAGACCTGACACCTCTCCCCCTGGTCTGTTGGAAGTATCCTCTTACTGGTCACTGGAAGAGACCACACCTGCTATCAACCCAGAGTCATGGATTTGCATGTGTCTTCCCAGAAAATTTCCAGACTCCATTGTGGATACTGACCGGCAATGTCTGACCCACTCCAGAAATTGACCTGCCGACTGAACAGATGGAGACACTGACCATTCATGACCACCTGCATGGAGGGGGACCAGAACACTCCAGATGACAGTGAGCCCAGCAACTGGCCCATCCAGTGACTTGGGGGGACATTAAAAACTTGGCCAACCAGGCCCAGGCCATGCCCCCTGACCCTGAACCAGGGGTCGGGACTCTTTACTGATGTGTGCCATAATTACTGCCAACTCTCAAGCATGGACAGAGATACTCTGGGCAGTGTTGCCTCATCCCTCCATCCTGATCCCTGTGGGATGGAATGTCCCACAATTACCAGCAATATTTTCCACAAATATCTCCACAGGCATGCCCTTCTGGCCCGGTATAACCAGTACCAAACCTTGGAACGAGACCTTTGGACAGTTAGACTGCACCATAAAGTTCAGAGTAGGGGGTAACAGTTCACTAGACGGGGGCAAGAGTTGGGTTATTCTAGAAAATGCCAGTATGGTGGACTTTGGACTAGACCCTGAAAATGCTATGGGCCTTCCATCCCTGCCCAATATGGGGGGGCACCACATCCCCTACCACTTTTACCTTCAAGGGCACCTTCCAAGGTTTCAATAGTACCCTGCCCACAGCTAACTTCACACTCATCCCTAATGGGACCTGGGCCTACCTGGGAGGCCATCAGTGCCTCCCTGTGCACTCTCACTATCCCGCCCCCTATTGGGGAGACTGCCTGGTGGCAGGACTGTATATCCACTCCACATCCTCTTTCATTGACCAAAAATAGTGTGGTCTGGGTATTCCACCGCCCCAAACCTAAAAACATCTCCCAGAACCCCCTGCCTGTCCTAGCTCATTGGGACAGCTTTGGGGCCTTAGCCTGCCTTACTCTTATCCCATTTTTCTTACATGGAGGGGCCCAATATAATGGGACATACAACTACTCAGGGGACAGGATCAGTCCCCTCTCCGACTTAGAGGTAAAATCTACCTTTAGGGCTCAAACTGCTGCTTGCCTCAAACCTCCTTTTCTTTGTGGTCAGCAATGGTAGTAGCTTTAATTGCTCCCACTCATCTTGTCATCTCACCAACTGCTGCAGGGTTGAAGTACTTATGCACTGTTGCTAATTAATGGATCCCCATTAATCTGGATCGCCATAAACACTACCGATTGGCAGGGACTACAAGCCCTCCAAATTACCCACCGATTCAAGAGAGAAATTGGGATAGTTGTAGCCATTGTGAGAGCCATTGTCACAGCCTTAGCTTCTGCTGCCACCTCTATTGTTAGTATGACACAGTCAGTCCGCAGGGCAGCTACAATCAATTCACTGGCCATGCAGTCAGCTACAGCCTTCCAAACCCCAAATGCCCTGAATGGTATGCTCAGAGGGGCAATAATGAATTTATAACAACAAACTGACTTATTTCCAGAAGAAGTAAGTTTGCTCTGGAATACCATGAGTCTCCAGTGTGACCAATGCTATCGCGCAATGTGTAACAACCCATAGAGTTAAAAACCATACCCAGGCATGGGAGCATCTTAGACAACATCTACTTGCCACCTGGGATAATAACTTCCTAAATTTTATAGCACCCCTGACTAGGGACATCATCCAGCTTAATAACAACCGAGTACCCCCCATAGTTGCAAAGGATTTATGGGAACAAATACACAGCAGATTTCAAGTCTGTGTAGCCCCCCTCCCAACTTAATCACATGGGCTAGCCTGCTTGCTGCTTTCTGCATTGTCTTAAGAGCGTTTAAATGCCTCTGTAATTTGATTTCTAGGGTAAGCCATACTCAGGCCCTATTACTTGTGGTCTGCGAGGCTCAAATACAAAAAGAAGGGGGAGATGAGGAGAGTCCTAGTTTGGGGATTTACTTGGTGGTTTTGGTAAAGGCATGATGAACCCACAGGATCATCAGCTCAAGCCTCATGAGCACCCTCCAAGGTGGCCTGGCCCTTGCCCCATGTTGCCCCACCCAGTGAATTCCCCATTTCTTTGTTCTTGCTGTACAGAGCCTGCCCAGTCCCTCAGAGTGTGGTTTCAGTGATGGCTGGCCTTACCTTTAAAGGTATTGGCTACATTAGCACTCACGGAGCCCGGTGATTGGTACCTATTCCCTATAAAGCCTGCCACACTTCCTAATAAACTTTAGATCTGCATCACAGAACCTGGTCTCCGGTTTCTGCATGTCATTCAAATGACACTGCCGCCTCACCCCTGATCCCCTAGGACTCCTGATATTGCAACACACCAGTTGTGGAAACCATAAACTAACTGATTTTGTGGACTTCGGGGTACCAAAATTAGATTGTCTAAAGATTTTATCTGTATTTATAACTGTATGGAAATAGGACTACTGTAGATATAAGCCAAATGCCAAAAACATGTTTTGTTTTGTTTTTTTTCAAATTGGTTTTTTGAGGCAAGGTCTCCTTGTAGCCCTACCTATCCTGAAACTCACAATGTATATCAGGCTGGCCTTGATTTCATCCACCTGCCTCCACTTTCCAAGTGCTAGAATTAAAGACATTGTGCCTGACCAAAATATATATATCGTGTTTTTTTAATGTGCATGCGTGTATTACCTGCATGTAGGTAAGTGCACCCGTGTCTTGCAGTGCCCAAGGACTACAGAAGAGGCTGTCAGATCCCCTTGGAACTGGAGTCATAGATAGTTGTTAGCTGCTATGTGGGTATTGGGATTCAAATCCAGGTCTTCTGCAAGAATAACCAGCGTTCTTAACCACTGAGCCATCTCTCCAGCCCCAAAATATATATTCTTACAGACAGCACTGTTAAAAATAATGATGAATAATATACTGAAAGTGAAAGTAAAACTGTGGGTAAGTGGTCTGCTGCATAAATGCAAAGTCAGCAGATTTTTAGTACTGTATGTGTGAGTGTAAGTGAAGTAATAAGGAAGTCTCCAGTGCTTTCCACTTTAGTGCTCAGGAACAGTTGTTTTCCTCTTAGTGAACTGGGTTAGATTATGAGCAGAACAGTGTGGTTTTGCTGGGAAAGCCAATTAGGAGTTAGTCTAGAACATGGAAAGCTTAAGATGACTTTCATATAATTGAACTTAACAAAAAGAGCTGGACGTATGCATCTAGTGTTAAGTAAATTAGTAACAAACTATATTGGTGCAGTAGTTGCACTTTTATCTTGAAGGTTAATCAACAGCTACCTAATTGGACTTAAAACCTACTCAGTGGGATGAAACTCATGTGGTCCTGTAAACATAGCCAAATGCACATGACTGGAGAGGTCATAGATCCTAGACAAAACCCTAAGTCTTTCACTTCCCTAGACAAATGTAATTTGTTACTATATGCTAAATATGAATCCTTATATTTATAGTCAGTTATGCCAGTCACCATTCATCAAAGAAGCTTCTTTTGCAACAGAGAGAGACTATTACAGCGTTCCACAATGCATCACAGACAGAGAATAAGTGTCTGAGATGCCCAGCCCTAAGTGACACATGCATAATGGACCCTTTACACCTAAGGCTCATCGAAAATAATGGAACAAAGAATAGAGAGACTACTAATGCATATCTCAACTCTCATCAACAAAGCTTCCTCATGCAACAGATAACAAGGAATACAAACAGCCACAAGTAGCCAAAACATAGAGAATGAGAAACTGCAGAGTATGGGTCCTTGGATAGGACTCTTATGCTAAATTTCACTAACCCAGGACTCAGGGATCATTGGGGAAGAGGTGGCAGAAACATTGTAGGAGCCAGGGAAGGAGGTGTATGACCATATAGAAACAGAGTCTTACAGGCTTTTGGGACCTTGAACCTATAGCAATGGAGTCAGCATGTACAAGACCCAAGACAAAAACCCAACATAGAACTGGAGAAATGAGCAGCAGGCACCAACCTTAGCTGAAGAACTATTGGCAGGTGATTACTGCCAGGTGAGGGAGAGTTGATATTCTTTAAGAGAGAGACTATAGATAGGCTGATTAGATCCCAGTGGATGAATTTGCTCTGAGGGACATCTGAATATACTAATGATTTGATAAGCTTTAATGTATATGACAGAATGCATGAAATCTGGTGGGGTGGGCTATGCGGGTATGTGGATATGGGAGGGGGGTATAAAGATGATGATGATGTTTTGTATGAAATGCACAAAATTCAATGAAAATATCCATTAAAAAGATTATTTTTATTTAAAATTGAACTAAGCAAAAAGATTTGAATGTATGTATCTAGTGTTAAGGAAGTTAGAAATAGTGATGAATGATGGATTATCTACGTTTGTTAAAGTCATGAAAGTAGTCGAGGTTCTCACTAGTGAAGTTTTGTAAGAATAGAAGACACCCAAGACATAACTTTGTAATATTCCAAACAGATGTCCAAGGAAAGATGATGAACCAGAAAGGAACTATGAGGGAGAAGACAGAGAGGGTGGAGAATCAGAATGGATGGTCTGGAGTAGAGAGTGTTTTCAGCAGAGTGAGAAGCACTGTTCCCTGCCCCTGTGTGCTGAGGGTGGAGGATTAAGGAAGACCACTGGGTTTAGTGATGTCTGGTCCTTTTCTTGAGAGCAGTTGCTGAAATCGTAAAATTATGATAGAGAGTGAATGGAAAGTTTGGGGTTGAAAATACATAAATGGTAAAAGAAATGAATGCTTTATATACATTTTGCTATAAATCACTTGGGGATTGATTAGGTAAAATGAAAATTTCTAAAATAACAGAAAAATTGTCACATTTACTTTGTGGAGTGGATTACCAGAATAAAATTGAGGCAGGAATTAAGGCAACAAAAATTATAAGATTTGCTAGAATGTTTCTGATTGCAGTTGAGATGGAGATGAGATCTAGTGCTCAAGTAGACAGCTTGACCTTGAACAGTAGCAAACAAAGCAGTTTGTCTATAGTGATAAGAAAAGATGTGTGCATAGCTGTGTAGGCTAGCTGCTGGGGATCTTGTGGTTTTGCTCCTGAAGATTCCAAGGTTTTTAAGGAAATGAGAATCAACATCAGCTCCTTGTCATGGAAATGAGATCCCCACCAGCAGAATGGGATCAATTTAGGTGGTGTACGAAGAGTACAGTGGCAAAATGGATTAATAAAACAAATGTAGTATGATTTCAGGCTGCCGTTGTGAGCGCACTTTCAGGTTGTGATAGGGAAATTAAAAGAGCTGAGTTCTCACAGTTCCGTGCTACCCTAATTCAATTACATAAATGAAGACAGCCAATATTTGTGGACCCAGACTTTCTAGATAGGGTTTAATGAATAGACTGTGACAAAATAATAGAGGTAATTGTTTTGAGCTCCTATATCCCCGGGGTTCCCTATTATGTTTCTTAACATGTGCAAGCAGGAAAGTTAAAACAATTAAATGATGTGACAATAAAGTAAATATTTCAGTAACGTTAAAAGATGACAGTAATTTCAAAAAGTAATATGTTTGAAATTATGCTTACAGATATTTGCATTAATTGATAATGGTGAATCTTGGACGTGAGCATGGCATTGGTGGATGAGATGGGATTTAGGCTTCAATCATTGACTGAAATTTGATTTATTTGTTAAGACATGCTAGTACAAGGGAGTAAAATAAAATATACATTGTATCACAGTTTTTGAAGCATTATTACTTTCTGGCTGACAGCTTTCTTGTAAGAAATTATTCAAAGACTTGGGCTTGCCTTTTCAATTCACCAACTATTTACTTTTGTTGTATCCCATCTGTAGAAGCAAAGAATGCACAGAGAAGGCTAATGTGTTGGTCCTGAAGTGGGACACATTGATTTAATCACATTTTTCAATTGGTCTAGGAAAATGTCTACACCTAAAAATATAGGGAGGTTTCATAAAACATAGTTATTATTTCATTGGGAAATTTTGTATCAAGGAAGGAGACAATAATGGCCCCTGGTCTGAGATGAGAGAACTAGATGACTCATTTATGTCAGCATGGAAACTACTAAAATTGCAATAGAAGGAGCACAGAAGGAACACAGTAATTGAGATTGTGTTAGGAAGCCCCAGAACAAAGAAAATGAATTCAATGTGGTATTACCTGACTTCAAGTGCACAGTTCTGCCTGTCATGACCTCATAACACAGAGCAACCAATCAGGATATGTGTTTTACAGGAAAAAAGAAAAAAAAACTGAACTCTAAGGGGGTAACTAACAGAGGGTCTCAAAGGCTGGTCTTTCTTTGTTTGAGGCTCTGTGTTTTGGGTATGAACCCAGGAAGCAGGTACTAGCATGAATAAACTGCTTCCAGGAGGAAAGAATGCCTTGGTGTCTCACCTCTCTGCACATAGCACCTGCAGCAGAAGTAAGGGAAATGACTAGATATCTGGGAAATGGTAGAAGGAGGTAATAAGGACAGTAGTTGACTGGTGAGGTCTGATAATATGGAAGTGAAAGCTGGTTATTGGATCACAGAAAAGGAGAATTACCTGGGAGACAATGAGAAGGACAGTAGAGATGTGATGCCTGACTGTTCCTTGGGCTTGGTGGAGGCAGGGGTGTGGGAAGAAAAACAGCTACCCACGAGGCTGAAGGGGAACAGTGTCTTTAAGGGAATTCTTGGATTTCTTTTGAACAATAGTGTTAAGGAGACTTTGATAAAATATTATGAGGCTATGGATCAACTTCAAATTCCAGCCCCCAAATTTTAAGCATCTTGTAAAATATGATAGAATGCAGAGAAATAATAGCTACAAGTCAGTAGGCAGCATCATAAATGCATAGTACTATTAAATGAATGCACTGTTTAGCAAGGGTTTGCATGGAAAAGCTTCCAAGTATTTACTCATTATTTGATTCAAAAACTTTTAGGAGAGGTTTAAGCACTGGCATTTAAGCCTTGAAGTGCCCTGTAATCAACTTAAATGTTTAGCTGGGTCTTTCTACATGAGAGATTCTTTGATTTATAGGAAACATGAAAGAGTTTCATAAAGAGCCATAAGTTTTAAAAATTCTATACCTTTGTGTTTCAGAGAAATATAAACAAAGCTAGGTGTGGTGGCATATGCTTTTAATCCCAGCACTTAGGAGGCAGAGGCAGGCAGATCTCTGTGAATTCAAAGCCAGCCTGGTCTACAAAGAAAGTCCCAGGCCAGTTGGGGCTATAGGGAGACCCTGTCTCTTAAAAAAAAAAAAAAAAACCAGAAAAACAAACAAACAAACAAAACCCCAATAAACTAAGGAAAACAAAACAAAAAGGAAATATAAACAAAACAGTACGTAGGCTGTCATTTGAAGTCTCTGGCTGATATGCTTCAGAGAGCATTTTCAATTAAATATTCTGGCATGCTCTGTCCCCAGGTCACTACTGCAGTTATTAGTGATATAATGATTAACTTAAATAAGAAACTCTTCCTAGCACAGTTATGGACATAGGAAAACTGTCAAAGTGTGTTAGCTACACAGTTACACATTGTTTATACCTTATAAGTGCACATTTCTAGGTTTGGGCTCTTTGCGAATAAAAAGTCTTTTGTCCTCTCCTTGCTCAGTGTTTACGCTCCTCAGGAATTTAATGCACTGGTATACATTTTTTGTTGTCTGTATGTTAATTTTTCTCTCTCTTTCTCTCTCTCTCTCTGTGCGTAAATTTAAGAGTAAGAACACAGCTAAATATCAGAAGAGATGTTTAGTCATGGAATTGTTAGCATGCAGACATACAGAAGTTATTAAAGATTTGTTGAACTTGAAATGCCAGTAGGACCTGTAAATGAGTATCACTTGTAAGGAAACCTTTAACAGAACCACAGGCAATGCTCTGTAACCTGATGCTCCTGTGCTTCCCTCTGGAACAAATGACTCTGCTTTTACTCTGCACTTATTCTAGAAAATAGAGACTATCATTTCATCTTCTATCTGTCATCTCTCAGAGTATCTAAGTGAATCAATCATGAAATCATCGATCTACAGTAAATTTCATTCCTCTATTTCTTTCTCTCCTCACTATTACGGCATTGATCAAATTCATTGGGCCTCTTCCCCCTCATCAATCTACCAGTGACCATTCTCTAGATTATACCATTCAAAAAGCTAGAAAGCACATGCATCCTATTTTTGACAAATTATCCCTGTTTGGGGGGATAATTCTGGAAATTGCAGATTTAAAAAAAATCAGTAGAATTGTTTATCAGATAATTGTTTAATCAAATATTTCCATTGGTTATATTGAACTTTGATGTGTGGTATTTGTAATGAATATTTATTGCATGTTGAAAGCATGCCCCTGGTAAATCAAATTCTCTGTATTTCTAGTTCTTGGATTTCAATATTTTCCATTTTCTATGAACACTTTTCTAGACTATCGTTCCAGGGATATCAGAACTCAAAATTTTCCAGAGTAAATTTAGATGATTCTATTCAATACCAAAAAAATAATTATCTTCATAAAGAAATTCTAGAATGTAGCATAATTTGTGATGTGGGATTTTTTAATTTTACTACAACACTGCAGGTTAGTTATGCAGGTAGTGTGCTTTGAAGTGTCAGGTTTTTATGTCTTGCATTCTCTCTTGACCATTACCATAGCATAATTGAGTGTGCTTTTTGTTTTGAATAAATGTTGGAATAAGTAAAGAATCTTGTAAATTTATTTTTCAGCCCTAGAGATGTGAGAACTTTGGGATGTAGACAAAAAAAAAATTGTGACTATGAAAACAAAGGGTAAAATATTTCTCTACAACTGGAATCTCAATTTTGTATGAAGGGAGATAGTGATAGTAAAGTTATTTGAGGGTTTTAGAGAACAAGGTATATGTCTCTGCTTCTGGGAGGGACACCAGTTAACTAACAGTATTCCCAAAGGTGAAATGTCTGCAGAAACCACTGTGGCAGGAAAGAAGCAGTGGCCTCAAACCAACATCTGAGGTCACACTGAGTGAAGACTACATCAAGAACTTCCTCAAATTCAGAGCAATGCTGATGCAAGGAAAGATTTTATTTGTCGGGAGGAATGACTTTTGGATCACATAACCTATACACATGGCTTTAAACTGGGGCACAGATTTTTCAAGAAAGATAGAAAACAAACACATAGACCCATATTGCTGCTTTAAAAGACAAAATAAAATATGATTAGTCCAGCTCAGTACCATAATTTTTCTCTGTTTGTTGTAGTAACTAGGAAAACTGCTAAAAATGTCAAAGATATTTAGAGAATATATTTATTGTAGTGAATTTTAAACTGGAAATAATTTTGAGATTTAGTTATTTTATTTTCATATGACAATACTCACTAGTATATGTTTTTCAGGTCATTATGTATTTTCTGGGTCCTGATAAATCAAATTCTTATCTAAGTGAAAAATAGACTGGAGTTAGACATTGTAAAGAAATGTGATTTTTTTTTATGATTCCTTTCTGTTACAAATTTAGTGAGTAAAGTTTGTTGCACATTTTAGGGAATGCAATTGCTGTAGCTGACATTTATTACACTGCATTCTAAAGTGTGAGTTATGATGTGCCTATCAATTTCCATTCTAATATAATTCTATTGTTACATTTTGCTTACAGTGTTTTTTTGTGTCACTTAATTTAGTTGAAGTCAAATGATGCCATTTACTTTTCAGTGATGCAGAAAAAGTTGCATTTGTAAGCTATTATTATTCAAATTAAATATTCCTATAGAATGCAATAAATCCTTAGTGTAGAAAATTTTACATTAAAATTTGAAACAAGTACCAAACTGTAACATCTTCTCCACCACACCAATAATGAAGATGATGTGGTAGCTGAAACTGTAATTGATTATATGCAACACATTGCTGAATAAAATAAGAACCTAACAATTATCATAATATAAAAAGAGCAATATTGGACATCTATGGACACTGTCATCAACTGTGTAATACATTCACTAAAATAAGTTATGAGTGTTGTATAGCTGATGACTACCAAATTCTGTATCATTAGCAATATTGTATGAACACATTTGGATTTTAAAAATTAGTATGTGTATTTTGGAAAATAATTCAGAAATGTACCCATAAATTGAGCTTTATTTTGGAGGCAGTACATGTTAATGACTGATACTGTGAGTTATTTGTATCTAAAAATGAATTCAGAGTTGTTCAGTGACTGATAAATGCTCATGTAAATCTCTGCCCTTCTCAACTAGACGATCATTGGATTTTTAATTTGTTTTCTTAGTGTGGTATAGATTTATGTATTATCCTGGTTATGATGTTCAAAGTTTCCTGAAAAATCTAGGAAACAAATAGACTATTTATTATTTAATTTTTACGTTTTGTATTTTTAATCCTCTAGCTGAGAAAAATTTAAGTATAAATGCAATTTGTTATGTTACGAGAAGATTGTGGTATACTCCAAAATGACCACAAATATCTTGTATTTCTACATGTTTTTAATGCAACTGAAGTTAGGGGTGGCTTAGTGGATTCTTTTACTAAGAGAACTTTAGCAAATATATTGTCAGCAGAAATTTCCCCTGTAGCACAGTCCTGCTTAGGAATTTTTTTTTTTAAACAAGTAAACAACATGGGGAGAGGCCAGGATACTCCAGTAATCAATGAGTGAAACCACCCTGGTCATCAAGCTCCAGTCAGTCAACTCAAACTAGAATAACTGTCAAACTCACTTGAATTTTTGAAATAACAAAACCATGTTGATATTAGGAACTTTGTGTTTCTATAGTACAATGTTTAGCCAAATCTAGTTGGTAGGATTGTATTTCAAGAGGACTCAGAATACATACTAATGTAGTAGAAAATTTTCATTTGCTATTCATAAGCCCATTTTCTTTGACTCAGCTATGTTAAAAGTACCAAAATTGAATCCTAGATGGAAATGTTAAATAGCTATTCATCAACATTGCATCAGTTCCTAATGTCAATCTCTAAGCTTATATTAACATCTTCCTTGCTTTTGGTAAACATCTATATTCTGGACAGCAAACAGTACTTTTCTTATATTTATTTCAAGTGAACACACATTCTATGCCTGTGAGTATATCAAGTAGAACTTCAGAGTTATAGCTTTATGTTCACCACTCAGTCCATCATGTTTTATGTCTGTGAGAGTTCTGTTGAACTTGAATCCACTTAGATACGTGTCAGTGTTCTTTTGGCTTGCTATAATTTAGCCATATGCTCCTCTTTGCTGGTGCTGTGAATGCTAGGTCCCAATAAAATTTACAGAAAAATATTCAAACAAAAAGTAGAAAGGGCTGAGAATATTACTACAAATAAACTTTAACAGAAAAGAAAGTACCAAGAAAGGAACGGAAAGGAATAACAAAGGATAGAAGAAAATGACAATACCAAATATTTTACTATCATGTTAAATATGAATGTATCAAATTATGCAATCATCATGAGTTGGATATATGGATTAAAACATCTATTTGGTGTATTTAGGACACTCACTTTAAATTTGAGCATGCACGTACACTAGAAAAAGAGCATGAAATGGACACTCAACATAAATGATAAAAATCAGGGGACTGGAGAGATGGCTGAGTGGTTAAGAACATTGGTTGTTCTTGCAGAAGACCCAGGTTTGAATCCCAGCACTCACATGGCAGCTAACAACTGTCTGGAACTCCAGTTTCAGGGGATCTGTTGGCCTCTTCTGTTCTCTGCGGGCATCGCACGACACAGGTGCATTTGCCTACATGCAAACAATACACTCATACACATAAAATAAAAATAATAAATAAAATAATTTTAAAAATTATAAAAATCAGAAGTATCTCCACATACATCAGCTAAGATGGAATTTAACAAAGAATGGGCATAAGAGATAAAGAACATTGATTAGTGATAGCAGATCAGTTCAGGAAGAACCAATCATTATAAAGTCTACGTATCAGAATGCACGTCGATACTCTTTCCACACATACATTTTTATGGAACTGAAAAGTAAAACAGAAATCCATTCAATGATGACACAAGATTCAATACTCCAATTTCAACAATGAGTAGAACAACAAGAGAGAAAATCAGTAAGCAAAGAGCAGACTCACATAACACTACACATGAGGGGTTATATAATAAGAGTACCTACCAAATATATACAGAGTATTATAATAACCAATAGCAACATAATGCACAATCTTGTAAGTACATATGAAACATTCTTTAGGATAATACATTTTAGGCTACAAATTATGTCTTAGTAACTATAAGATTGAAAATCAAATCAAATATTTTCCAGCCATGGGGGTATGAAAATAGAGATGGATAGCAGAAGGAAAACAAGCACATTCAAGAACATCCATAAATTAAACATTGCACTTTTAAACAACCAATTGGCCAAGATGGACATAAAGAGGAAACAGAAATATCTTGTGAAAATGAAAACAATCCACAACATGCTAAAATTTATGGGATACAGCAAAGCAGTAATATCAGTAATATTATAGACAATTTTAGCAGGCGGTGCCTACTTAAAGAGAAAGCCTCTCTTGAGTTCATTGATTCTTTGTATTTTTTAATTCATTTGGTTGCTTCTGTTTAATTAATTTCTTCCTTAATCTCATTTTATTTTGCTGTCTACTGGTCAGGGTTTTGCCTGTCAAAAGCCCCAGGTATATCATACAGTTATGTGGGATAAGGTTATATGGTTTCTTAATGTAGGCATTTAGGGCTAGAAACTTTCCTCTTAGGAACACTACCATTGTGTTTGATATACTTTATGTTTTGTTTTCATTTTCAATAATTTGTATGAATTTCATAATTTCCTTCTGAATTTCTTCAAAGACCCACTTATTCTTTAACAGTATGTTGCTTAATCTTAATGAGTTAGCAAATGTTCAAAGGTTTCTCTAGCTGTGGACATACAGTTTTATGCTGTTGTGATAAGATAGACTACGTAGAATTATTTCAGTTTTCCTATATTTGTTAAGACTTGCTTTGAATCCTAATACATGATCTGTTTTAGGGAAAGTTCTGTGGGAAGCTGAGAAAATGGTATTTTCTGCAGAGTGGATAGAATGTTCTGTCAGCGTTTGCTAAGTTCATTTGATCTATGATGGCAATTATTTCAATCATTTCTTTATGTATTACTCATATGTCCTGTTGTTGATTTATGTGTAGGGGTTAGTAAAGTCAATTATTATTGTGTTGTGGTTACTCTGAGACTTATATCTAGACGTATTTCTTTTGTGTAATGGAGGGAACCCATATTCAGTGCATATATGTTTAGACTTGTAATATCCTCCGGATGAAGGTTTCCTTAAGGAATATGAAATGCCTTCATCTCTTCTGATAAGTTTTCTTTGTTTAGTTATATATCAGAACCATGGCTGCTTTCAGTTTCCCAGGTCTATTTGCTGGGAATGATTTTTGTTCATTCTTTCACCCTAAGGTAGCATGTTTGATGATCAGGTATGTTTTCCTGGAGACAATAAATAAATGGATCCTAACTTTAATACAATTTACAAGTCTATGTATTCTGATTGAGGAATTAAGCTCACTAATATTTATAGCTATTATTTAAAGATATCTATCATCTATCTATTATCTATCTATCTATCTATCTATATCTATCTATCATCTATCTATCATCTATCTATCTATCTATCTTTGTATCTATCTACCATCACTCTATCATCTATATCATCAGTCATCCATTTATGTATCATGTAGGCATCTGACATCGATCTAACTTTCTATTTATCACCTCTATGACCTATCTTCCATCCATCCATCCATCCATTCATCCAACCATTTGTCTATGTATCTATTAATGTACCTAATCATCTTTCACTCTGTCTCCATTTCTGGTGTCTGGCGATGAAATTAAGCCCTGTGATATGCTAGAAAAGTACACTGTTCCAGAGCCACACCACAACTCAATCTGCGGGTTTAATGGCCTTTAGGGGACAGCTGGTAACCAAAGTCTTGAACTGCAGGAGCAGAACGTGGTACCCTGCAGGTGTACTGACTAGGAAACCCTGATGGAAAACGAGCAGATTTCTTTTTTTAGTATTTGGTGTTTCCTGTTTTTTCCCTTGCATAACTGCTCTTTAAGAGTGATTTGTTCTTCTCTGTGGTCCCACGGAGGTGTTTGCTTTTTTCTTCAGTGTTAGTAGCAAAAACAATGAGTCTTTCTGTGAGGAACAATATATTCTAAAATGAAATGGAGATCTTTTTTAAAGGTTAAAAACTCATTCAATTTTATGTCTTACAGGGCTTATACTGAGTTCAATACTGTATAACTGTATAAATCCAGCTGTGAACCTAGAAACTTACAGCCACTTGTGAAAGAGAAGTACTCTTGCTCTGGATTGTGTTAATGAATATGTTAAAGCTGTGATGAAATGCTTCTTCCAATCATGTAGTTATTAAAATTTTTTTTAAAAATTCTTTCAAGTATCGTCTGATCTCTAGATGGCTTAGTGGTTATGAATTCCTTAAGCCTGTGTTTACCCTGAAAAATTTTCCTTTCTTCTTCAATTATATCTGATAACTTTCCTGGGTATAATAATGTGGGTCTGAAGTTTCTGTCTATTAAAATTAAAAAATAAAATCATTCTAAGCTTTTCTGGACTTTAAAGTTTCTGATGAGAATTCTGTCTTATTATGGGCATATGTGATTTGATGCTCCTCTTTTACCACTTTCAATGTTCTCTCTTTTTTTTGAATATTTAATGGTTTAAATATAATATGAGAAGGGGAAATTCTTTTAAGCTCTTGTCTGTTTGATGTTCTAAATACCTTCTGTATCTAGATAGGCACTATTTTGGTTAATTTATGCAAGTTTTCTGAAATGATATTGTTGAAATGTGTTCTATCCCTTTGGAAAGGAATCATTTACCTTCTTTTACATCGTGATTCTTAGATTTGTTCTTTTCATAGTAACCCAAATATCTTTAAAGTCCAATTCATACCTTTCTTCAATTCCTCCTTGTCTTTGTTGGAATTTTCTAATTCTATCTTGTCTTCAAGCTCAGAAATTCTGTCCTCCCCTTGGTCTATCTAATTAGGGAAGATCTTCATAGAATATTGAATTTGAGTTACTGTGGTTTACATTTCCAGTATTTCAGCTTGTCTTTCTTCAGTATTTCTATCTCCTTACTGAATTCCTTTTACATGTTGTACATTGACCTCCTTATCTCATTCAGCTTTTTGCTTTTGTTTTATTTAGGATTTGTTCAACAATTTAATTTCATTTTTGTTTCTTTTATCATACTTTTAATACACCTTTTAAGTTCTTTTTTTTCTGGAATTTCTTCTATTTCACATTCACTAAATGCCATCGCTGTAGATTTAGTACCCTTTGGAGGAGTTAGGTTGCCTTCTTTTCCCATGTTAGTAGTGTTTTCACATCTGGAGCAAGGTCTTTTCATAAACTTATTCATATCATAAAGATTTTAATTTACATATTCTTTCAGAGTGAGTGATTACACTGTTCAAGAGGTAGTAAGGTATTATATGTTAGTGAGATGGGGGCACCCGGAGTCTCTGTGGGTATGATGGACTCAACTGAGAAATGGGTGGGGCTTCGGCCTCTTAGTGTGCTGTATGAGCTGAGGTGGAGAGGCCTTATCATGCATAATAGAACACATGAAATTTGGTGGGGAGTACAGAGGGGGTAGGAGGGTCTAAATACCATTAACATTTTTGTTACATGAAAATTCAATAAAATATGCATTGAAAAAGATTAACATATGCAAATTATAAAATACAACACCTAACATTAATAAAATAAATGAATGTTATTTTTATGCTATATGTTAATATTTGTATATATGTTCATAAGAGGATTGATGGTAGATAATTTGAGAAAGAGACATATAATAATATTTGAATATCTGTGTGATGGTGGTATTAATATTATTTTCTTTTTGTAATTTTTTTTTTATATTTCTACAGGAGCTATGAGATTTTTTTATTGATTTTTGTAACCTCATATAAAACACATATTTATGCTTTCAATTTTCACATTTCTACTCATTCTTATCAAAGTTGTTTTCTTGAATTTGGTCATTTCCAATTTTGGATTTATATATACACATAATTGTGTATATACACATAGTCAAGCAGGAACAGATGTACACATGTTTCCTTAGCAGTGTGTATGTGTATGAGGTGAAAGAGGGAAAATGATTTTTAATGTTAATGAGAAGTTGTTTAAGCAAAAGTCTTTCTGAAAGAATCTATTTTACTCTGCTATCCAACATAAGAGTTGTGGTGATATATTTAATGTAAAGAGTAATAAAACTGCTGTCTTTTTGAGAAGCCATTACTACAATGAGTTACCAAAGCTCCATCACTTTGATATACTATGCAGACATAATGCACTTGAGCACAAGTAGTTTGTGATTCATTAAAGAATGCTATTGTACTGCTTTAGTGCCATTCAGAGAAGTAAACAAAAATTTCTTAAAGACTACCTGATTTTTAGTTAGAAAACTCATTAAAACGTAAAAAAGACACTTCTGTTGTTAAGCATTCCAGTGCCAAGTCCCCAAATTCTTCAGTGAAGTGGAATAACTACTCATCTTGTAAGGTTTTGAGTTTCATCCAAGGTTTCTTAATTTTACAAAGAAGAAATATGAATTTCAATAATAAAATATTCGTCAATTTTCTTTTTTTAAAATTTTATTTACTATTTTTACTTTATGTGTATTGCCTGCATGTAGGTAAGTGCACCCATGTCATGCAATGCCCGCGGAGGACAGAAGAGGCCATCGGATCCCCTGGAACGAGCATTAAGGACAGTTGTTAGCTGCCATGTGGGTGCTGGGATTTGAACCCAGGTCTTCTGCAAGAACAACCAGTGTACTTAACCACTTAGCCATCTCTCCAGCTCCTGGGCAGTTTTCTTGATATAATAATTTTGTTATTTCTTTGAGAAATTCCTACAATGCATTTTCACATTACTCAATCCCTACTTTTCTTATTAACTCTTCTGAGACCCACACTCCACTTTCTTAACCCCTCCCAACTTGTTCTCTCTCTTTTTAAAAAAGTATTTTATTTACTGTTTTTATTTTATGTATATGTGTATTGCCTGTGTGTAGGTAAGTGTACCCATGTCATGCAATGCCTGCAAGGACAGAGAGGCTGTCGGATCCCCTGGAACTGGAGTTACTGGACAGTTGTTAGCTGCCATGTGGGTCCTGGGATTTGAACCCAGGTCTTTGGCAAAAAAAAAACCAAACAGTGTTCCTAACCACTGATCCATCGCTCCAGCTTTCTCTCTCTCTCTCTCTTTTTTTTAATAACCCACAGAGGTGTAAGATTTGTGGTGCCCATAAACTTCTGGTTGTGAAGACACCCACTGGAGTGTCCTTGCTCTGTCAGGGACCACACTCTTAAAGAAAATGGTCTCTCACTCACCCAGAAGCCATCAACTTCCCATAGCTTCTTGGATAGGGGGTTGGGGTTGAAGCTCCTGGACCTCTTCCCTTCCATGATAAAATGTTGACTGGCTTGGTCTTGTGCAGAATTTGCGTAGACAACCATAGCTGCTGTGAGTTCATGAGCGCAACAGTCCTGTCATGTCCAGAAAACATTATTTGTTCAGGTCTTCTCTAACCTCTGTCTCTTACAATCTTTCTGCCCCCTCTTTCATAATAGTCCTTGAACCCTTGTGGGTCATAGTTATACAGACATCCCATTTGTGGCTGAGAACTCCACTGACACTTATTCTCTGTACCTTAATCAGTTGTGAGTTTCTGGGCTAACCACCGCCCACTGTACAAAGAAGCTTCTCCAATGAGGTCTGAAAGCTACACTAATGTGAAAGTGTAGAGATACATAAATTTGGAGGATAGGTTGATACTATGTCCTCCTAGAAGCCACAGGTCACCAAATAAAAAGCCCAGTCCTAGGTGTGGGATATGTTTTGTCAAGTTGTGATCAGGCATATCCTGGAGACCCACAAAACAAGAGCTATTGCCATTGCTCTTGGATACCCACAAAACTTGATTGTAAGACCATTTTGCTGAAGACACCACACACTTTGGTCATAGGGCATGAAGAAATCAAGTTGCTACTCACCAGGAAGCTTCCTACTAGCTAGCTAGTTTTCATAGTACCAGAAGGTGCTATGTAGGCTGCTTGGAGGTGGGGTGGAAGTCATCAGTAGTTTTACCCAGCTGTGAACCCTGTGAGCTACAGTAATGACTGGCATGGCAATATATGCATACGAGTGCAGTGGTTGCATGACTGTTATGGCATAACCACTTCTGACTGGACTTAAGATATGCTCTGCAAGAGGAAATTCAAGTCTTGTACTGCAAACATGGTCAATGCTCCATGGTTGGGGAGGTCCCAGGCCCCAGGGTGAATGTACTACTTTATACTGCTAGATATTTAGCAGATGTATTTAAAATATATATTTAAATTTTGCTTTCAATCAGAAATTCATAGCATTTTTTTCTTAAAAACATTTAAATATCTTACAGAATATTTGTTGCTGGGTAAGTATATAAAGAAATGGAATACTAAAATATCTAATGAACAATGTTGTAAGAGTTTATCACCTTCAATGATTTATCACCTTCAGTGAAGCATATAAACATGCAAAATCGTTATTTACTGAGCTTTGATGTAATTTCAAAAGTACATGAAAAATTTTGTGTTTAGATACTTGGTTAGACTCCCAGGTTTTTGCTGCTGTTGTTTTATGTTTTCTAAAGTTCAAGTGCAATGTAGGTTTTTGTATATATTCTCTGCCTTTGTACTTAATTTATGATTTGATACTTCATGTGTCCTAAGTGAATAAAAGAATCACAAATAAATTAGAATTTCTGTAATTGTGATTTTCATGATAATCTAGATAAAACATTATATATTTGTATATATATATAAAATCACTTGTTTTTTTTTCTTGTGACTAAACCTAAATGCCAATAATATTTGTTGAAATCTCTGGTTTCATGAACAAGCATGACTATTTGAATTCACAGCTATTTGGAGTAGAAGGTGCATTTCTTTCCCTACTTTGTTTGTGGAATGAAAGTGACACAGATCATAGATATGAATTAAGGTAGTGAGACTTTAAAGTTTCAAGGATATTCAAAGAATCTTCACAGGCTCTTTACCTTTAATTGATGCTAAGCAGGGAAATGACAGTACACTTACACTGCCCTTATACCTAGCAGCCTATATCCTTCCAAAGTTATTTAAAGAAATGCTGCCAGAGGGATTCTGGTACATGTAGACCATAAAAATTAAAGATAATGTTTCTACTGTAAGTTTACTGTTTTCATAGGATAAGACACTGAACATGGGACTAAATAAATAATAAGAGGATTTGAGAAAGTGCTGAATACATCAGAGAACATCAAGCAATGTCATGGGTTAAAGGCTGGCAGAGAGGCCTTACTTTGACAAGAAAGTCAGTGAAGAGGAAGATGGCATTTACTCAAAGCTCTGAAGGCTGAGAATGAGCCAAACACAAGGCAGGACACAGAAAATTAAGCCTCAAGTTCAATAGGTCAAGGATGGGTCTCTATTAAGAACTCATAGAAAATTCTGCATGATTTGTGCATTGAATTCAAGGAAGCAGTTGGACAGCAGCTTTATGTAAGGGAGGGGGGATTTCTGAGAAATTTATGGGGATAGCATTCATCACATAGTTAAGGAAGATAATTCAGTGCTCTGCTTTGATTTAAATGGTTCCTTCAAGATATTACCAATGAACCAGATGATGTAACATGACTCACTGAAGTACCCTCAATGCACTGAAGGACTTTCCCTGTCTCAGCAGGCCTCTTCGCACTTGTCCCAGTGTTGTCAAAAGCAACATGTTATTTCATCCAGTGCCTCACTGTCCCTGTGCTCTCCTGGCATTCTCTCCCTTTTTCCTATCCTTGAATCCCCCCCTGAAACAGGAAAAGAGTAATGCTTTCACATTTTTGTCTTCGGTTTTTAACGTGAATATAAAAACTACTACCAAACTCCCAACAAAAAAGAAAAAAAAAAGAGAGAAACATAATCCCCAAATAATATTTTTGAAAGTAATATAGAAAAGAAATTTTCTCTTTAATTTCCACTGAAAGATACTTATTTGCCAAGTTACTAATTCTGTCCATACTTGAGACCTTCGAGGTCTCAGATTTTCTTGACCAATCTGTGTAAGTTAATGTATCCTTTAGCATAAATGATCAGAACTATAGTAAAATTTAAATCTTCTTAATTTACCTAGTTTAGCTCTCACGTAGTTTGTTCTTTGAAGTAAATTGGCTTTATATCTCTTCATTCCCATGGGTGGCAATTTCTCTTTTATGCCAAAGGATTAGGTTAGACCCTTGGATGAGAATCAAAAAAGAAATATGAAAGAAAAAAAAGACCTCTAATGAAGCCTTAAGCATGAGTTTTTTTTTAATCAAATCACTAATGGCAAGTTTTTAAAGTTAAAAATTATAAATAATTGATGTTGACTGATATATAAATTATAATTTCATTACATTCTCTGAAAGATTTTCATGGATAAGATAGTTTACATGTCCAATTAAAATGTTCTCTTAGCGAGTGTGGTGGTTAGTCATTGCCAAATTCATTCTATCTAGACTCACGGTGGAGGTGCACTTCTAGGCAGTCTATGAGGTTTAAGTAGGGAAAAACTAACTTGAATATGGGCAGCACCATGCCGTGCATTAAGAGGAGAAAGTGAGCTGAATAACAATGTTTACTTCTGTTTCTTGGCTATAAATGCAATGTGACCAGTTACAACATGCTACTGATGCCACGCATTCCCAACGACAGTGGACTCTGAGTGCTTATATATTATAAAAGAAGACTAAAACCCAACCTTACTGAGAAGCGCAAATTTTCTTGAACAGTCTATTGTTACAGTTTTGTCACATAGCTTGTTTATTTAAGATATTTCAAAAATCATTTTTTTATATTGATGACATGTTAAATCATCTACTGGGAAGCTTTTCGTGCATAACATTTGATGCCTTTCTTGACATGAACTACATATCAATGTTGGTTATAAAGTTCTGATGTCCAGTTAATACTGTTTTGCTTTGCTAGAAATGAGACTATGATGCTGTAAAGTCACCTGAAAAACAACACAGATTGAGAAAAGGGAAACCAATAAAACATGAACACTTCAAAACTGGGGCTCAATTTTTACTAGCATCCAATTCTTTGTGATAATGATCATTGCTGAATTTGAGCATCTTGTGCTTTTTTATGAGGGCCATTTTGTGATTCTCTTAGATAAGATCAATTTTACAACTCTAGTCCTGAAAGATATTTCTGGTCTTCCGTGAATCCGTAAGGGAGGAGTTATATAAGGAGTTAGAAACACTGCAAACAAACCAAATACAGGAGCTTTGAGAACCTTTGAGAATGTATTAAAATCACAGTTTCACTGTTAAGTATGTTATATACATTCATTTAATAAAACTAGTATGGCATATCATTGACTATATTAATATAAAATGCTAAATATAATATATTCCAGATGAAAAATACCTCAATTGAAACAGAGCACATGGTTCCATTCTAGACAGCAGTTCTCTTGTCGGTGAAAAATTTTCATATTGAAATAGGTGTTTATTTTTATACTACATAATTAAAATCTTGAATGCATATTTGATACTGAAGGGCATAGAATATCTCAGACATTTTTCAGAGTTAACATTTTGATTTTATAATTGTCCTTGCAGAGAATGCTGAGTCGCATACTTAGTACAGCATGGTAGAAGTATGTTTAGGGCCATTTCAGAAACTTTTAGAAATTCGGTCACAATCCCTAAGCAAAATTCATTTAATGAATTTTTTTCTGAATTAAGGTCTCTGTATAGCCCTAGCTAGCCCAGAACTTGCTATGTAGACCAGGCTGAACTTGATCTCACAGAGATACTCCTGTCTCTGCCTCTGCCTCTGCCTCCTGAGTGTGGGGCCTAAAGACATATGTCACCAGGGAACTTAATAATTTTTTTTTTCAGACAGGGTCTCCCTGTAGCTCTAGTTGGCTTGGAGCTCCCTATGTAGACCAGGCTGGCCTTGATCTCAAAGAGATTTGCTGGTCTGTGCCTTGGGAGTGCTGGGACTAAAGGCGTGTGCCTCCACATCTAGTCTTCAATTCAAACATTGATTTTGATACCAAACATTCAAATACAATACAATTCAAAGATAATCTAATTTGATATTAACATGATGATAAGAAATATTAAATTATAATTTTGCATAATTAAACAATTATTACTCAATAAGAAAAGACTTTCCATGTACAATAAAAGCCTTGCATTCCATTACATGACAGTCTCTAAGAAGCAGGAGCGTGGCAGGCAATGTTCATGGCATTGGATGGTTTGTCAGAATGCACAGAGAAAAATGCAGTGTTTTCAGAAGCATTGCTAGGCTAAAGTCAACAAGACGCACCTTGGGTGAACAATGCTAAGAACACCTATATTCACTAGTTGCTTGATTTGAATAAATTTGTGATAGGTCTAGATTCAGAAAATTTTTACCACTGACAATTTTTCCAAGACGCCTACATTTAGCTGTGTAACCCCATATGGTGGTAACTTACAGTTTAAGAAGCTAGGCATTAAGATGTATTGTCTCCTCTTTGCTGCAGTGCATTTTCCTTTAGACATTTTCCTTAAGAATGATATTTTAATTAATCTGACTAAAATCACACAATCCTATGTTCAAACAAACTGTGGTAAATCTCACTGGTGATAATGGAAATATTAATCCATTAGAGGACTCTACAATCAAACCAATCTGATTGTATCACCTTTTGGTCCATTAAACCTATCTGATACATGTGAAACATGAACTGTCTAGTGGTCGGAGTTTGAGGTTCTCTTACATTTTGGTGCTGTAGATCTACACCTACTTTTTACATATTGTTTCAAGCTTCATTGGCTTAAACATGAAGTAAGCTTGGATATTACTTTTGATTAACATATTTAAAAGTGTGTGCATTGGGCTACAGGACAGGGCAATAATTTTCTCTCTTTAGAAACGAATCTAGGGACCACAATGCTTCCTGGGGAAACTCAAATGCCTTCCCAGCCTGATACTAGAGTATAGTTTTTTAATAATCAATTTTACATTCAGCATTCATGTATGCCACACTTGAACATGTCATCCATATTTCAAAATACGTAGTTATTTCATCTAGTGCACACTATTTAATTTTCTAGATTTTTTTTATCTTTGGCACAAAACATATTTCTATCTCTACAAATTTATTCCCCTGTCATACTAATGCTTCTAATATTCATAACATACTGTTTCACACCATATTAAGGTACTGTAAACCACACTTGGAAGCCAACCCTGTAAATTCAGTGGTTAACCTTAGAGTTATATTCTGACAACCTAGGATGACAATCAAGAAGTTGGAGAGTTCCATGCTCTGTTAAGTCACACAGGGACTGAGGGTAACAGTCTCCATCTTTCTTCCTAGGGCTAGCTATGATTCAGGTCTTTCTCTTTCACTATGGATTAGACTAGTAGGACAAGCAGCCATCAAGAGCAATTGAGACATTTTATATCTTTTATATTCATAATTCCTTTATCATATGCAATTATAATCTGATTATTTATTCTGAAACATTGCATGGATAAGAAAGATACTCTAGGTTCATGTGTGCAACTACCTTGTGGTGTTCAGGCAACACAGTTTTCTTGTATTCATTACCACCTCTGGCTCTTAGAATCCTTCAGACTCCACTTACTCAATGATGTCTGAGCCTTGGGAGGAGAGGGTGTGATCTAGGTTTCCTATTTAGGGTTAATCACTCCGTAGTCTCTTACTCTCCTCGTGTTGAACAGTTGTGGGTATCTGTGTTAATGATCATCTGCTGCAAGAAGAACTTTCTCTGGTGAGAGTTGAGAGATGCACTAATATATGGGTATAACAATGCATTAGGAATCAATTTAATACTATGTCTATTTAGCAGAATAATAGGAGTAAGTTGTCCCCTATGGCTGGTGTCTGTTTAGTTATAGGTTCTTGACTCTGATAACAATATCAGGTATGGGCTCCATCTTGTTAAACAGGCCTTAAATCTAATTAGAAGTTGGTTAGGTACTCCCAAATTATTGCTCCAATATTTTGGCAAGCTGGTTCTTCTATCTCAAAGGTTCACAGCTGGGTAAGACTGATGATTACTTTTCTCTGCCCATAACATGCACACTGATTCTAGCACTATGAAAACCAGCCATCAGAGATCAAGTACAATCTCCATTTCTCCTTATTTTTTCTGTGACCCAGTTATGTAATGTCTTCAGCAATAGTGCCTTACCGTCTAGTTCTGATGGGTAGCCAAGTGCAATAACAATAGTTAGTATTGCTTAAGGAACTATTACAACACTGTATATCAGACCTATGCAAACCCAATCCAGACATGGGCCCAGCATGGATGTAGGAGATTGGCATGAAGCCCTGGCCCTAGTCTGAGGATATATTGGTGTGCTGGATAGCTCTTATGTCAACTTGACCCACCTGGGTTGAGGGAGCCTCAATTGGGGAATTGCCTCCATAAGACTGGCCTGTAGCCATGTCTGTTGGGCATCTTCTTGATTGCTGAGTGATGTGGGAGGGCCCAGCCCACTGTGAGTGGTACCACCCCTGGGCAGGTGGGCCTGTGCTTCATAAAAAGTAAGCTGAGCAGGGGCCAAGGGAGCAGACCAGTAAGCAGCGTTCCTCCATGGCCTGTGCTCCAGCTCCTGCTTCCAGGTTCCTGCCCTGACTTCCTACCTTGGGCTCTCTGATGAACTGTGACCCAGGAGATGTAAGATAAATAAACCCTTTCCTCCCCAAGTTGATAGTGGTCAGAGTGTTTTGTCACAGCAATAAAGAAACAAACTAGGACAATTGGCAATTGAAAGATGGTGGGAAAGGGAGAGCCACTTTTCCTTAAGTGGCAGAATACCTGGTAGATAAATCAGACTCTAAGGGACAGACCCAAACCCAAGAGCGTTTAGGAAGAAAAGATTAAGCTCTATAGGCTTTTAAAATTTCTGTCTCCCAAGGTTCAGGGATCATTGCAAAAGAAGAGGTAGGAAGATTATAAGAGCAGGAGGGATTGGATGACCACAAGGAAACAGTGTCTTCCAGGCAGCTGGTCAGTTACTCATATGAACTCACAGTAATGGTGACAGCATGCACAAGTCCAGCATGCAAGCTCAAACCACACAAAATGTCAACATAGACATGGGGAAGTGGGTAAGAAATCCCAACCCAATCTAAGGAACATTTGGCAATTGATGACTTCTGGGAGTCATCTTATATCAATGGGATTCTTGGTGGGTCCAGTGAATGGACCTACACTGAAGGACATTTGGAGAGCTACAAATCAGACTCTATATGGCATATTATATACATAGAAGAGTACATTAAATTTGGTGTGGTGTAGTGGGGTGGAAGTGCTGATAGGGGAGGGGATCTAAATACCATCAAATTATATTGTATGAAAATCACAAAAATTCAGTAAGAAAGGAAAAATAATAATAAAAGATGTAAAGTTAGGGAGCGAATAGTAAGCTGGGGCGGGATGGGGGGAAGATGTCTCAATATGATAAAAAAACATTGCATAAAATTCTTGAATCAGTAAAAGCATTTTTTTAAAAAAAGATAGGGTTGAACCTTTGCATGGTTGCACACCCTAATGATTTCAAAATTAGGAGGCTGAGGTAGGGGATTTGAGAGTTTGAGGCTAACCTGGGCTACAATAGGATATGGACCTGATGAAAACTTATCTTAAAAAAAATCAACCAAGATTCATGTGCTATAGTTTGGCATAACTTCTTGTCATATGATGCTACAATGGTAAAATATGGGGCACTGTGGGGCATCTGAAAGTGTAGTCTTCCATGACCCCAGAGGGCAAGCACAGTGAGTACAAATCAACCACGTGTGTTTCTTCCATGTTTCTACTCTACTTTTAAGTTTGTCTGTCTTCTGTCTGCCTGTCTAGTTGATCATCTATCTGTAATCTCCTAGAGATTTTTCTACTTTAGTACATATCATTGTAAATGTAAATATTCAATGCTGTCACATTCTATGAAAACATTTTTTATACTAGTCTTGTGCTAGTTTCCACCTCTTTGCTACTACAAAACTTCTGAAATGAATATCTTTTGTGAGGAAGTATAGCAGCAACAATGCATCTAGAAATAGAATCTTGTGCCCATTCATTGTGTTAAAAGCTATCCACACAGAAGCCCTTGAGGCTTTCTTTTATTTGCATGGTCTTTGGAATGTGTCTCTGTTTTTTATTTGGAATGATTTTCCAATGCTGATGTTGCTTTGTTTTATAAAAATTCTTGTTGAATGATTTGCTCCACACATTAAGAATGGTGGTGTCTAACATAATGCTGTCTCTGTCACACTTCAAAGGCCAGGAATTATTTTGTGTTTTACTTAGAACAGGGCTGTTATCCTATTTGTAATATTGATGTTTTCTTTCTATTTCTGCCTTTGGAGCTATTTTGTTGATTTTTTTTACAGAGCATACTACAGTGTTTCACTTTCTAATCCAATTTAATTATCTTTATCTGTTAGTAGGCAAATTCAGTCTCTTTACAATAATTACCAAATTGATTGTTTTGCCATCTGTTTGTATGGCTTTCCCCCTTTAACAGCTATGTAGTTTATTTTGCTTACTTTGTTCCTTTGGTCCTTATTTCTTCTTATGATTAGGAAGACTTAATTTTTAGGACCTCCTTTTTTCAGCTATTATAGTATATAATATTTAAGGTTACATATTATTGTTTATTAATTTCCCATTTGATCATTGATAAAATTAGAATGATCCATATTTCTCTTTCCTTCAACATTTCACACTTTTTAATATGTTAATTTATTTTTAGTTTTAAGAATAATCAGTTATGCTGGGCATGGTGACACATGCCTGTAGTAGTAGCACTTGGGAGGCAGAGGCAGGCAGATCTCTGTGGGTTCAAGGCCATCCTGGTCTACATAGTTAGTTCCAGGACAGGTGGGGCAACAGGGAGATCCTGCTTCAAAAAGACCAAAAAAAAAAAAAAAAAAAAAAAACCCAAAAAGAATAATTAGTTATACATGATGTAAAGATAGAGGAAATTCAATGTTCCTATACCATATTCACTCCATACTATCTTGCTTTCAATTTTCATCTGTTTATTTTAAACATTTTTAGCTTTTAAAGGCATATTAAAAAGATATTCTTGTAAATGCTTCTTTCCATATTTTCTTTTTAATTAAAGATTAAGAATTTTCACACCATTTTCCTGAATACTTTTCTCTCTTGATTGCTAGTTTATAAGAGTCTCTAAAAAGGGGCTGAAGGAACCATGGTCCCTAATATTTTTCATGTCCTCAATATATGTAAAAAATTTTACACAAACCACACTCTGAGAAAAACAGAGCTACTGATAATTCTGATATATAGTCATTCCAAATGATTGGCTGTGCATGGTTTTAATAACCAGATTATATTTTATCACAAAGATTTAAAATTTTGTCTTTTTAAAAGATAGTATTTTATTACCATTGCTTAATTGTCCCCAGTTAAGGGCTTATAGGTGTGCACCACCATGCCTGGCTTTAAATTCTACTAGGAGAAAAGTGATCAAGAGCTGGAGAGATGGTTTACCAAGTAAAAGAACTTGCTTTGCAGCCATGAGGATTGAATTTCATATTCTAGCACCCATCCCACCAGTGAGATCGGTGTGAGAGAGAATGATATCTGATGTCTTCTGCTTGTCTCCTCATGCAAATGAACACACACACACACACACACACACACACACACACA
>NW_008348081.1:1412178-1429863 GCF_000622305.1 Nannospalax galili
CCAACTCAGAAAGCAAATTTTTAAAAAATTAAAAATAAATACTTAAAGATGTTTAACTCCAGGCAAAATATTACCTTGTTCAAAAATGACTTTTTATATACTGGATATAAATGTTTGTTTATTCATTCTTATATTCCCCAAATCCATGAAAACTGTTCATATATACTCATTATATTCTTGTTAACATTTTTATTTTATATTAATTTCCTGGCATTTAAACAAAATGTTATCTCTCCAATTATAACATTATTCATATAATTATATTTTTATACCTTTTCTATATCTGGTAGTTCTTATTATTCCCTCTTGTGACCTGGCTGTTCCTCTGACCCTGTGATGACAAGCCATGGTTTCGCCTCCTCCCCACGCTCTAGAAGAAGTCACTCCCCTTCCCTCTTCCAGCTCCTTGACCATAGCTGCTTGCAGGGAGGGGCCAAGGGTATAAAAACTGAGAAAATGAGGATGCTGGACCCTCACCATTTTGTGAGGCTGTCCAGAGCCATGGGATTTATGTTTGGATGTGGACTTTCAAACACAGCCATGAATGGGGGGCGCCCACTCTTCTGTAAGTAAACCTGCACCTCAAGCTCAGTTAGCAAGTCCGATAAACTCCTTAAGATTCTTCAACCTGGGTTTGGAGAATTCTTTTCTCAGGTTGTCACAAGGACTGTGGGAAGAGGGGATTGGATGCCACGTGTGCCTCTCAGCAGTGAATTTGACTGACACCCCTTTACACGTATTATTTTCAGAGCACTTTTATTTCTGCTTCATGTTCAGTTACATTTGTAATCAAGTCTGCAACCTTGCTGCTATTGTTTTCCTTAGTTTTTGTTTTGTTTTCATTTTGTTTCCTCTGTTATTAGGGGTTTTTTAGATTTTACTTTGATAGCATGTTATAAATAAACAACCTTACCTTAGTTTTAGGAAAGTTTGAAGGTTTAATTAATATACAAACATATGTGTTTGATGTGTACAGTTTAATGAGTTTGGACACGCACAAACACCTGATTTCATCACCATAATTAGGGAAATACACACGTCTTACTCCTCCCTAAATATTGTTGTGTCTTCTGTTGTTTTTTTTTTTTTCATGTACTAAGAACACCTGACATGGGATCTATGTTGTTTAACATGTGTTGAAATACCCAATGTTATTTTCTTAGCTACAGACACCACTTCATATATCAGGTTTCTGTAAATCTTCATGTAACCTAAAGGAGATATTTATCAATTGGAAACCTGTCTGTGCTCCCATCTCAAAGCCTGTGGCAAACCCTGTCATACTTTATATTTCTGTGAGCTTTGTTTTGTAAATATCTCAAAAAAATGAATCTTTTACTACTCCTTCTGGAAGTGACTGGTTTCATTTATGATAAAGCATCTCAAGCTCATGATTATTTTTACAAATAACAGGACTTCAGTTTTATGAAGACTAAATAATATTCCATTGTATGCTTAGCACATTTTATTTATTATCTGTCAGCAGACAGGTGAGTTGTTTTGATATCTCAGATATTTTGAGTAATGTTTTAAATGAGTATTATAGTGTAGATATAGCTTCAAAATACTGAACTTCAATACATTGAAATACATACCCACAAGTAGGATTACTGGATCATCTGATTTTTCTAATTTTCCTTTAGAAGAACCTCTCTTTTGTCTTCTAGAGCTATTGTGGTTTGTAAATAACCTGATTTATATAGAATACCCTAAAAGTAACACATAAACACAAATTTATTAGAACTTAGTAAATTTAGTAAGGTTTCAGGATATAAAATCAACATTAAAAATCAGCCAGGCATGAAGGCACATACCTGTAATCCTGGCACTTATGAGGTAGGTCATGAGAATAAGAGCTTCAGGAACTTTTCAACTACTTAATGAGTTCAATGCCAGTCTGAGCTATACAAGATCTTGTCTTAAAACACCACCAAACAGTAACAATAACAGAAAAACAAACATAGAAGGACAACAACAAATTCATATCTCTTTATATAAATTAAAGCATCCAAGTAGGAAATTAGGAAAAAAAATCCCCATTCACAGTCATCTATAAAAAAGAACACATTACTTAGGAATAAACTTAATCACAGAGGCCACAGCTTCCATTTTGAAGCATCACAACATTAAGGACTGGAGAGATTGCTCTGAATTAAGAATACTAGTTGCTCTCATAGAGGACCAGAGTTTGATTCCCAGCACCCAAATGGTAGCTAATAAACATCGGTAATTTCAATAGCAGAGGATCTGATTTCTTTTTCTGTCCTCCGGAGACATTGCATACACATTGTATACAAATGTACATGCACGCAAAAAAACCAAAACTCTTATACACGTAAAACAAAAATTAATAAGTTTTAAAATTATGGACATACAAAACATGGAAAATAATCCTGAATTAATTTATTCAAAGAATTAATGTTTTTAAATGTCTATACTACCTAAATCAAGCTCCACACTCAATATTATCCATAATGAGGTCACTTTGACATTTAGTCATAGAATTAGATACTTCACATATAACCACAGGATAGCCAATGCTATCTCCAAAAGAACGCATAAGAAAGTGGTTCAGACACTATTGCAGAAGAGGGGGAAGAAAGATTGTAAGAGCCAGGGCTGGTACATGAACACAGGGAAGTGGAGACTTCCAGGCCACTGGAAGCTTGCACACATGAAGTTGTGGCAGTTGTGGCATCAAGCACAGGACCCATGTCAATTCAGTTGAGCAGGGGCCCAGAGGGGAAGAGAGAAATGGGTGGTGGGCCAGCACTAGACTGAGAACTATTGGAGACTGAGCAATGCTGTGTGAGGGAGAATATGACTTACATATGATCACTAGATGGAATGAATGGACTCCAGTGGACATTTGCACTGAAAGACACTTGGATACAAATGCCTGAATGAATAGGACTTAGCATGTAAAGTGGAATACATGAGGTTTGGTTGGGGGTACAGGGGAGGCATGGGTGGGGGAGGGGGTCTGAATTTGATTAAGAACTATTGTATGAAGTTGCAAAACCTCAAAAAAATTAACTTAAAAAAATAAAGAGGCACCAAAATTCTTGATCCAAAACACATCATGAAACTTTAGTTATTAAAATTGTATAACACTGGCACAAAGACAAACTTAAAACATAAGAATTGAAACTATGAAAGCCCTAGAACTAGACATGAGGGAAAAGCTTCTGGACCCTGAACAGGCAAGGACTGCTTGTTGACACCAAGATTTCTGGTGACCAAGCAACAATGCAGAATCATAGCAACAGTGCAGAATCACAGTAACAACCCAGAATCACAGCAACAACACAGAGTCACAGCAACAACGCAGAATCACAGCAACAGTGCAGAATCACAGAAACAACACAGAGTCAACACAGCAACAACACAGAATCACAGCAACACAGAGTCACAGCAACAACACAGAATCACAGTAACAACCCAGAATCACAGCAACAACACAGAGTCACAGCAACAATGGGATACTGAGAAAATATTTGTGAGCCTGCCGCTTCTCAAGGATCAAATATCAAAACTGTAAGAAAGTTTTTACAACTAAAAATTAAAAAAAAAAAAGCTGAGCATGAGGAGGATTGTCTTTAATCATAGCATTCCAGAGAAAGACAGGTGCATCTCTGTAACTTCAGGCCAGCCTGGCCTACATAGTGAGATTCAGGTCAGCCAGGGCTGCATAGTGGGACACTGTCTTAAAAAAAAAAGAAACAACAAAAACAACAACAACAAAAAAAATAGCAACCGGAAGGGCAAAGAACTTGAATAGAAATTTCAACAAAAAAGATACAAAAATGACCAGTGGGAATATAAAAATATACTCAAATCATACATTATCAGGAAGATACAAATCAAAGTCATAATGAGAAGTATCATTTCACACACGATAGGGATGTTGTTCTTAAAACACATGTGCTGGCAGAGATGTGGAGAGAGTTGGATACCTGCATATTGTTGGTTGGAAATTCGAAAAGTTATTTTGTCAACAAAACTTATGCTTTAATAAGTTGACTTTTTCTGTAACAAATATGTATAGAATATTAGCACAGAGGCCATTCTAGTAACTCTAAGCTTGGGTTAATAAAGTGTTTTTCTCATGTCACAATGCTGTTGAATGTTAACTTCATCCTTGTCAATGGAGATACTGAAGTAAAAGTGGAGCCTCTTGTTTTCCGCTACCCTGTGATTATCTGAACATCTGTAAATCATGCTTAACAGTCTTCATGCTGGCAAATAGTCCTCAGACATTTACATTAGAGCCAGAAGTTTCACTAAACAGGGGGCTTTACTTTTAGGATTTTATTGTATTTATTTATATTTTCATTGAAACTTTGTGCATTTCACACAACAGTTCCTCATCAAATTTAGACTCCCTCCTCCACCCATGTCCCCCCAATATCTATTGCCTTCTGATTTGGGTTTTCCGCTGAGAAGTCAACCACTATTCACATTTTTTATTTCTTGCATTCAATGTATCCTTTTTACCTGGTTATTTTTAAAGATTTTTTTCTTAATCTTTGATTGTTCTCAGTTTAAATATAGACCATATTTTGGTTATTTGGGGTTCTTAAGTTTGCATTCTTCTGTCTTTTTTCTTTAATCTCCAATCTATTTAAATTATAGTTACATGTTTACTATGGCATTTGATATTTTATCACAGATACCATGATAAATTTCAAGATTTTCCCCCTTTTTCCTTTGGAGATTGTTCTTCATATATGTGATTTCACCTTCTCTTACTCATGCTGCTTCATTTTCAATCTGCTGTGTAGCTATTAAGTAATCCTTTTCACTTGGTGCTTTACTTTTTTCTTCTATAAATTTTCTTTTCTTTCCTTTTTATTTTATGTTTGTTCTTGAGAACTATGCTCACTCATTATATACATCTTTTAAGTATTTGCATATATTTAAATGTTATTTTAATGGTCTTGTGTGCTCATGCCAACATTTGCATAATTTCAGAGTCTGTATTTATTTACTCTCTTTTTCTTGATTATTGACCACACATTTCTGGTTCTTCACTTGAATAGTAATTTTTAACATTGTATGATGAGTCTAGTTGATGTTATGGGAATCTAGTTATGTGTTCTGGTGTGTGTATGTGTGTGTGTGTGTGTGTGTGTGTCTGTGTGTGTGTGTAGGCACCTTTCTGTCTTTCTGTCTTTGTGTGTTTACCTTAAATGGTACTGAGATTTATTTAATCCAGTACTGGTACTAGATACTTTTACTCTTAGAAGTTATGTTTTTGTTTTATTTTATTGGGTTAGAATTGTTTTATCTTGATTTTTCATTTTAAAACCAAAGTATTGGGCCTAGGGATATAGATCAGCTGGTAAAGTGCTTGCCTAACATTCATGGACCCCTGGGTTCATTTGCCATCACCACATATGTCAAACATATTTATCCCTGCCTTTAATTCCAACACTCAGGATGTCAAGGTAGGAAGATCAGAACTTCAAGAGCAAGTTCGTGTTCTGATGCATAATGAGTTTGAGGTTGGCCTAGATTGCATGAGGATCTGTCTCAAAAAATAAAATAATCAAGGCATGACCTTGACTAAAAATTATAATTTGCGGGAGCCTGAGGCCAGGGGCAAGGCAAGAAGGCACCTAGAGGAAACGGCCGGGGCATAACCAGACTTGTTTGACGCCTAGAGGAAGTGGCTGGGCCACAGCCAGACTTGTTTTGAAGAATTGCTAATTGGCTTCTGTCATTTCTATGCATCTTGGCAGCACGTGATCACTTCGTGAACACTTTGCTGTGCTAAGGAGAGGAGACTGCATGGTCAAGTTGACCTTTAATATGAATGGACTCTTGGTTGGGGAGGGGATTTTCCTTTGTGGTTTTTGCCTTCATAAGCCCTGTAACGCCTGTAATAAACGAGTTCCTGCTTGACTGGCTCCCTGTCACGTCTGATTGTCTCCCGCAGAGACTGCGGGTAACCGGCAGAGAGCTCACCTCCCTTTTCCCGGCTCCTGTGTCATGGCAGGATTGCTGACATCTGGTGCCCAAAGTGGGGCACGAAGACCACTTGGACCCGCTACGGGAGCTGATCCCCGGGGCTAATTGGGTGAGTACCAAGGGAAGTGAGACCCCAAGAGATAGGTAACGCAGCGCGCTCATGGCGCTGAGACACATTTTGAGATCCAGGGGGTTAGAACAGTACGATTCCTCGTCAAAGAAGGTCTGGGAGGCCGCCCTGCATCTTGATCCCTGGCTGCCCACTGGCAATTTATTCCAGTGGGCTACCTGGGACTGGCTTGAATAACTGGCTCGCAAGGGAGAGATCAATAGAGGGGAGGAACCGCCCTTGGGGATTTACCCCTCGATCTCAGCCCTTAAGTCATGTTTTCAACCCGATCCAATCCCCCGGGCACACCGGCCTTTGCCAGGTGGATAAAGTCACAGGGGAAGATCAATGGGTTGCATTTGATGAGGAAAGAGCCCAACGATTGAAGGTGAAACCAAAGCATATACTATGGAGAGATCTGGAAAGGGGAAGTGATGAGAATGGGGGAGAAAAAAGGGGGACCCTGGGCAGTCGGGATGAATATGAGGGAGCGGAGCTCTCTGCCCCCCTGGGACTGGTCCAGGCTTTCCCCGCAAACATCAACCCCAGACTCCAGCGCACTGCCACCTGGTACCCTTGGGAGGCTAAAGATCTTATAGAATTAAAGAAGGCAGTGGCTGAGGACTTCCCTGAGTCCCTCTGGGTTGACACCGTTCTCCAGGGCTTGGTATATCAACCCTGTACAGCCAAAGACTGGGTGGATCTAGCCAAGGCAGTCCTTCCCAGCCCCTTGTTTATTAAATGGGTGGCACTATACCAAGAGGAATGTCAGATCCAGGCAGGAGATAACCATGCCACCAAGCCCCCGTCCCTATCACTTTCAGCATGCTGACAGGGACCATGGACACCTTTGCCATGGGCGCCCAGCAGGCAGCACTTCTGCCACTGTATATGGAACAGGTCAGGGCCCTTGGCCTCAAGGCCTGGCATAAGTTAGATATGGGCCCTATGGAGCTGCACATATCTGGGATCCATCAAAGTTCAGGGGAGCCATTACATGAGCTTGTAGATAGGGTTGAAAAGAGTCTAAGGAGAAAGTTTCCCCCTGTGCCGCTCAGAGAACAGTTCATAAAATGCTAGTATGGGACGGTATGAACATCGGCCATAAGGTCGCCTGCATGGGGTTAAAGGACCATTCCATGAGCATCTGGATCATGGCCTCAAAAGACATAGGGACCAAAACAAAGGTGACCGAGGCTATGGCCACAGTCCTCAAGACACAGACAGAGGCTCTAGCTACAGCCTTTAGAGAAGCCCTGACAGGCCTTGGGCTGCAGGATAGGTGCCGCAGGGCTGAGGACTGGAGATGTTTTGGGTGCAGCCAGCCAGGGAACCTAAAGAGAGACTGCCAACAAGGGAAAGATCCTCTCAAGGTGGAGGGAGACAAGCCCAGGGCCCCATGCCCTTGCTGCCCAAGGGGTTTCATTGGAAGAAGGACTGCCAGTCCAGGTATGATGTGGAGGACAAGCCTTTAAACTAGACTTGGGGCAACCCCCAGCCCCGTCACCCAAAAGGGGAGGGTGCACAGGCCTTGGAGGGCCCACTGCCCACTGGACAGTCCCTATCATCCCGGGGCTCCACACTAAGATACACATCTTGATAGATGGGCAGAGGTTCTGGGGCATTATTGACACTGGAGCAGATAGGACCATCCTGAGGAAGAAAGAAGTACCTGGAAGGTGGCCCCTCGAGCCTGGCCCACAGGTTGTGGGTGTCGGCAGCACCATGCCATCATGGGAGCTTAAAAACTGGCTCTGTTGGCAGGACCCATATAGCACTGGGGGGAGATCAGACCTTTGGTGGCTGAGGGGCTTTCCTACAACCTCTTCGGGAGAGACCTCCTTGGGGGGTACAGATGTTTTTCTGACCATGGACAATAGGGAGTTTATCGAGGGGCTCCTCAATAATGAGGAAATGAACAGGGTTAGAGACCCCCTTGACTGCCTCTCAAACTACAGAGGGAGGAGCCTGAGTCTCCCCCGGTCCACCCCAATCCTAGAGGCCACTGTTCCTCAAGTTCCTGCAATCTGATGGTCCCCAGAGAGCCAGGTTTGGGTGGAACAGTGGCTCTTGCCTGAGAACAAAGCTCCAGGCTTTGAGGCATATTATACAGAAACAACTTATGCTGGGAAATATCCTCCCCTCCATGAGCCCTTGGAACACCCCTGTTTTTGTCATAAAAATGTCATCTGGCCAATGGAGGATGCTACAGGACCTCCACAAGGTCAATGCCAGAATGACCCTGGAGGGAGTCCCCTTGAGGGGACTGCCCTGGATACCCTCTATCCCCTCAGATATATTTCTCATAGTTATAGATATCAAAGACTGTTTTTTCTCTATCCCCCTGAAACCCCAAGATTGCAAGAAGTTCTCCTTCTCTGTGCCTTCCATCAACTTTAGAACACCCGATGAAAGGTATGAATGGACAGTCTTGCCCCAAGTCATGGCCAATAGCCCAACTTTCTGTCAGAGCTTCATAAGGGCTCTCTTGAGCCCAACAGAGTCTTTGCCACATGCTACTGTGTATGCCTACATGGATGATATAATTTTTGGGGCACCAAATCTCTATCAATTGCAGGAATTATATGGGGTCACCCAAAAATGCCTCCAGGCGGAGGGCTTCAAGTGTCCTCAGACAAAATACAGAATGTCACTCCCTTTAAGATTCTGGGGACTACATTGTCCATGGAGGGGGTAAGTCCCTTGAAGCCACAACTGACCATTAAAACTAATATGACCCTGACAGAACTTCAAAAACTATTGGGGGAGATCAATGGCTACAATCCTGGATGCCCATCTCCACTGAGACACTGGAGCCCCTGTTTCAATTGTTGGTAGGCAAACAGCCATCATAGCTAATCCATCTGAACCCACAACACCTAGACATTTTATAGGAGGTCAGGAGGCCCTGTACCAAGCCCAACTGGCCTGCTATATGCTTAGAAAGGACCTCGCACTATGGGTGCTCCCTGGCGAGGTCCTGATGACATCCGTCCTCACACAAGGAGGGAAGCCCCTCCAATGGGTGCATACCTCCTTAGGGGGCACTCCACGGGTGTATACACCCACGGACCAGTTGGCTGACCTAATTGAGAAAGGATGGGATATAGCCCTGAGACATTATGTCATTGACCCCCACAAGATTATTATCCCTTATCGGCTAAAGGACTTTGAATGGCTTTGCAGAAACAACAACTGAATGGCCACAGCCTTGGAGGGCTTTCTGGGAAAGTTGGACTGTCATTATGGCCCTCACAAATGGGTACCCTTTCACACCCTCCACTGGGGGGACCCCCAGGCTTTTTGTCAAAAACCCTCTGATGGAGTCGTATAATGTGTTTACTGATGGAGGGAAATTCGGAGTCGCTGTAGTAATTTACCTGGTGGTAGGAACAGAACCAAAAACATACCTTCACACTTGCGAGGGCTCAGCTCAATTTAAAGAACTCATGGCTATTGCTCTAGCCTTGTCCAAAGTAGATGACCCTATGAACTTGTTCTCTGACAGCCTATATGTAGTCAACCTTCCTCCGGGATTATTAAATTCTCATATTTGGCTAGATGACAACCCCATTACCCCCCTAATGATCCAGGTTTGAACATTGTTAACAGAAAGAAGGGCCCCCATTTTCTTCCAACACCTTAGGGGCCACCAAGGACTACCTGGGTTCCTCTCACAGGACAACACAGAGGCAGACAAAATGGCTTTTACCCATATCCTATCAGCAGGCCTGGAGAAAGCTCAACATCTGCATGATCATACCCATGTAAATTGTCAGGGACTCTGTAAGAGGTTCCCTCAAGTCCCTATCAAGGACCTAAGAAAAATTGTACATACCTGTAAGTCTTGTCAACCCTTTCTACAGGTGCCACCCCTCCAACAACCAGGGGTAAACCCTAGGGGGCTGAAGCCTAACTCTCTTTGGCAGACAGATGTCACAGATTATGTTCCTTTTGGAAAACTTAAGTATGTTTTTGTGTCTATTGACATGTTCTTGCATGCCTGTTGGGCTACTGCCCATACAGGACAAAAGTCTAAACATGCTCAGTCTCACTTCCTCCAGTGCTTCACTATGCTGGGATTGCCTCAAAGGATTAAAACTGACAATGGACCATGCTTCATAAGTAGAAGCTTACAGAACTTCTTCTCTTTATGGGGAATCCACCATAAAACAGGGATTCCTTATAATCCCCAGGGCCAAGCTATCATAGAATGTAACCATCAGGACTTAAACAAAAAGGGGGAGTAAGTCCCCACCAACAGCTAGGTTCGGCCTTATTTACCATCAATATCCTCAATTTTCAAAAAGGTCAATTGGAATCTCGATTCCAAAAACATTGGGGGCATCAGGAGCAAAGACCAGAGGTACGGGTCAGATGGAAGGATCCAGTAACGGGACACTGGCAAGGACCCAACCTACTCCTTACTATGGGCAGGGGGTTTGGATGCGTCTTTCCCATGGATGAACCCCAACCCATTTGAGTACCTGCAAGAAATCTAAAGATGCAGGAATAACCCTGTACTAAAGGTAACAGCCCTTTGAGGAGGATTTCTATGTCTTACAGGATGGAGTATTTTGGATGGAAGGCTTTCATTGCCAAGCTCGCCGCTGCTGCCCTGGCCATCATCATCTTTATCGTTACCATCATTATTCAAAATCTGATCAATAGATGGCTGACCAAAAACTGTCAATAATGGTACTCCTTCTCCTGATAGCCATCTGTCAGATAAAAGCCAAGGACCTCTGGGCCTTGGTCCCTTCCCCGCCTATACTCTTGCTCTTCTCTTAAGTGAAGAGCTGGTAATTACCAAAGACATAGCTCTGCTAGCTTGCGACCCTCGCTTTAGGTCACTTTGTCTCACCTCTTACAGAGTTCAAAATATTACTAAATGGTGCCTACAACTCACGGACTATATTCACAGCCACTGGATCCAACAATTTCTTCATTATTCCATATTGCTGACCAATTAGATTATTGCTCTAAATTATACCTGGGCCCTGGTCCTATCGATGGACTCCTCCTTTTTTATTAAGGTATGGGAGCATGTTTCTAATGCTTGTGCTAGCTTTTGTTTTCCTCAGGTGTCTCTGCTCAGTTATCAGAAGACAAAGACAGACGAAGAAAGTCCTGGTCCAACTTTCCCTGACAACCGAATCCCCCTTGTGCCCCTCCTTAAGACAAATCCAGGCATGGATGCTTGAGCTAGCCTGAAGGCCTAGGTTGTTTTGCCCCCTTATAGGATTTACCCCCGACATCTAAATACGTGGCTAATCCCAATGACGGGTAAGACCCTCCCAGACTGATAAACCTCGGACAGGGGTCATGAGGGCAATCATGGTTACCCAAGGACGGGCAACTTCAGCACCTGAGGAGAGGCAACCTAAGATAGGGAGGCCATAGCAGCGGAGGGGAAAGGGGACAGTGCTCACTGTCCCCTGGGGCTATCCTTGAGGAACCTCACTTTTAAAACAAGACAGGGGGAGAGGTGCGGGGGCTTGAGGCCAGAGGCGAGGCAAGAAGGAGCCTAGAGGAAATGGCCAGGGCATGACCAGACTTGTTTTGAAGAATTGCTAATTGGCTCCTGTCATTGCTGTGCATCTTGGCAGCACGTGATCACTTCGTGAACACTTTGCTGTGCTAAGGAGAGGAGACTGCATGGTCAAGTTGACCTTTAATATGAATGGACTCTTGGTTGGGGAGGGGATTTTCCTTTGTGGTTTTTGCCTTCATAAGCCCTGTAACGCCTGTAATAAAAGAGTTCCTGCTTGACTGGCTCCCTGTCATGTCTGATTGTCTCCCGGGGAGGCTGCGGGTAACAGGCGGACAGCTCACCTCCCTTTCCCCAGCTCCTGTGTTGGGGCAGGATCCCTGACAATAAATCTTATTTTGAGGTAAGGCATATCATAACAGATACTGTGAGATTCTCAGGTCACTTTGCTGAGGCTGTTTGGGACTCAGGTGTCTACCTGCACCACTTCACATGACCTCTACCCTGTCTACATAGATTCCAGCCAGTCACAGCCTTCAAAGAATTCCACCTGTGACTGTAGAGCCCATTCCATGCTAAAGAAACCATAGGAAAATTTGAAGATATTTGAGTCCATGATGTTTTAGTCATCTCAAAACTCAGTATGGCACCTTCAATTCCAACTTTTGTACTTCTAGCAAATGTAGTTTTCTATTGGGTTATTATGCTTAACTGCAAACATTTGAAGTTTCTTTGTAAAGAGGAATAAATAAATTTTCTTTTAAAGTGAACTGAAAATTGATTGAAAAAGAGTATTGCTTTGATCAAACTATAATCGTTTCAGTTAAAAAGAAATCACACCAAGAAGAGTATAAAGAGACTCTATGTGCATAACAAGTGTTCAAATACTTAAGCTTACAAAGAACAAGTCTCATAGGCTTGTGCCTGTATAATAATGAAAATGCATTTGATTCAACTTAAAAAGTTCCCAAACAGTTCAAAATTACAAAGTCTCTTCTGAGACTTAAGGAAATCTCTTCACTCTAACTCCTGTAAAATCAAAAGGACAAATAATATACTTCCAGCATACAAAGTCACATAAAAAACATTACAATAAGAGAAAAGTAACTGACACACCAATTCTACTAAATCTTTAAGAGATAGCTAACACTCACATTCTTCATACTGTTCTATAAAACCACTATAAAACTCATTCCCCTTGATACTCAAACTGGAAAGAACATAATAAATAAGGAAGGCTATAAACATTTGTGTAAGGCACATGGATACAAAAATTCTTGATAGAATCCTTGCATGTCAAATTAAAAAACAAATTTAGATGATAATATACCATGACCAAGCTGGTTTCATTGAAGAGATGCTAAATTAGTTCAACATATGCAAATAAATTGATGTATTGGTGCTTGCTTAAGTATTAAAATTGATATAGTTCAACACATAAGTATGTGTCTAAGGACAGAAATCACATGATCATCTCATTGATCTAGAAATGGGTATCAACAAAATTGGTTGTCTGTTTATTATAAAAGGAGGAATATGCTGCAACATCAGAAAGGCAACACTGCAGAAAATGAGGAAAACTGAGAGCTTTTCCTCTGTCATCAAAAAGGAGACAAGGTTGCTCACGTTCCCCAGTCTTATTAATCTTAATGTTCAAAATCTTAAAGCAGGAAAACAAGAGAATAAATAAAAGGGATGTAAAAGGGAAAAAATGAATCATTTTTTTTATTTTTTAGAAGCATTTCATTACAGCTTTAACATGTTAACAATTTCCAGAGCAAAGATACATCTCTTTCAAAAGTGGCTATAAAATTTTTAGGTTCACAGTTGAATTAATACCGTCATACAATATTGAATTCAGTATAAACCCTGTAACACATAAAATTGAATGAGTTTTTAACATTTAAAAAAGATCTCCATCTCATTTTAAAATATACTGTTTCTTACAGAAAGACTCATAATTTTTTCTAAAAACACTTAGATGTTGGTGCATGCAATCTGTATGTATCTGATTATTACTAGTCATAGTCAGTTGCACTTGTATATTTGGCTCCTGTGTATGGATATAAAGTCATTGGGGTAGATTTCAATGGTAATATTTATAACTTCTACTAATTTACATGACATAAATTTTTATGTTTCTTCTTCAAATATAAATCATTTTTTAAATTTGTTGATTTTATTGTGTGTATATCACACAGAACATCCCAAACCATCTTATTCATCTCTACACCCACTTCCAATACAGCACCTTCCTCTAGCCTCCCCCCAACCCACTGGATCCCATATATTCTGTCATCCCTGTTACTGTCCACTGTGTTGTTAGAGCCCCTAGATGTTCTCCAGTGCTTGTCCATCCACTGAATCTAGTCAGCCTATCTAGAGATTCTTGTTTTAGGAAGATCAGCAGCTCCTCATCTAACAGCAATCAGTTGTCAATATTCCTTTAGATACGCTTGGGGTCTGTTGTTAATTTTCCCAGTTCTATGCTGTGTTACTGTCTAGGAGTCTCTTGGGCCACCCTGGCCAACAACTCAAAGGGAGGTATCTCCTGTCTGACATTGTTTCTTGTTATGTAGCATTTAACTATACATATGGACCCTTAAAAAATTATATTGGCCCCTTTAATCTTTGTTTATACTTTCCTTTTGGGTGTTTAAGGCCATGCAGTTTTGTTTTTTTTTTTAGATAAACTAAAAAAAAAAAAAAAATCTTCTAATGTCCAGTTGCAGACAACATGATCCTGTGTTTCAAAAGAATCCCCCAAACTCCGGTAAACACTTTCAGTGAAGTGGCAGAATACAAAAATCAACATATAAAATCTAAGTAGCTTTTCTATATACCAGTAATGAACTCATTGAGGAAAATGAGAGGGTGAAAAATTACATTCATGATAACTTAAAAAAATAAAATAAAAATTCCTAGGAATAAACATGACCCAGGAGATGAAATCCTACAAAATGAAAAGTTTAAGACACAGAAAAATGGAATGAAAATAAATCAGAGACAGGAATACTGTTCATGTTCATGCATAGGCAGAATTAATATTTATCAAATGACTAAAAAAATCTACAGATCCAGTGCAATCTCCACCAAAATTACAATCACAAGTTTTCACAGAAATAGAAACTTAATCCTGAAATTTTCATGGAAGGAAAACATACCTTAAATAATCAAAGCTAGCCTTTAGCAGAAAGGGAAAACTGAGAGTTACTAAAATATCAGATTTCAATTTTCATTACAGATCTTGGTACAATAACAGCACGGCACTGAAACTAAAGCAGACATGTAGAGGAATGGAATAGAGTGCCTAGTCATAAGCCCACAAAATCAGTGCCAACTAACTTTTGACAGATTAATTAAAAAATATACATATGCTAGGTGTAGTGATGAATGTCTTTAATACCAGCACTTGGGAGGTAGAGACAGGGGATCTCTGTGAGACTGAAGCCAGTCTGGTCTATATATTGAGTTTCAGATGAGCTGGAGCTACAGGGAGACCCTGTCTCAAAAATACACAAAAAGTCCAAACATGGGATAAAAGATAATCTCTTTTAGCAAATGATGCTAGGAAACTGAGTTACCACATATACAAGAATGAAACTAGAGCCATACCTTTAACCCTGCACAAAAATCAATTCAAAATATCAAAGACCTTAATATAAGACCCATAACTTTGAAGCTACAAGAAGTAAACTATTGGGGAACAGACTTATTAAAAGTATTCCTAAAGCACTAGAAATAATCCCCCAAATGGACAAAAGACATCACATGAAACTAAAAATGCTTCTGCACAGCAAAGGAAACAATCACTAAAACGAACTGACTTTCTAGAGTGTGGGAAAATGCTTTTTTTAAAAAAAGGAATAGTCAATAAATACTTGAAAATAGGTTCAGCATACATGGTGAAATGCAAATTAAGATTGCATTGAGACTCCATCTCATCCTTATTAGAATGGCAAATTATGTCTGATGATACGGTGGGAAAAAATATCTCCATTCACTGCTGGTGGGAATGTAAACTACTATGAACCAGTATGGAAGCTTTTCAGAAAACTGGAATAGGACTACCCAATGATCCAGCTTTACCACTCTGGATGTATAGCCAAAGAACCCAAAACCAATATACCACAGAGATTCATGTGTGTCCATGTTTATTGCTGCTCTATTCACAATAACTTAGGATTGGAACTAGCCTACATGTTCATCTAAAGATTAATGGATAATGAAATGTGGTAATACACAATGGAATTTTATTCAGTCATAACAAAGAATAGTCATGATATTTGCATAAAAAATAATGCAATGGAAATCACTAGGTTAAGTGAAATAATTCAGATTAAAAAAAAACACAGAGTACATGTTTTCTTTCAGACATGGAACTTAAATTTAAAATGTGCTTGTGTGTGCGTGTGTGTGCGTGCGCATGCGTGCATGTGTGTGTGTGAGAGAGAGAGAGAGAGAGATGAAACTAGAGAAAAGGTCATGAGAGGTAAAGATCTTAAATGAGGGGAAAATAAACAAGACAAATGGAATAAATATAGTAAGAATGTGGAAAATGGGACCAACTGAGGGAAGAGAAGAGCTACCTGGAGGGGAAGGGACTCAGGTTAGGTAGTGGTGGAGGGAGAAAGCCAAGGAGGATAAATGACACATATGTTTGAAGATGTCATGATGACGCCTATTACTTTTCACATTAACCTGAAGAATTTATATTGAAAATTACAAAAAACCAAATTACCTATTAAAATTTGATTGAGGTTTTAGATTCAATTTTATGATTACTTCTGAAAAGTACCCACTGTATCATTTCCTAGTTTATATTTTATTTGGAGTTTGGGTGCTTTTCCTGTAGTCTTATAAATGAGCTGTTTCATATGTGAGTAGAACAAGGCTTATTTAAGAATGATTCCCAGTATAGTGGACAAACTTTCTCCTATTTGTGATGGGGAATAGTAGAAAGCGGGAGAAAGATACACACAAACAGAATTTACATAAAAATAGAGTTTCAGGGGCTTCATTTTTTTTCGCCACCCAGGATGCTCAGCAAGGCAAATTTCCTGCTGAAATGAGCTGGATAAACCTTTTCCAAGATCATCTGTTTGTTGAAAAGTTAACTTTTGCAGCCACTCTGAGGTCAGAAGGAAGGCTCTCTAAAATACCCTGAGAGTAGCACTGACTCCAGAACACTGCTAAGGATCTTGATGTCCATTGTGAAACCTCTAGCATCCCAGAAAAAGCAGCTTGTGGGCTTCTCTCTCTGATTTTCAATTTCCTTTTCGTCTGAAGTCCTGCTAGCTTCCTAATATCAAGAGTTCAGGTACGTATGCAAAAAAAGTTTACTATATTAAATTTGTCAGTTTAAGGTGTTTATAATGAGAAAATTTCCAAGTCATTTGCAATCTTGAAATAACCTTAAGTACATAATGTGTTGTTCTTTGGGGAGCCGTTCGGATAGTTTCAAGGGAAATTTTTAGGATATATAAGATAACAAAACTGTCATACACAGTTGTAGGTAAATTATATCTACATACAATCATTTAACTCTCAATTACAGAGCAGGATGAAAAGGAAAGAATATGAAATTCAGAATTATATAGTGATGAAAGTGCATATAATTATTGCATCAATATATCTAAATGTAGCCTAATATATCATATGAAATTAGTATAGCATTTCAGGATTTACCCACCCGAATAAATATGTAACATATGTAATTATGAACCTATAATGTTATGTAATAGTTGTAAGAATTTATTTTTCAATTAGATTAACATCTCTATAAATTAAAGTGCATATAATTATTGCATCAATATATCTAAATGTAGCCTAATATATCATATGAAATTAGTATAGCATTTCAGGATTTACCCACCCGAATAAATATGTAACATATGTAATTATGAACCTATAATGTTATGTAATAGTTGTAAGAATTTATTTTTCAATTAGATTAACATCTCTATAAATTATTGTATAAGCATAAAATGTATAGAGAAGGTCTCCTAGCCTGCACTACTATCCTCAGGCCTCTTGGAGTAAGTCTATAGCACAGCTCTCCGCGCCGGGACTCCCTAAACCTCATTGACCCTTCCACCCCACACCCCACCCA
>NW_008348081.1:1436425-1465151 GCF_000622305.1 Nannospalax galili
GAGGTTTATTTGAAGTGTTTATTTAATATAATACACTGAGAACACTGCTTCCAAATAATTAGATTAATAAAAGTATTAAGGTAGTTACATTTACTGGTATAAATCCTGAAATGACAGTGTGAACATGCAGACACTGAAAAGCACACTTTTGTGGGTAGAGCTTTATGAATATTAAAATTCTAATATTTATATTATGATGCATATTTTATATTTCCTACAACCAATTATTAGTTATAATAATAAGGTTAGTCAACAACATGTAGATGTCGCTATTTGGATTTTTCTACTCTTTATATAATTTATGAATATTTGAGAAATAATTTTGTGGCTATAGCAGTTATACTTATTGACTCACAGGTATAATATTTTAAACTGATGTTCTCACTGAGGATAACTTACATTTTATTTACATGAAACATGACAGTAAAAGAAACTCAATAGTTTTAAAAGTTGTAAAATGCATAAAGCATAAATTCATTACTGAAGAGTTTTTTTTACTTTTGTTTTCTGTCTTTTATTTTATAATTTAATATTCATCTTGGATTTTGCATATAATTTCAATAGATATATTGAATAGATATAGATATTATATATAGGCTGTAATAGATATATTTTCCTCTTATAAAGATTCATATCAAATGCAGGCTATTTCATTAAATAAAATTATACACAATTTTAATAGATCATCATTTTTATTTTAAATTCCCTAATGAACCATGGGATCAGAATCTTGGGTTTTCAGATAAACAAATGTATACAATTTACATATTTACACAAATTACCTGTTTTAAAACATCATCTATTAGATTAAATTCTACAGTTTGAAATTTCTTACCCTTGAAACCTTATTTTGTTTAACAAGCACAAATAATCAGTGTTTCAAAGATTACTCTATTGGGGGCTGGAGAGATGGTTCAGTGTTCCTGTAGCAGAGGACTGGGGTTTGAATACCAGCAGCAACAAGTTGGCTAACAACTGTTTGTTACTCTAGCTCCAAGGGATTCTATGGCTCTCCTGTCCTCTGCAGGCATTGCACAACATGGATGCACTTACATACATGCAGGCAATACATGCATTAACATAAAATATTTAAAAAATTTAATTCGTTTTATATCACCTCAGTCACAAAAAAGAGCTAAAGCTGTTATAACTTCTTTAAAAGTATAGTGACCTATCTTTATCTATCTATTTTCACAATGCCAGCTTCTCAAAATTAATAACAATTTTAAAATCTTTTTGTGCCTCTAAACAGAAATATAACTCCCATATTTTTCAAACTGAAATTTAAATAAAATAAGCTAAATTAACAAATTAATGTTTTTATTTCTTAGGCTGCATACGTGAAATCTTGGGTATACAACTGCTAGGAACAGTAAATAATTCACTCTTAACAAAATTTCTTTGCTCTTCTATTTCTTAGCTCTGTGCAAAATAACAGGGCCTTTTTAGAATTGCTACAGACTCTATGATAATCTTGTACCCTGAAAACATTCATACAGTAGTACATTAACTACTGTTATAATTATTGTGTTTATTTTGTTGTTTGTATTGCGTTAATTAAAACTGTTGCATGTTTTAGAATACTATGTAAAAAATTCTACTTATTCATTTAAATATTTAAATATTTAAATGATTCAAAGTATATCTACTTTGAAGTATTTCCTTTTGTTTCATTTTGGCTCACTCAGGTGTCAGTGCAGGATGGGATGAAGCAATTTTGGGAGAAATAGAGAATAATTTGCTATGCAGTATAATTTCCCACCTCATAATGTACCTAATTTCATCTGTAAGTCTGACTAGATGATTTCAGATAAATGTGTTATCTAGTGGCTTTAACAACTACAATGTTAACCTGTGTATAACCTTGGCATAAATAAGCTCTTGAGACGTTTTTCAAAAGAAGAGACATTCAGTAATTTATTGTTTTGAACAAATTCACTTCCTGTTATTTAACAAGAATATTTGGCTGTTCTTAGTACCTAACAATTATTATCTGAGAATAAAGTATAATATATCAAGGAATAAATCATATGCATAAGTAGTACAAGTCAAATATTACATTTTTACTCGGAATTATTTATTTCTCAATATGTAGGTGAAATGCATATCCCACAGCATATATTACATTATAGTGTGAAAATAGTCAAGTATAATATAATAAATATAGAAAGTATATTCATGGATTTTTCTTTTTTATAAATCCTGAAAACTATGGCTTAAATATAGTTTTTAGTACTTGGAAATGTTCAAATTTAAGAGTTAAAAGGACTGAGGTGTATACTGCTAGGAGATTTCCTTCTTCATAGCCCAAGGAGCAGCCAGGCACCATCGACAAATCATTGATAGAGGGAGAGATGCACAGATAAATGAGTGTTATATATCAATAATATTTCTTAGTATAGTAGAAAGTTAAAAATCCTATTCTGCAAAAATCTCACTGAAGTAAAATTAATACAAACTAGGAATTTCTATGCTTGTTGATGGTATGGGTCAATACCGAATTTATGGTAACTGGAAGAGTTCACTCATGTTGCTCATTTTCCATAGAAATGCATGAGAGTTGGGTCAGTGCAGTGGAGGTCTGGTTTTCCTGGAGTCTTCTCACTGGTGCCTCTTATGTTGTGACAGTAGAGAATTATAATTTCTTCCATCATCAATTTTAGTTGTGTTTCATTAAATTATGTTTATTTTATCATTTAAAGAATAGGAAAGGATATTTGCCTCCACCACCTTTGTCTGGCTATAAAATAATAATGCTTTTGAAGACTAGATACTATATTAATATCTCTTCATGTTACATCCAAATTTCACAGCATTTCTGAGAGAAAAAAATTCCATCACTAATTTTATAAATTGAGAATCTGACACACACAGAAGCTAAGTTATCCAGGATCAGAGAACTTGGACTTGTAGCTGGTCCAAGATGACTTCTACAGGGCCTGTAAGGAAAGGAGGATGGAGGACAGGGATTTCCTTAAAGACTGTATGAGCTACTTTTCTGTTGCTGTGATAAAACATCATCACCAAGGCATATTTTGGAAGAAGTTTATTTGGGCTTAAAATTGCAGGGGAATAAGAGTCCATCTAGGCAGAGAGGTTTGGCAGCAGGGAGGGTGGCAGAGACTTAAAGTTAAAAGTTCATTGTCTGCAACAGCAAACAGGAAGCAGAGAGAGTTGGAACTAGGATGAGCCTATGAGCTCTCAAAGCCTGCCCCTAGTGATGTGCTTCCTTCAGCAAGGCCACACCCATGAAGATGCCACAGACTTCATCTACAATTCCACAAACTGAACAAATGTTTAGACATTTGAGCCAATGTAGGACATTTCTATTCAAACCATCACAGAGACCCATCATACAAGTGGCAGAACTTACTTTCAACTCCAACCCAGTGACTAAAGCAAAAAAGATGTTTGTAGATGATGGTGCAAACAATGAAGTTTTCATCAAATTGCTTCAATTGATTATGTTCATATTTCCGTGTTTTTTGGGGAACACATCAAAGAAATCTGTTACCAGAAGGAGTTGGAAGTAGAGCTAATTAAGGGCCTACATCTCCCTTTGGTAGTGTTTTTTTGTTTTGTTTTGTTTTGTTTTGTTTTGTTTTCTTAAGATTAAACTTCTGGAAAGTTCTTCTAACCTGGAGTGATGAGCTTGTGTCCAAACACAAGGACACACATAAATGCGTTGAATTCCTTCAAATGACTCTTATATTTACAAAAGCAAATAAAATATTCTTTTTCTAACTTATACAAGGAAGTTGAAAAGTGTTTAGACTAATTTCAAATTTCAGCATTTGAGGAAATAAAGGCTTCAGAAAGATGGAAATGTCTATTGTTTACTTACACAAACTAGGAAACTAGATTTTTATTTATCTGTAAAGTATGCTTAATAGTAAATGCTAAAATTGATCTTAGGAGTACTGAAGTCATTAAGGAGTAGTTATGGGTGTATATGAACACACAAGTGTGCATTTACAGTTGTGCTTATTTTTACAGAAAATATTTACTTGTTACATTGTGTATGCTACTTGACAACTAGACTTTTCCCACTGAACTGCATATTATAAGCATCACTTTCATACATAGAAATATATAACTATTGAGGTATTCTTAATTGTGTTATATTTTGTGGATTTTAGAGTTAATCAATATTAGTACTTCTGATAAAGGAAAAAAATGCCGTTATTCAAAGATGTCATATCTTTTACATTAAATACTAAAATCTAGGGTGGGCATGGCATAGCACATACCTATAATCCAGACCTCAGGAAAGAGAAGCATGAGGACTGCTGTAAGCACAAGGCAACCTGGTATACACAGCATGTTATGGGACAGTGATGGCTCTGCTGCAAGATCGTGTCAACAAAACACAAAATTTCACAGTTTATTAAGGACTCTCATACTGATTTCCATAGTGGTTAGACTAATTTACATCCCCACCAAGAGAAGAGTGAATAAACATGTCTTTGTTCCCCTGCATCCTTGCTAGTATTTATTTTATTGTATTTTCCTTGGTGATAGTTGTTTTGATTAGGGGGAACTGGAATTACATAGCCTGTCACAACTAGTTATTGAACTTTTCGTTTTGTATAATTATGAGCCATTTGTATACTCCAATTCATTTTTCATTTATTGGCTGTATTATTTGTTCCTTGGGGACTTAATTTTTAAATTCTTTATGTACTGGATCAGTCCTTTGTTTGAATTGGTGGCATCTGTCTTCTCATTCTGGTACTCATTCCTTTCCCCTTTCCCAAACAGAAGCTTTTTAATTTCATGCATTCCCACTGGCTAATTCTCATTTCCTGAGCTATGAAACTACTATTCAGATAGTCATAATCATTCTTATAAATTGGTGTCTCCTCTACTTTTCTCTAGTAGTTTCAAAGCTCCAGGTTTATATTAGAGGTCTTTGATCCATTTTGAGTTGATTTTTTTGTATGAGTTTATGAGAAAGCATCTAGCTTCTAGATGTGGATATCCGGTTCTCCCAGTTCTATTTTCTAAAGGGACTGTCTTTTCTCCAATTTATGTTTTTTTGTCTTTTTGGAGAATCAGATGACTCCAGCTACGTGGGCTTATTTCAGGGTTCTCCATTATTGTATACATTTGTGTGCCAAGACCGTCTTGTTTTTATCACTATGGCTGCTCTATATTTTGAAAGCAGATATTGTGAGCATTCCAGCATTTCACTTTCTGGCTAAGATTGGTTTGGGTATTTATTTTGTGTCTTTTGTGTTTCCATATAAATTGTGGGATATTTTTCCAGTTCTGTGAAGAATGTCATTGTTATATTGATGAGAAATGCATTGAATCCCCATATCCCTTTTGATAATATGGGCAGTGTAATAATACTAATTCAGCCAATCCATGGACATGGAAAGTTCTATCTTTTTTTATTTCTTTTTTTTTTCATTTATTTTTATTGTAGAAATGTTTCCAACCCTTGATTAGAACTATTTCAAGGCATTTTATTTTGGAAGAGAATTTGCCAATAGGGTTAATTCCTGGTTTCTTTGTCAGTAAGGTGGTTTTTTATTCATTTATCAGCCGCTTTTTGCCATGTTGATTTATAAAACTTTGATATTTTGCTAATGATGTTTAACAAATCTAAGAATTATCTAGTGTAGTCTTTAGTGTCTTCTAAATATAGGATCTTATCCTCAAGTAGAGAGGTTTGACTTGTTTTGGTCAAAAGTTATTTTATTTCTTTTTCCTGCATGATCTGGCTAAAATTTCAAGTACTCTAGTGTGTAAGAGACATGAGAGCGCACTTCGATCTCACTACTTCCTTTAGAGAAAGTGCTTTCAACTTCCTTCATGCAGCAGGATGTTACTTACGATTTTGTCATTCAAAGTCTTTACTGCATTGAGGTGTATCCTTATAGGCCTGTTTCCTAAGCCTTTTCCAGTTTCGTCCAGTTTTTCTAGTTTTATTATAAAAAATATGTTGAATACATTCTAAATGATTTTTCTTCATCTGTTGAAATAATCATGTAAATTGTATTCTTAATTCTATTTGTAACTCAGTTATCTGCTAATATGTATATGCTCAATGGGATCAAGGTCAGCATACGATACCTGCATAGCTATGTTCAGTTGACAGCTCTCTATAACAGCCAAGTGATATGTGCTGGTCAGTCACTCCAATCAAGGAATTAATGGATAAAGAAAACACAAAAGGGAAATATATTAACAATAGAGTATTAAGTCACACAAAAAATGAAGCCATATTACATGCAGGAGAATGGATGGAAATAGAGGGTATGATGTTTAAAAAAATCTCAGACTCAGAAATATATATATTATATATTTTCATATATATATTCTAAAAATAAAGACATGGACATAAGGGGGAGCTATTAGGAAAGAAGAAGGGAGCAGACGGTGGTAACAGTGGGTGGTAGTAGTTTTATTTTCAAAACAATTAGTGCATGTAATAAAACATTATGAGACATTATTTTATGCAATTATGCATAAAAAATTTTATTCTTCTAAACATTTTACTTTCTGTATAACCTACAATACGTGGAAGTTAAAATTCTTTGGTGGAAATATTGTGTTCTGTGGAATATTTTTCTTTGTTAAAATATTGACAACAGAATAAAGGAAAGAAGAATTGAGTCAATTGTTCATTATCTAGAAAATATTACTAAGCATACATGTGTTCAGGGATCCAACTGTTTATACAATAGTTATCTTGCCTTTTTGGAGAATACTTCTATCAGGAAATGTAAAAATAAGGAAACTGTAAATGTGAAAATAAGTAAATGATTAATATATTAGAATGGGAGAACCGAAGTAAAATTAAAAGGTTCAGACATACTGGGATGAGGTAACTTTTACTTTAAATACAGTGTTCCCTTGATCTACATTTTCCACAACTCCGGTGGCTGGATATATGAAATCAAGATGATGCCAAAAGTTTCTGAAATTTCAAAGGAAGAAAACTTTCTACATTTCTCCCTTAGCTACAGATGGATTTTTCAGTAGGCCTTGAGTATACTCAGTTTATGGAAGCAGGTTCTTTATCTCTGCCCTCATTCTCACAAGTATTGAACCTCTCTCTCTCTCTCTCTCTCTCTCTCTCTCTCTCTCTCTCTCCTCCTCCTCCTCCTCCTCCTCCTCCTCTTCCTCCTCCTCCTTCTCCTTCTCCTCCTCCTCCTCCTCCTCTCAAAAGTGTGTTCAAATTTCTCTTAATAGGAGCACCTTTCATACTCTATTAAGGATCCATTCCACTTCAATTTAACCCCATCTTAGCAATTTCACTTATGTAAAAAGCCTGTTTCCATATAAACTCATTTTTCAGAGGTACTGTTGATTCAAAGTCCAACATAAGATTCCTTTGGACACTACCTGTAACACCAAAGACAGACAAGGAAAAGACTGAAAGAAATGAATGGAGACAATGTCTACTGAACAAATCTTTGAGGATTTTTGTATGAAGAACCATGAAAGGTTAAGTAACTGACAGGGAGGAGTGCATTTGGAGATATATGTTATTTTGTGTTATTGTTGTAGTGTACTTTTAAGATACAAAATATCATGAAGTTGATACAAGAGAAGAGGGTGAGTGAAATTGATATTATATTTGGGAGGGAAGAAATTCTGTTGTGTTAAGCCCAGAATAATAGGATTCAGGGCTCCTCATACAGGGGCATGTGTGCTGAGAGAATTCTGTAGGCGTTTACTTTTGTTGCTGTATTTTTTAATGAAGCACAAAGCAAAGCTTTCAGTTTGGAAGGATTATGAAAGAGATGATAAAGGATTGAAGAACAAGGTGAAGCATGAAATAATCCAGAAGAAATGAAGGATGATCAAGTATGTCATATTTGCATGAAAGCAAACATGAATGAGAATGACCATGAACTCAAAGTAAAAATGAGACAGTGTTGAGTTATCTCCAGCTGTAATGAGCTTCAACAGTTCAGGCCCTGACTGATAACCAGTTCGAATTTACTAGGATTATGTCATTCTCTAAATGAGTATGACAAGGAGAGAGAAACACTGTAATCAACAGTGTGTGCAAGACAGTGATTGGATGTTTACTCCCATGGAATGCTCTGCAGATAAAGAAACAGAGCAAATGCATTGTGGTTACAGACAGCGTAAAGATCCGAAAACACATGGGACAGCAGTTCTTATGTAGGACTGGAGTTGGAATAGTGGGAAAAGTGAACTATAAAGGAAGAACCTGTGGTCAGTAAGTGAGATGCCCACAATTAGAATGGAAGTCATAACAAGTGTCAGGAATGAGTGGTTCTGCAGAGATTATGGAGGCGAGTTACTGACTTCAGGCAGTTTTAAGTATCACTGGCATTGAGAAATGCAAGAAATTGAAAGCTCAAGTTGATCGAAGGATCATTTACATGTATATTAAAATGGAAAGGGTTCAGATAGAAATTAAGAAATCAAGAAACAAATCTTAGGAACCTCAGGGATACTCCTGCAAATGACTGAGCTTTGGCAATGAGGAGTATTGCGTAGCAAAGTCTACTGAGACAGAAAGCCTTAATGGGAGTTTGAGGTAGGCAGGGGAAGGATATGAGTTGTTTGTGCTGACTTTGTTACTCAGCAACACTCTTGAAGGTATAGGGTGTATACATGGAGAGTGACTGGTTCAAAGGGAAACAGTATTCCTATGCAAACTAGATTTTAGTTCTATCAAGACTAATCAAGGGGCTGTGTGAATAAGAGATTCAGGTATAGGAGGTTATTTTGAAAATGAGTCATTAATTCTAGAGAAACTTCTAGAAGTTGAGCATGGGAGTACATGGATAATGAGGTAAAACTACCAAAAGAGTGTAAGTTAAAACAACAGACATTTATTGATTCATAGGTATGAGCCTAGAACTCTAAAATGGCACTGTCAGGGGTTATTGTCTCTTTGATGGCTCTAGAGAGGATCTTTTCCTACCTTTTCAGGGTTCTGCCACCTATAGACAGTCTAGCACATTGCTCTAGTCCAGCGGCCATCTTCCCCCTGTGTATCTTCACATCAGCTTTCCTCTTTGAGTGACTTTGTTTCCAGTTTTCTCCTTTTTGTAAGGATATCAGTTCTTAGATTAGATATCATCTTAATCAATTAATTTTAATTTACCTACATCTTATATGTAAGTGAGGTCGTATCCTGAGGTACTGGAGATTGGGGCTTCAGCATATTTTTGAGGGGGGATAAATGTAATCTATACCCATGGCATAAAGATGAAGGGAAGGAATGAGATTATGCATGGAAGGGCACAGGTAACTAGAGATGGCCAGATTATGTGATGACATACAGGCTTGGATGAGCCACTAGAGATCTAGAATAAAGGAAATTTGACAAAAAAAATGCTGGTTCTCAGGCTGTAAATATCTACCTGTAATCAAGGCGTCCTGAGTTATTGCTAGCAGGCGATTTATCAGCCATTTGCAACAACTTTTTAAGAATATTTTATTTATTATTTTTATTTTATGTATATGAATATATTGACTACATGTAGGTACGTACATCTGTGTTGTGCAGTGCCTATGGAAGTCAGAAGAGGGCTCAGGCTGAATTTGAACTCATGTGGCAGACGATGACCTTGAACTCCTGACCCAACGTTTTCTACCTCTAGTGTTGGGCTAATAGGCAGAAGCAACTACAGCAGCCTAGACTTGTTCTTAAATAGCATACTTTCCTTTTAGTTATGTGAAATAACTGATTTTGATTAGCTCTTTAAATTCACTTTCACTAAGCTTTCAAATTGAGTTTGGCATATCAGATAATTCACTGGCAGATTAAAACGAATCTTTTTCATTAGTCTTATTAGTTCCACTATTTGTCTAGCTCTAAGTAATGATGCCTCGAATTTCATGAGCACCGCTGCTGCTCATTAATGAACAGCCAGTTTCTGCAGTGAAGAAAATGAAGGATACTGAAGTTGAGGTATGGCCTATGGATTTCAGGAAAGGAAAAGCTACCAGGTATCTGGGATTCAAACTGCTCTGTTCAAGGACTATTTTAAATATTTAATTTGAATGCCTTTCATATAGGGCTTGTTTTCTGTCACTTTATACATACACTAAGGCATATTCAAGGTTGAAAGCAGATATTAAATAAAGAAATGGACTGAAGGGTCTCAAACATAGCTTGTGTGTTCATTCAGGAAATAATTTTTACAGAGAGAGTAAGATTTACAAATTAATAAAACAATTTCTTCGCAATTACCTTTCTATGACTCCTTTATTAAGTTAAAAACCCCTAAAGATGAAAAAGAGGCTAAATATGCAAATTAGTGTTAAGAAAGCTTCAGAGCAGAAGTATAAAGTCTAGTTTGACTTTCAGGTACCATCGTGAACTAGACGTTATATTGATGTAATCTGTGAAAGAGGCAGAAAAAGAAAAACTAGACTTATTCCAAGCAGAAAAGAGAACGTCAGAAAATCAGAAATGTGTCCTTGGGTAACTGAAAAGTACAGAGGAAAGGTCAACAAAACAGTGCAAAGAAGCTGAACTGAACAAGGTCCAGCCGTATGGCTTCGGTTGGGATGAGTGAGGGCCTGGGTGGCGGGAGCCAGTATTTCAGTCAGGTGAACTTGCGAAAGGGGAGAGCGGACTTCTACACGAAGGACAGGCCTACAAGCGCGACCTGCTCTAACAAGCCTCGAAAATACGTGAGCTTCTTGACTAGAAGAAAGCGACCTTTATATGCTGAGTGGGTCAGCAGTTGGTGGAAATCTTATTTTGTTACTGTGTGTGACCAGGAAAGCCAATGGAAGGCATCATCTTGAAAAAAAAAAAAATGCTTTTGTTTGAAAAGAGCTATCCCAGGGGCCAAAAAATTGGAACAACCACAAGACAAGAAGCAGAAACTTACTCTGCTACATTCCCAGTGTGAGATATTTTTAGTAATATTTTACCTTTATCTTGTTGGAGGATTTGGTGTATTTGCTTTTTGTTTGGTAAATATAATAATATTTAATTGTTAAGAATTTCTTACAAGCATATACTTTGATAAATCCATCCGCATTCTCTCCCCTTCAATTCCTTCTCTATCTACCCAACACATTTCTCTCCTGACTTCATGTGTTCTTTACTTAAACCACTGAGTTTGCTTAGTGCCTTCTGTATGTACATGAGTGTAAGGCAGTCTAATGGAGCATGATGCTGACTAAAATGTTTATCAACACCACAACAGAGGAGGGTGTGGTGTATCATGCCATTAATCCCAACATTCAGAAAGCAGAGACAGGAGGATTTCTGGTCTATACAGCAAGTTCCAGGCCAGCTGGGGCTACAGGGAAATCCTGTAAAAAAATAAAAAGGAACTATGCAATATTGTAAAGACATCAAACACAAGAATCCATGAGGGGAAAAAAAAAAGGCCCGAGATAAAAGGTACACGTGGAGAATATATTTAATGAAATCAGAGAGAAAATTATCCAAATCTAGAAAAAGAAAGGGACACTTAATTCAAGTAGAATTTACCAGCCAAAATAGAGTTGACCCAAGAAGAACCTTTTAATGCCATATTACACTCAATAATTTAAATAAAGATATATTAAAAGCTGAGGGGAAAGTACTAACTCATCTACAAAGGTCAACTAGTCAGAGCAGCATCTGTCCTCAACAAACCCAAAAGGCAAGGAAACATGGAGTGATAAATTTTGTCCTGAAAGAAAATAATTATACACAAGATTGCTATACTAAGTTAAACTTTAAAATTGCTGGAAAATGAGGATGTTTCAAGTCAGGCACATTCTAAAGTAGTTCATGAACATCAAACAGAATTACTGAAGTCACATCAGGTAAATAGTATATATAGAGGAGGAAAGAAGTCTTAATCATGAGACTACAGGATGTAATATATTTCATGAGAGAAAGGTGAATAAAGTGAGCTGGAGTCATGTCCAGCATAGTGAAACAGAAATTCCTAATCCTAACAGAGGAGAAGCAAAAGAACAAACAATGACCCTCTAACCAGGAAAACAGCCAAAAAAAAAAGCACAAAAATTGATAAATATTACTCAATTAATCAATAAAGAGACAAAGACTGTCCAGGTGGTTTAAAAAGTTAGATTTAACCATCCGTGGTCCCCAAGAAACACACTGTACAATTAAAGACATCCATATGTAGAGAACCAAAGAATAGAAGTCAGTCTATCAAGTAAATGGAGGCTAAAAGGAAGCTGGGATAACATTCTGACATCTGAGAGAGTTCATTGACTTTACACAACTGGCAAATTTAAGTTGAGAGAGGCATGTTGCTAAGGTGAGGATGTTGATTGTTTGAAAAGCTGGTTCACTGAAAAGATGGAGGATACTTGCCTAAACTCCATCTCAGTGGGAAACAGACATAGTGGTTGATTAGTAGGCAGTGATAGTAGATCACAGACTACTGGAGCTGTCAAAGTGGGTCAAGGTTTGAGCCTTGTGGCCAGATGATGCATGTCTGGTTTATAGTCCTGTTACCAACTGTTTTTCAACTGTTCAAATTTCAAAAAAAATGGTAACTATTCTTACCAAAGATTTATTTCTGCAGGATATTCTTGTTATTGATTAACTTGATTTATGAATTTTCTAATGATTTACACAATAGTCATATGAGATGGATCACAGCTCAAAGACAGAGCAGGGTCACTGAACTTAAACACTGAGCCCTTAATGGCTGACTTTACTCACATGCACATTCTTCATTTCAGCTTCCCATTTATTTCCTTGGAATTGATAAAGTAAAGAAAGCTATTAAGTCCCATATAACACACACTTTAGTGCTTTAATAGATGTTGTCAAATTCCCTTCAAAAGGACTATAGATTTAGAATTCCCACCAAGAATAAAAGAGCATAGTAGTTTTTCCATATGTTGGAATGTTCTAGATCATGAAAAGAATATTTTACAAATGGTGAGGAAATTTTAGTTTATTTATATTTTTATTTGAGTCTTACTTTCCCTTAGTATGTGTTGAACATGCATAGTTTTTTAACATGTTTATTGATTTTTATAATTTTGGGTAATGGTTTATATTCTTAAATTATGTGTGTAGTATTTATAGTAAATATGAATGATTTGTTCTTAGATTTTGGGATCATTTTTTATTTGATATATTGAAATCATATTTCCTATCACATATTATTAGTCTAAAGTTTGCTTGAGGCTTCCTTAATCGTGTAAGAATGTAATCTATGTATGCAGTCAAGTATATAATGATAACTCTAAAGCTTTTCCATGTTTGTGCTGCTTAATTCACCCTTGATGAATACATTCCTATGTTTTACCTTCTCATTTTCCATGTTAGTATATCAGGAATTTATTTTTAATTTTATCGTGATTTGGGAGATATATAGAATACCAATAGATGCTCAGCTGCCCCTATCATAAATTATTCAGTACTTCATATTTTCACTATTTGATAAATGACTCTGTGATAATGTCTATCTTGTTTATACTGGTCTGCTGCTGAGCATTCATTTTTACTTTATTTTCTACTTATTGTGCCAACTTAAACTCACTTAATAATTTTCTTTCCTATTCTACTTTGCCATCAATTAGACATTCTTCTTACCATTTTAACAATCTATTTTAAATCATTTATAAAATTAGTAGTCAAATTCCTTTCATAGAATGCTTGTCCAGAATAAGCATGCTGATTATCAACATGGAAAATTAAAAGGAAATTTTTTGAGTTTGCATGGAATTCATAAATTTATTTTTAAAATACTAATTTTACTCAGTAAATATTTGCATTAAATACAATGAAATGTAATGCTTTTCAATGACATTTAAGATTACCATGAAATAGATCCCAATTATATTTTGTGTTTCCTAAACACTGCATTTTTTCTGTGAAACTTTCATGTGTGTGGACATATGTGTAAAAGGCAAACAGTCTCTTCACCAGCCTGAACCTTTCACCTTGATGCTTAATTTTCAATTGTCTGTGTTAATTTTTAAGCAGAATATCACTTACATTTGCAAATAAAAACAGAACTGTCTCTATCTTAAAATATTTGTTTCTCATTTTTATTTTTACTTTTTGAAGAAGCACAATGTTACTTATGTCAGATACTTAGCCTCTCTATCATTAAATTACCTTCATTTCTATTCATTAATGCTATAGATATTTATCTAAGGATTATTAGGACCACATCATATAAACTTTGACATATAGCTCAGAAAATTTGTGCACCAGGAGCCTTATTGCGAAGTTGCTATTAGGAAATAAATACATCTCTCCTTCGAAATAAGTGAAGAAATTATTCTTGATAAATATCACTAGGCATAGAGAGATAAAAGGACAACCTATAAAGATCATTGCCAAAAAGTAAGGTGAGAGCAAAATATGAAGACTGGTAAACATAAAAGTGATGATGGAAATGCTGTGGTTTGTAGGATGCTGCAATGTGGGTCGGGTAGGTGGAGATGCAGCACCGCAGAGCCCGTGATGGTCCTAGAAAGAGTACAATGATGCTAATATCATAAGCTAATTGTAGGAATTTGTAAAGTGAAAACTGTTTATTTATGCGAGCTGTACAAAAGTATAAACCAGACCTTAAATGTGTCACAATGACCAAAGAACATGAGTATGGGGCAAAATCACTGATGTAGCCTTTATAAAGTTTCCAGGCAGATGTTTTAGTATATGATATTGAGCATGAAAACTTCAACTCTTTATTCACATTTTTTCAAAAGTTGTTCCCAAAAAGATCTGAACTAAGAGTCATGTGGTTCGTCAGTCGGCAAGGCTTCCGGTATATCTGATAGGCACTTACAAAATAACTAGTTAAAATTTTTTAAAATGTCAACAATTCCAAGATTGTCATCAAAGGACAACTGCAGTATTGCAAAGGAAAGTAGGGACATGCAAACTTGAAACACAGCACTATACCAAAGGGTTCATTTGCATATAGAGTACAGAACTTTATGAAGAAAACAAAGATTGTTCAAAACACTGAAGGTACTTTTGTAAACCTTTAATATTATACTTACCTCAGTTATGATTTTTAATGACCACTCTGTGGTAATCAACAGAGCTTTAAATATGATTACTTACACGGGATCATTATGGAGAAATCTATGGTATTATGTGTATAATACTACCTAGCCAAACAGTTTTTAAATATCAATAAATTAGTTAGCTTTAAAATACCCAGGAAATTAAAGCAAGTAGCATCAAATTTTAAATGACATTGTCATTTATCAAACAAAATATAACCATATCTTTTTTTGAACTTTAAATTTTCATGTATAATTCTTTCAAATCACAGGAAAATCCCTTTAAAGTTTGTGATGATACACAGTATACTATAAGATTAATAGCTCACACCATCTCATCACAATGTTTCATTATTTTTAAAACAAATATATAATAACAAAGGAGGATGTGAACATATTTGAGCATAGATTATAAAAATCTGCTTGCAGATTTGCTATTTGTGAGGTAGCAAAATGATGTAACTATACTCAATCTGTGCATATCTTAATCTAAGAAATTCTTCTTATAGAAGTATTGTAAGAACAAGAACTATCATATGCTTTCAGTTTTACAAGACTATTGCAAACTGCAGGAATCTGATTTTCCACAAAACTGGCAAGGGATCACAGATGTGATGTAGACGTCTCACCTCTGGCTAAAACCATGTGCTGCTTGAGGACTAAATGGAAGCCACTACTGCACTGAGATCAAAATAAAATAGACATTATTTTCTGGAATGTGAATTATTTTACTTAGTACACACACACACACACACACACACACACAAGCATGTAGGCACGTGTGATTGTGCATGCATGTGAGTTCTTGCACACGGTTTATTTCAAAAGTTAATTTGAATTCTCCATAAAGCATATCCAGTTTTTGATTAAAATAAGCAATTGTTTTGTGTGATATATTTGTTATTATGGTCAACTAAATGTTATCTCACAATTTCATCTCCTCAGTCTTCATATCGAAGGATTTAAGGATATTGGTATGTACAATGAATTTATTATGTGGCTGCCTTATCACTAACCCTGGCTGACAACCACATCCCTAGGTGCTGCTCCTTTCCACAAGACATTGAAAAGTACACTGGATCAGAAGCAACAGCATCTTTTGGTACACTTCAAAGATGGTTCTCAGAAGTCAGTGATTCCAGGCAGAGATGATACATGGGGATAAGCTGATTTCAGTGACGACCACACAAGGCAAAGTAGGATGGCCACACCATTTAACGTTTTGTATCATCAAGAAAAATGAAGATCAAAGTTTTAATTATTTATGAATCATGTAAACTAGTGACAAGTACACCGAGTGAGAGTTCTATAGTTTTATTTTTAATGGAACTATTTATTACCATGAATTCCTAAAGTGAAATTACTGAGGCACAAGGAAAACACAATGTTCAGGAGGGATAACTTTAATAATTCAACATTTTTGAAGCATAGTTTGCATGCATAAATATAACTTCAAGTATGGTAATAATTCTCAATAAAACATTTTCTTGTCTTTTTGAGACAGGGTCACTGTAGCCACAGCTGGCCTGAAGGTGACTGTGTAGACCAGGCTGCTGGCCTCAGTCTCACTGAGATTTAGCTAGTTTTGCCTCCCAAGTAAAGAGGCAGGCTGATTTCTGTGAGATTGAAGCCAGCCTGGTCTACCTAGTGACTATCAAGCCAGCTGGGGCTACAGGAGACCCTGCCTCAAAAAGCTAAACCCAGACCAAACCAAACAAAAGCCCTGATGTATAATCAATCAGTCCTCACCTCTGACTCTGCCTTTCCATGTTTTTTTTTTTTTTATGTTCATGCTTTTCTAATAGGTGTCACTGTCTATACAGATTCTAACAGCAAAGTCCGAATGTCAGTTAGGCATGTGGAATGATGAAACATAAGCTTGAAAGCCAGGGGAGTTAAGACTGCTTAGAAAATACCATTAGCCAGATCCTGCCAGGAAACAAGTTACAATGAAGGGCTCAACTCTTCAGGAGGTATATTGATTCTGAAAATCCACTAGTGTACCATGAAATAAATTGCTGATGGATTTAGCCTAATAATCTGCAAGCTTACTTGAGTTAAAATTTGGCAGAAGCCCAGTTCACTGCGTGGAATGCAATAAGTCAATAAGAGATTGTTATCTTATTTTTGTCTTCATCACTATTTAAAAAACTAGGGGGTTATTCAGACATGACTGAGGTTATTTCTTCAATAGCCTCTTTAAGAATTTGCATAGATTTTTACCAACGCACAGAGAATCATTAGGTGTTTGATACTGTATTAGGTGAGATTTTCAACAATTACAATCATGCCAAGTGATATATATGCTCAATTAAGATTAGACATTTGCTAGAGGAATTTGGTTGGAGGTTGGAGGCCATCCATTGAAAGTATTGTGCAAATAATTAGGTTTGACCTAGTGGCTTATAATATGCCTTTAATCTCTGAAATACTTTGATGACAAAATATTATGAAAGTATTTATATTTTTCTTTTATAATGCCTATTTTTAAAATTACATTTTAAAAATTTTAATGGAAGGAAAGCACAATTTATTATTGGAACTGTAGTTCATTCATCTATTCTTTGAAATTTATTTTTAAAAAACCCTCAAATCCATCAGTGATCATTGCTCTCAACTTTATATTTCCAAAACAAAGCATATGATTCACAATTTTCTCATTGTATTCTATGAAAACATACTTAAATTTGGAGACTAAGAGGTTCAAGATGGGATTCACCCATTTTATTTATCTCACTATGGTTCCCTGAAATATGACATCCATTTTAAACTTTAGATTCAATACAATGTCTATTTCTTTTCACACTGTCAAATAGTAAAGATATAGCTAAAGTGAGTCATAAAAAATGTATTAACACTGTGTTGGAAAGACACATGTCTTCACAGAATAAATGATGAGGATTCTATCCCTTAAAATGTTTGTTTAAGGAAAGTATCAAAAACAAGAAATGATTTAATTTCTAAACATTGATTTTTACAGAGTTAAAAAATGCAACATTGGTGCTAACTACGTTAGTATGTTACATATCTAATGTTTTTAAACTATGTCCAATAGAATTTGTATTTCAGTTATGCTTTTATGAAACTCTCAAGATTTTTTCCTCCAATAAATGTCACCTCAAGGTATAGAGTAGTACTTTTAATATATTAAAACACAGCATCATCAATTTTACATGCAATCATTTTGGTCATAGATGCATTCATGTTCAATTTCTGCCACAATAATCACCATGAACAAAATGACATAAGCAAGATGGTTTGTATCTCACAATTCTGTTAGTTGAAGGCCCAACAATATCAGTCTTATAAGATAGAATGTAGGTGTGACCAATACTGTATTTTTTTCTGAAGGTTCTAGAAGAGGATCCCTTTACTTGGTTATCTTGGTTGATGGCAGAATCCATTTCCTTGTGGTGGTAGCCACAGCATTGCCAGTATCCAGAGACCACTCATGTGACATCTTCTGTGATGTCAGAGCCTTCTTCCATCTTCCAAGGTAGCCAAGATAGAGAAAATCCTCTCTAAAAAGAGAGAAAAACTCTTTTTAACTGACTTTTCTGCTTCTGTCTTCTGTCTTTAAGAGTTCATATGAATAAACTGGGTCCATAGAAATAACCTAGAGAAATATTCTCATCTCCAAGTCCATAATCTTAGTCATATCTGCAGTTATTTTTTCCAAGCAAAGCTTAAGACTTGAATAGTATTACTGAAGGAAATTATCCTATTTATCACAGAAGATCAAAGACATCCAGACTATTGATGCACGTGGAGTAATGCAACCTAGGCTTTTGAGAGCATGAACATCTACCTTTTGTTCATATTCTTAGAATATAAGTCATTATAGTTATTCAATTTCTTAGCCCTCAATTCAGGGAGTCAATTCTTTCTACCTGAAGTACACTTTTGTCACCATCCATCTCAAAGAGGCTTTTATCTTTAGTCTTTTACATAGTAAGATTTTTTTTTCTACTTCTGGATCCATGATTAATCAAAGGATTACAGCTATCATATTAATAACTCAAACAATAGCAATGGTCATTCCTCTTCCATTACAGACTGACACATTAAATTCTTCACACTACTATCACCCAAGGAGAGATTCCACAGTTGTCCAATATGTTTCACTTACAGAGTCAGAAAGTAAAAGAAATACAAGACTGACTGCACACGTCTACAGATTTTCACAACATTGTTTTGTTAACTTGTTCAAAGTGTAATTTTAATCTAGATTTCTTTATTGGTTATTTCATCTTACACAGTACAATTTAAGTTAGACAATACAAATTTGAGTTAGAAATAGAGTCGAAGTTATGTCATGTAAATTATGAATATTTCTCTAATTACCTTACTGAAAAAATGATTATTTAGATGCTAATAGTTCATTAAGACTTTGTACAGTGAAAAATTTGCAAGGGTAGTTCTTATTTTATTTGTATGAGTGTTTTTCCTGCATTATTTGAGTGCACTTGTGTCATGCAATGCCCATAGACTCCAGAGGGAGGCATAAGATCCCCTGGAACTGGAGTTATGGATGGTTGCTAGCTGCCATGTGGGTGCTAGGACCAAAACCCAAGTCCTCTGCAAGAGCGGCTTGACCTCTTAACTATTCAATCATTTCTCCAGACTCTAGTTCTTAATATTTTAAATATTACACTAAAATTTTATTTTGTTAAAATGTGGTTTCAATGGTATTTATAGCTATAAATATTATGAAGTTTAACTCTGATAATTTTTGCATTAAATAATTAGGGAAATGTAGTTTGAGTCTTTAGGTTGCAATGTGATTGCATTTATAAAAGATTTCATTTAAGTCAAACAATAAAATTTTCAAATCCTCATCTCTCTGTTGATGATGCCTATTCAAATCTAGATTTCTTGAGTTTGAAAAGCCATTTGAACTCTGTAACAATGCATTTGTGATCCCTAAGCACATGTCTACCAAAAATTAGGATGCCTGACAGGGATTGTGATGCATATTATAATTTAATCATTCAGGACCCAGTAGGCAGGAGGATTACAAATTTAAGGTTAACTTAGACCACACAGAAACCTTATCACACCCCAAAAAACAAAACAAACAAAACCCACACAGACTGAAAATTATTACAAGCTTGTAAGATTACTATATGTTAAGTACCCAATTCCAGTTCCAGTGTGTGCTATAAATCTCTGAAAGAGATGGACAACTAACAAATTCTATCATCTATCTATCAGCTATCTATATCTATCATCTATCAATCTATCATCTATCTATCTACCATCAATCAATCAATCTATCTATCATCTATCTGTCTTCTATTATCTATCATCTATCTATCTATCTATCATCTATCTATCATCTATCTGTCTTCTATTATCTATCATCTATCTATCATCATCTAGCTATTGATATCTATCATCTATCATCTATCTATCATCTATCATCTATCTATCTATCATCTATCTATCTATCATCTATCTATCTAATCTATCTATCTATCTATCATCTATCTATCTATCTATCTATATATCATCCATCTATTATCTATCATCTATATATCATCTACCTATCATCCATCTATCTATCTATCTATCTATCTATCACTATATCTATCTGTCTGTCTGTCTGTCTGTTTATCTATCTACCTATCATCTATCTATCTATCTATCTATCTATCTATCTATCTATCTACCCATCATCTATCTATCATCATCTATCATCTATCTATCATCCTATCTATCTATCTATCTATCTATCTATCTATCATCTATCTACTATCTATCTATCTATCTATCTATCTATCTATCTATCTATCTATCATCTATCATCATCTATCTAATTTGCCTACCTATCTGAAGAAATCACTAAACTGACTCGTGTTCACGGATCTTTCTCTGTTAGATACCATTTTTTATCAGAGCATATCAGAAGCCTCTATGAAAACTTTTTCTGACAGCAGAGTGTGTTTGTTAGAGACTAACTGCATAGCGACCTATCTGGCCCTGAGAAGTGTATCACTTGTAGGAAGCAGTCGTGGTTTGGAGGAAACTGTTCTATTCTCCAAGAAAGCTTATTACTGGAATTATTATATTAATCATTATGCCCTGATTCTTATCTTCTGTCTCAGATTCAGATCTTCTGTCTCAGATCTGCATCTTGCCATATGTATACATTTGGGTGGACATATGCCATATGATTCATCAACCTTTGCTGTTTATTATTGTCACGGCAAATATCATACTGGACTCCAGCAACCTGAAATAAACCTGAATTCATATATCAGGAACTATATAGCACTCAGACCTTGCTAGCAAGTGGCAAAGTGAGGCTTGTCCTCTAACTCATTGTTTTTCAGCTCATGCTTCTTCCTTATTTTTGGCTGGTGCACGAATTGGAGGATGCTCCTCTTCAGTAGTTCCCACAAGAAGAATGTCTTTTAATAATTCTGAGTAACACCAAAATATAAAATAGTTATGACTCAGGAACTGACATTAAGATTACTCTAATTAAATAACCAATAAAAAATAAAGAAAAATTCTATTGAAAAGACACATTTTCAGAAAGGATTTTTACTAGTTTTAAAGAGGTAAAAGCAGATATTTCTCCATTATAAGTGATTCTACTGAGACAAATGTGAAGACCTCAAAAAGAGCTTAGCCTGGATCTTACACATCTGTCATCCCAATTTCGGGAACAGGAGGAAAGTCAGGAGTTCAAATAGTTAAAGAATCATAGTATTAATGCAATAATACAATAAAAATTTCTAATTGTAAAATATTTTCCCCAGCTAAATAGACTAATTTATATGTTTCAGTTGAGTTTTATGATTAAACATCCTATCAGATGTCTGACACGATTCATTTCTTATGCAACTATATTTACTACAGAAATATCATCATAAAATATTGGAGCTCTGGGTCCAAAAACAAACTTGAAAAAGCTGAAAGAGAGTGTGTGTGTGGAGAGAAGAGAGAGAGAGAGAGAGAGAGAGAAAGAGAGAGAGAGAGAGACAGAGAGAGACAGAGAGACAGAGAGAGACAGAGACAGAGACAGAGACAGAGACAGAGAGAAAGAGAAGAAAAGAGGAGAGGAAAAATGGAAGGAGGAAAAAGATAGGTTATGTACAAATTATATGGAATCTGATAGCATATAAATATTTTAATAACAACTCTGGAAGCTTAATATTAATTGAATATATGAGTTAAAATTGAAAAGAAATACTTTCTATCTTAGATAACTGTATCAAGTAGAAACATTGCTTCATATGGGGATAGAAAGATGTACCTTTTTAGACAAGGAACATGCATTAAACTTTGGTTTCATGGTCAGTTTTTAGAAATCTGTTGTCAGAGGGGTCTTCCAAAACCAAAAGAATGAAAATAAGAACAGTAATAAAATTGATCCAGGAATATGGGAGCCCAACACAAAGAGATTATAGGAAATCTAGGACCAAAGCTCTATAATGGTAGGCTTAGTAATCAGTCTACTTTGGACTGCACAGACAATGTGAGCAGTCTAGGAGATGTGGCTGCAAGATGAGATCATGTTAGCCCCTGGTGGACAAGCATCTTTAGAGACAAAAATCTATAATAATGCACCTTAAAACTGTCCTTTTTCTTTTCTTTTTTTCTTTTTAACTTTTACAAAAACTTTGAGAATTTCATACATGTATATAAGGTGTTTTGATCAAATCCATAAATCCATGCCCACTCCCTCCCCTCAAACATTTCCCCCTCTGAAGAGGTAACCCTAAAATATTTTAAGGATTAGATACAAGCTCCCAAATACTTTTGACATTTTTGGCCTTTGGAACAGAGTATGTTGCTAACAGGCCTGAGGACATTTTCACTTATAGCCAAGAAACTGGCAACATTTCTTTGGAGTCTTTTCACCCTAACTGCCTAGCTGGTTCCTACCTCCTATTCTTATCACCTCATTCTCTGAAGAGGTTACCCAAATTGCCAATAAGGAATAAGGACGCAGACCACTCTGGCTTCTTCCATGCTGAACAGGGACGCAGGGTGAGACAACTGGAATTCTATCTAAAAAACTCCCAAACTTCATAACTCTTGTCTATAAGGGGAAAAGAAAATCCTTAAATCATGAATAGGAGATGTGAAGGAGAAGTAAAGGCAAGAGTAATTAGCATTACAAGTTCTAGACAGGGAACTAGAAAAAGTCAGAACAGGGCAATTTTCAAATGTTCATATGAGAGTCCATTGGAGTTTCTTGACAAGGGCTTACAAAAGCATCCCTCTATTGGGTTCTCCCTCATTTTTCTTTTGTTTTCCAAGGCTGGACTATGTCTGAGAAGAGTGGCTGGATACTCAGGTGAGGGTCCAATGAACCTGTTTAACACTTCTTTAATGAATGAACACAACCATCGACATGCCCAATTGTGACTGTGTTTAGTGATCAAGCTCAGCCAAATTCATGATGATGTTAGTTATTTCATGCAGAAAGGACTGCTGAATAGCATCACCTTATTTTGAAGATTTTTACAAAAACTTTATTGAGAATTTCATACATGCCTATAAGGTGTTTTGATCAAATCCATGGCCACTCCTTCCCCTCTGAAGAGGTAACCCTAAATTCTTTTAAGGATTAGATACAAACTCCCAAATACTTTTGACATTTTTGGCCTTTGGAACAGAGTATGTTGCTAACAGGCCCAAGGACATTTTGACTTTTAGCCAAAAAATCGGATACATTTCTTTGTGGTCTTTTTACCCTAACTGCCTAGCCAATTCCTACCTCCTATTCTTATCACACCATCTTCTGAAGGGGTTACCCTGGTTGCAATCTTATGAAAAGGACCTGGAATTTAAAAGGATTTGGTGCTAGGAGCCACATATGAAGGAGAACATACATCGTTTGTTTTTCTGAGTCTGTTACTTCACCTAGTCTAACAGTTTCTAGATCCATCAATTTACCTGCAAATTCATTATTTCATCTTACTTTACTGCTAAATAGAACTCCTATTGTGTAAATATACCACATTTTTGTTACCCACTCATCAGTTGAGGGACACTTAGGTTGCTTCCATCTCTTAGCTATTGTGAAAAGATCAGCAACAAACAGGGTTGCACAAGTGTCTCTACAATAGGAAGAGTCCTTGGGTATGTGCCAAGGAGTGGTATAACTGGGTCATATGGTAGGTTCATTTTAGTTTTTTAAAAGTTCTCCACACTGTTTTCGATAGGATCTGCATGAGTTTGCAATCCCACTAGTAGTGAATGAGCATTCCCCTTTCTCCACATCCTCACCAGCATTTGGTATCATTTGTTCTCTTGATCCTATCCAGTCTGATTGGGATAAGGTTATACCTTAGGGTAGTTTTAATTAGAATTTCCCTAATTACTAATGATGTTGAATACTTTTGGGGATGTTTCTTAGCCTTCTTTATTTCTTCCTTTGAGAACTATCTGTTTAGATATTTAGCCCATCTTTTAATTGGATCATTTGGTTTCTCGATTCTTTGCTTTTTGAGTTCTTTATATATTCTGGATGTTAAACCTCTGACAGATGTATCATTGGTGAAGATTTTTTTTCCCATTATGTGGGTTTTCTCTTCACTTTTTTTTATTGTTTCTCTTGCTGTACAATGGGGTATTGAAGTGCCCTACTATTACTGAGTTGGGCTTAATTTGTGCCTTAAAGTCCTATAGTGCTATTTTTATGAATTTGGGTGCACCAGAGTTTGGTGCATATATGTTAAGGATTGTAATATCTTCTTGCTTAACTGGTCCTTTGATCAGAATGAAGTGACCCTCCTTATCTCTTCTGATTAGCTTTACTTTGATGTCTATTTTGACAGATATGAATTGCAACCCCTGCTTGTTTCTTAGTGCCATTTGTTTGGACTATTCTTTTCCACCTTTTACCTTAAGGTAGTGCCTGTCCTTGAAGGTGAGGTGGATTTCTTGCAGACAGCAAAGAGATGGATTTTGTTTCTTAATCCATTTGCTTAGCCTGTGTCTTTTTGACTGGGGAGTTCAGTCCATTGATATTTAAGGTTATTATTGAAAGGTGTGTATTGATTGCCATCATTTTGATTGCTGTTTGTGTTCTCTGTGTAATTTTCTGTTTCCTAGATTATATCTTTATTTTCTTGCATTGCCCCTGGGTTATAGTTGTTTCTCTCTCTGCTCTCTGTATTGCTCCAAGTATTCTTTGAAGGGCTGGTTTTGTGGGCATGCAGTCTCTCAGGCTATTCATGTCATGGATGATTTTTCTTTCCCCCTCAACTATAGTAGACATTTTTTCTGGGTATAGTGCTCTGGGCTGGCATCTATTGTCATGTAGAACTGGAAATACCTTGGTCCAAGCTCTTCTGGCTTTCATAGTTTGCATTGATAAGTCAGCTAAAATTCTGATCGGCTTTCCTTTTTATGTGACATCTCTTTCTTTTGCTGCTTTCAGTATTCTCTCTTTGTTCTGTACATTTAGTGTTTTTACTATGATATGCCATGGGGAGTTTCTTTTCTGATCCTGTCTATTTAGTGTTCTATGTGCTTCCTGTATTTGCATGGGGATGTTTTTCCTTAATATCAGGACATTCTCTTCTCCAATTCAGTTTAAGATATAGCCAACACCATTAACCTGAAATTCTTCTCCTTCCTCTATTCCTATGCTCTATAGATTTGGTCTTTTCATGATGTTCCACATTGCTTGCATATTCCATTCCTGTGTTTTTTTAAATTTTCCATACTCTTTGCTTGAGTGGTCCTATCCTTCAAGTTTATCCTCCAGTGCTGATATTCTGTTTTCTATTTTATTCATTCTACAGGTGAGGCTTTCCCTTGTTGTTTCAAGTTGGCTTATTGAGTTTTGCACTTCCTTCTTCATTTCTGCCTGAGTTTCCTCAATGTTTCTCTTTTGTGAATTCATTCAGAAGTTTATCCCTATCTTTTTTTAGCTCTTTGATTTATTTGTTCGCCCTGTGTCCTTTAAATTCATTGAATTCCTTGATCATGTTTATGATTGTTCTTTTAAATTCAGTGTCCTGGGTTATCTCTAGGGGGTTCTCCTTGTAGAACTCTTCTACAGGATTGTGGGCTTTGGTAGGGACATAGTGTTTTGGCTTTCCATTTTATTATTATTTCATTGTGGTTTTGTCATATTAATTTCTTTTGTTATTTATGATTCTGATATGAGAATTAAGTTGAAGTATGCTTCTGTTTGTATTATCCGGGTGCCTAGATCTTTTCTTTATTGGTTATGTAAAGCTGGTTGGTACAGGGTTCAGGTTCTCTCAGGTGTATTTTGGAGGGAACTGATGGCTTCAGATCAGCTATTCAGGGGTACCCGCAGAAGCCAAATTCAGGTTCCAGTCAGGTACACTGAGGCTTCCTTCACCAAGTGGAGACAGGATCCAGGCTCTCTCAGGTGGTCCTCTGGATTCTCAGGCCCTCTGGTTGTTGGAGGCCAGAACCTGGTACTCTCTGGTGGCCTGTTGAGCTCCAAGCCGCTACTCCAAAGGAGGTCTGAACCTACCCTCTCTAGCTATCTGCTAGGATCTCAGCCTTAGCCTAGCAAAGCCAGATCTCCCTTTTCTTTATTTTCAACTAAAAGTTTATGACACAAGCTGAGTATACAGAGGCACCTTACACACCATTTTAATCTTTTCCTCTTGACCTTGAGCTTATATTCCACATTAAGTGTCTGTGATCTTTTCTTATTAAATTATGACCTAAAAAGAGTACTCCTTAACCAACCATGCTCATGAGTGTGCGTACTTCTGTTTCACTGTGCAAATATGTATAAACTTCATGAAAGGGAGCTCGTTGCTCCCTTTATTCAGGGAGCTCATTTTTGTGGGGTGTAGCGCCCAACTTCTCTTCGCCTTCTTCATGTAATAGATTTCTCATTTTTTATCAATGTTTATTTTGGTTTTGTGCTCACCAAGATACAAACCCAATTGCATTCAGTTATAACATCACCCCGTGAGAATGCGAATATGTTGAGAGATTCACAATTAAGGAAGGATTTTGAGTGCAAATACTGATAGGCATATAGCAAACTAAAAAAGTAATTGGGACGTTCTTTAACTACAGTCAAAAAAATCACTATAGCTACAATGTAATAGAGGGTTATTATATCATTGGCTTAGCTGTAAGTAAAGATTTTTTCTAAAAAAATATTTATTCCTTTTTATTTTTATGTGTATGAGTATGTTGCCTGCATGTTTGCAAGTGCACCTGTGATGTACAAAGTCCATGGAGGCCAGAAGAGGGTGTTTGATTCCTTTAAACTGAAGTTTGAAAGGTTGTTAGCCAGCATGTGGTGCTAAGAATCAAACCCAGGTCCTCTGCAAAAGCAACCAGTGCTCTTAACACTTATCTCTCCAGTCACTGTAAATAAATTTTAAATCATAATTTTTATTTTCTGGAGACTACTTACATGATTGGTGAATTTCTTATTTGATTCACTTTAAAAAATTTTCCACTTTATACAATTAAACCTCATCCTGATAGAATTATCCATATTATCTTGTATTTATACTTTAAAATTGACTTTATTTATTTATTTATTTATTTATTTATTTATTCATTTATTGATTGATTGATTGGTGATTGATCGTTTTGAGACAGGGTCTCCCTGTAGCCCCAACTGTCCTGGATTCACTATGGAGACCAGGCAGGCTTTGAACTCACAGAGATCCGCTTGCTTCTGCCTCCCGAGTGCTGGGATTAAAGGTGTGCACCACTACGCCTGGCCTAAAATTGACTTTATTTTTAAGTGTATGTGTGCATGTGCTCCTGTGAATGTGTACATGTTCATGCCCTCAAAGGTTAGAAGAGTATAGTAGATCCCCTGGAGGTGAAATGACAGCAGTTGTGAGCTGCCTGACATAGGTATGGGGAGGAAAGCTGAGAGCTTAAGCAGCACTTTTAACTACTCAGCCATCTCTTCAACTCATTATATTCCGTTTCTATATGAATGAAGTCATTAATCTACATTTTTGCTTCCTTGAAGGTCTTTAGATTTCCAACCCAAGCCTCACTCCATTTTCAGGTAAATTTACTTAAACTTTCTCTAGTAAGAGATAAACTCATTTATAATTTACAGTCAATTCCAGATTCATTCATTGTTTCCTCATGCTTCTAATCTAAGAGCTCAAGGGGCTGAGAAAGAAGGACCAAGAGTTGACAGTCACCCAAGACTTCATTTTAGACTGAAGACAGCCTGCAACATATATTTCATGTGCTTGGATGTCATCAGAAAGCTAAATTGTTTTTGAAGTTCTTCATGCATATTCTTATTGTTTCTTTATAAGTTTTTTTGTTTATTAATTTTTTTATATAAGTGCACCCATGTCATGCATTGCCTGTAGAATTCAGAGGGAGGACACTGGATCCATTGGAACTGGAGTTTCTGACAGTTGTTAACTGCCATGTGGGTGCTTAGAACAAAACCCAGGTCCTTCACAAGAACAATCATTGCTCCTAACCACTGAGCCATCTCCCGAGCCTCTAAATGTGCATTCTTAATTTAGATCCATTTTCTATACTTGCTACTCCTAGACTAGTAGTAATGAGTGCATTATATTTTGGCTGGCATTGCCTTAGGGGAGATGCCTATCTCTGTCTCTTTGCTCAGCAGTGTCATTATTTCTTCATAATTTATCCCTCCTCCAAGTTCAAACCTATATAGAGTTATAATATTTTTCTTCCCTTGGAAAGAAGAAAACCACCAAGACAGAAACTTTCATCTCTAGACTTGTTTTAATAGTCAACTCTTCTTCTTTATGGAAAAAAAGAATATTGAAGTCTTTCTGATTTAAAA
>NW_008348081.1:1465228-1561516 GCF_000622305.1 Nannospalax galili
GGACTGACCACTTTGGTATTGCTCAAATTTGATATGTTTGGGACTACTTTTCTTGCTGTTGAATTAAAAATTTTCACTAAGATTTTATGGATATTAGTTCATTTAAATTATATGTTGTGCATTACTGAAGAATAATTGTATGCATTTGTCAAGCGTAGTGTACTTAACAGCAGGCTCTTCTCCTGTCTTTTCATAGCTTGCCTTCCCTTTCACCACTGCTCGGCTCTTCAGCCTCAGTCCTTCTCTCGTGTACCCTAATCTCCCTTTTTATCTCAATCAAGAGAAAGTTTTAATAGCACCAATGTGATTGCCCCACTAGAAGTAAAGATTTGCTTAAAGCTTTGTGAACATTACATGTCTGTGATTTATTCAAATCTTGTGAAGACTTGCTTATCTTGCTTTACTATATCATCAAATTTCAGTCATTGCAATTTCATTTGTTTAATCTACAGTATTTAGGTTGCATTGAGTCATTCATTTTATATCTCAATTATATAGTAAGTAAGTTGAAATTCAACAGAGATTCCTTTCTCTTCAAATTTCCAAACAAATTAACATCATGGTTTTAGAATACAGATACAATTTTACAAAAAGCCGTTTCCTATTTTGGGCATTCATGGGCTGTATTTCCTCCCCTTTTTACATTCTATTACATCTTCTGTCATCTTGTTTGTCTCTCTTGTATAATCTGAGTTCAGGTTAATAAACTGTTCTTTGAAAATGCAGTAGAACTTGAGTCAATAAATAAGCATGCATTCAGCAACATATTTTCCTTAGGCTTTATCTGCTTATTATTATTCATAATTTAACATTTATCAAGCACTAAGAATCACATACTCTATTTGGAACAGTGAAGTAGATACTATCTCTGCCTAGCAGACTCATAGACTCATAAATTAAAGTCTATCAAAGTTACCTCTTACTGTTGCATAAATCGATATAAAAGGTAGAAATAAAGTTTATAGAAACATTTGTTACAGTTTATTTTTGCCCATAAAGCTTTGACAGATGTCTACATGGAGAATAAAATCTAGCTAGAAGTATAATTGATGTGCCAGAATATTAGCTAAATTATGTTACTTTGATAACTGCAGTATAATATTATAAACTCAAACTCCAAGTGAATTCAGTTAAAGCTGGATTGAATGGAAAAGCTACCTGACCTAGTCAAAGAAATTTTTATTTGCAAACATTCCAACTATTCATTGGTGCTGAAGACGCTTAGTTTTGGACTAGCTTTACCTCTGTTAACTTAGAAATTTGGTAAAGTTACTTCTTTATTCAAACAAAAGTGGTTCTATAATGTGCTGATGCTTTCTTGGCTTTTATGAATTAGGCATTACTTGAGTGAACTAGGAATGGCCAGAGCTATGTGAAATACTTACCTAAAACCAAGCCTTAGCTATTGGTTCTTTTTCCACTCTGGTCAAACTTGGAAGGTCATGCTTGATTATGATCAAGGACATTTTCATCTGGTGGAATTTCTTCTACAAAATATGATGAATTTCAAATTCTACCTGCAGCTTTGAAAGCTAAAAACAATTAAAAACATAACAGGCCATAAATTCTGAAAATTCATATGAAAATACTAGTGAGAGAATATATTTTATTAATCTTCAATAAGTCAAATATTTACAGAAAGAATTAGCTCTGCACCTTGATAAATCTTTCTTAATTCCACAAATATAGTTCCTGCTGTGAAACATCTCCCAGATCACTAGTGAACTAGATGGTAAGTGAGGAGTCCCATTCATATGAATATGCCCATGAATTTCAAGGTGGAATGGCCATACCCTGTTAGAAGTAAACATATCATGTCAAGATATGTTTCTGCTCTTAAGTGACCAGGATGACCAATTCCAACATGCTTATGAATGTGATGACTTTTTATGTTTAACATGAGAGGCCAGCAGAGAAAGAAGATTTTAGGTGCAGTAAGTCATGACTCAAGTCCTTAGTGGTCACGGTTCCATATTTTTGCCTGGTTTCATTGCTTAGTTTCAATGTCTATTTCATGTAAATACCAACTCTAATGGTTTTAGATAATGTATCCAGAAATGCCCATGTCATGAGCACAGTAGGGACCATTCTTTGTGTTTGATAAGTGGAGTCAAGAAATTCTCTCTCTCTCTCTTTCTCTCTCTCATGTGAAAGAGAGGCACAGAGAGACACAGAAAGAGAGAGAGAGAGGATATTGTAAGTACACATCTGTATGGGTATGTACAAAATGTTTGTGGGTGTGTGTGCATATCTGTGTATCTCTGTGTGTGTGTGTGTGTGTGTGTGTGTGTGTGTGTGTGTGTGAAGACCAGAGGTGGATATCAGGTGTTTACTCAATTGCACTTTGCCTTATTTTTGTACCAAAGTCTCTTATTGTATCTAGAGCTCAGTAGCAGATTATATCATAATCACATTCCCTATATTACTTTGAATACTGTTTATTAACTAGAACAAGTTATCACCATGATGTAAATGGAAATTTAGGGATCTTCCTTTGAGAGAGTATCATTGCCACTCTGGAAGTAAGCTTTCCCAATAAAATACCTCTAAATTAGAAATGAATTAAAATCATGGTTCTTTATAATATCCAATACCTTAAATTTTGGTCTTGCCTACAGTTGAGAATAAATGGGATAACAAACGTTTCAATATTACTATGCAAATTATAATGTACTGATATCAATGTTCTGTGTGGTGTTTGAGGTTTCAGTGAGAGAAGTGCAGAAAATGGGGAAAGCATTTGGTTTACTCCACTTCTTGACTAAAATGTTAGAACAATGTCACTCCACAAGGACACCAGAGTGAGCTGCACACTTTCAAAACATGGGATGTTTTAAGGTTAGTTTATCAACCATAATTCAAAATTACTTGTATAAACCAAAACCCATTTATTTCAAGAAAGGATAATTGGAATGTACTACCATTGCATGATAAGTTATTAGAAGTATCCACTGATAAAGGATCTAAAATGCATATTTAAATATAGTATCCATTGCTTTGCTTTAGGTAAGCATGAAAGAGGAAGTCCCTGGGCTTGATAAATTGCTTTAAAATCTCTTCTGCTTCTATCTATGTATCTTTGTGACTCAGTTTAATGCTCTAAGTATCATTAAAATAGTTTAAATAGATATTATATCCCTTATTATAAATAATAGTGATTTTGTTAGGTGAGTTAACCAGGATAAACCTCATTGGCCATATCAAAAATATTATTGATAGACATAGCTTTTATTCAAAATGTCAAGCCTGCTTGTGATTATTTTTCATGGAAATCATATTTCAAATATAACCTTTTCTATAAGGAAGTTTATGGAGCAAAATAGAATTAGAAGGTGTATAGATTTCACAAATCTTTTATTCTTCCAATATTATATGTTAAATATTTTTGAAGCTTTTAACTTGCACATGTTTTTATTCATTACTCAAATTGTTCAATTTTTATGTAAATAAATATTAGTAAAATAGGTGAGGAAAAACCTAATCCTTTAATATAAGTATTTTGAGAAACAATGCCCTAAGGAGCAGAGTTACATCTGTACTAATCTTATGTGGGATTAGTGAACAATGAAGCTGTAAATACCTACAAAAAGATGTTCATTTTCAAAATAAAAAGAAGTTTGACTTGAATAGACTGTTATCTGCTGAGATTTCAAGGAAAATAATAATAGTGCCTTCACAAGACAGCAATCATAACCCCTAGGATCTCTATACATTGCTTTTCATAAACATGGCTAGTTTGAGGAGAGAGAAAAGGAGCCTGAATGATTACATTTGTAACTCAGATCAGTGATAGAGATGCAGAGAAGTCTGGGAATGGCGACAGAGAATAATATGTGAGGAGCACTGTCAAGGGAGGAGGGGGAACAAGGCCAATCAGGGAGTGACAGAGAAACAGTTTTTTCCTTACTGCGGACTGAGCATCCTGTGTGCCTGTGTGAAAGAATGACTGACAACCAGTAAGGAAACACTAAACTGTGACTTCTTCGTAGCAGCCAAGTTTTCAAAAACATTAAATTAGCTAGAAAGTCAGTACCAGAAAGCATAAAGGAAAACAGAGAGAGGCCAAGAGAGAAGAGGATGTGGACAACTTTCTGGAGGAACTTGTAGCCCAAACATAGAAGGCCAACTTGTAGACTGGTAGGTCTGCAAAACAAACAGAGAAGCTGACCAATATTCTAAAGGACAGCAAATATACACACCTGATTTTCTAGTTCAATAAAACCAACAGATTTCACTCTGTGTCAAGTATCTGAAATTGAATTATAAAGTTTTACTTGATGTAATTAACATGGCACTCCAGAGTTGTATATAATCACCTCCATTTTTCTCAGGAAGAAACTGAGGCATAGAAATCTGTGGTTTATCTGTTTATTTTTATCCTTTTTGTGATAAGATATTCTGACAAAAGCAACTCAAGGGAAAAAGGCTTTATTTTGGCTGGGAGTAAAAGATACAGTCCATCACAGGAGGGAAGTCAAGGCCATGTCATGGTGTCGAGCGTCTGGCTGCATCACATCTATGAACAGGAATCAGCTCACTTTCTCCTTTTACATAGTCCAGGATCTCTTGCCTAGGGAGTAGTGCCACCACAGTGAGTGGATCTTCAACTTCAATGAAAAGAAACCAGATCACCCCAGTCATAGGCATATCCAGAGCCTCATCTCCTAGGTGAGTTTAGAATCCATCAACTTGACAATACTAACAATCACATGGTTAATGATGCCATTAATAGTCTGTTTTCTGATACTGTAATAAAATACCAGAAGCTGGATTACTTCATTAGGAAAAGAAATTTCATTAACTCACAGTTCTGGTGGTTGGGAATTTTTCCTCAATTCCCCACTTCTAGGCTGGGATTTTTTCTGGCTTGAGTTTCTGTGGAATTTGTGCATGCTGTCACCATTGCTGTGAATTCACATGTGTAAATGACCAGCTGTCTGGAAAATTCTGTTTCTTCGTGGTCATTAACCTTCTCTAACCCTTACAATCTTTCTTCCCTCTCTTCTGCAATGATCCTGAGAAGTAGTTTTCTTTAAGGGTGTGATGCTGGGTAACCAGGCTCTGGTGGATAGGCCCATAACAAGGGCATTCAGGGACAAAAGTTTGACTCTATAGGCCTTCATACACAAACACACACACAGACACACACACACACACACACACACACACACACCACACATACACACAAACACACACACGTGAGTATATGAAATCAGTCAGGGGTTATTATGTGAGGGTGCAGATAGCAGACAGTGTCTAAATATGATAAAATATATTGTATGAAATCCACAAAAATTCAATTAAAAAACTGGCCCAAAAAGTTTAAAAATCCAAGCCATTAGCTGCTAGGTCATTCAGTTTAAACAATTACAAGATTTTTATGTCTTTAAATCAAGAGTTTTAGTTCCTTATTTCAGAAACAGTAATCTTTTGACTAGTAAGGACGAGCATGCCCATTGGTCAACATTCTGGAAACACTTTTGAAGAGTCAATAAGCAAGTGAACAAACATAAGTTCCTCACATTTTGAAGCCAAAGGAAAGGAAAAGAAATTTGTCTCACTGTGGTTTGTATGTAGTTTGCGTGTGAGCCCAAGGGTTCATATGCAGCTTGTTCCTCTGTGGCAATATTAGGGAAACAGTGGGCCCTCTAAGGGGTGGGGGGGCTTACTCTAAGTTACCAGGTCATGAGGAACTTTGTCCTTATATAGACTTGATACTAGTGTTATGGAATGACTTAGTTTCTGAAAAACTGACTAGTTATAAAATAGCACAATGGGCCTCTCTCGGCTCTGTGCTTTCCTGTGATCCCCCTTGTACATGGTCCTGCTGATGTGCAGTCATCCACTGTCAGGCTGTCGCTGAGGAAGTCAGTGTCATACTCTCCAGTCTCCAGAACTGTGAAATGAATAATCCTCTTTTCTGCATATCGTACCTGGATGTAATCATTTTGTCATAACTAAAGAGAATATTAAACCAAGGCAATATAAGCCTTTAAAATTTAACAATATTTTGAATTAAACATTGTGTTAAATGTATTATTAGCTAAATTCCACCTATTCTAGTTATTAGCTTTTATATGAATTCCTTCCTCAGTAGAAGAAACAGAAGCAAGGGAAGCACACTTTCCTGAGCTGTGACCACTGATTCAGGGAACAGTATGCATAGTTAAGTAGAGGTTAGATTGGGCTTCTAACATCAGGAGTGGACTGCTACCTTCATGTTTGCTCTTGGCAGACATAACCAATGGATTACAATGCTCATTCTTTGAGAGTTCTGACTAGACTTCAAAATTTCAGGAATTGGCATCCTAAAAGGATGTGTCCTACCTATGACTTATATTTGATACAAGGAATAACCTTTTTATTTGTCTGTGTGTTGGGGAATACAACCTTCTTTATTATTTGTCTATTTTTAAATATTTTTGAAAATATTTATTTGTGTGTATTTCTGTTAGGGTGTGCATGCATGCGTGTGTGTGTGTGTGTGTGTGTGTGTCTGTGTGTCTGTGTGTCTGTGAACACAAATGCATCAGAAGAGGAAGCTAGATCTCATCCCTTGGAGCTGGAGTTACAAGTGATTGTAAAGTGCACAGCTGCTATGTGGGTTATGGAATCTGAACTTCTGTACTCATGACGGCACACCAAGCACTCTTAACCTTTGAATCATCTTTCCAATCCTTAAATAGGTTATGATAAGCTTTACTATAGAATTTACAAACTCTTATGCAACTGTTGAGCAGAGTATAACTATAGTACATAAAATGTCAGTAGCTTGAAATGTTTGCCAAAGTCATTACAGCCTCAAGAAGTCTTTTTTTAAACAGCTTCCTTTTTATTTGAGTGTGTGCCCTTAATATCTTAGCAGTCACTTTGACTTTTGAACTTTGGTAAGAAAAATATTTCAAAAGTAGCAAAGAGTAGAAGTTAATTTGTTAAGCATATTTTTGGTAATTCACACCGTCCCCAAAATGCAAAAATGGAGAGTGAAAAAGAGATCTCATTTTACATTTTTGCTTAATTTCCAAATTTAAGGCCTTTTCTGCCTCAGTCCCTTAGCTAGATGTAAATGCTGTAAGTAAATGAGAATATGGATTATATAGTAGAGTGTCAGATCCTCACAAGACCACATAATGTTGCCAATTTTATAAGGTCCTATTTAGTCGATGAGAAGAGAAAATTACATTCAGATGAGCATAAACTGTGTTGAATGAGTAATTCTATCTCAGCTTTTAATATATGGGCTAGAGAACATGCTCCGCACATTTTTTAAAGCTAAACCCTTTAGCTATGGTTTCATCGAAGAACAAAATCTATTGCCCTTGTCATGCTGCTCTGAAGGCTAATAACTAGCTTTATTGGAAATACTGTGGCACATTTATATCTCCACTGCTGAAGTGTGGTCACTGAAATGCGGCTGAGGGACTCACAAATAAGCACCCACAGACCCAGCAGGCTGCCAGCCTCCACTTTCAATTACTTATTTTGTAGATGATCTCAGCTCTCTGTTTCTCTTTCTCTGAGCTTTTATATGAGAACCATGTCCCCTTGGAGGGAAGAAGGAATATCAGATTTCTTCTATAGGCTATTCCAAAGTAAGGTTTGATGAAGCAGTGGTTTACAAATATAGTACAAATGAGACTTCTGATTGTTTGTGGACTCGGTGAGTCTCCCTGTCCTGCAGTGATGTGAGATGACTGTGCATTGCTTATAGCTCTCAGAGTGCTATTCTGCTCAATTTTAAATAAAATTTACTATGGAAAAAGCCACAGCCATCTGTCATGCTTATGCAATTTGGATTTCTATGACCAGTCCTTTATAAAACATGTGCAATAACTTAGCTGAAAATGTGGGTCATTCTTTATCTGGGAAGAAATGAGATTCAAAACCTTTCTTCTTCAACTCAAAAGGTCTGAAAAACACAGTTTACCTTAGGGACATTTATATTCTTACTTAAAATATTTTAAAAATATTTTATTTATTACTTTTTATTTTATGTGTATGCAACAATTGCCTGCATGTATGTAAGTGCACCCATGTCATGCAATGCTCTCGGAGGACAGGAGAGGCTGTCAGATCCCCTGGAACTGGAGTTACAGGCAGTTGTTAGCTGCCATGTGGGTGCTGGGATTCGAACCCAGGTCTTCTGCAAGAACATCCAGTGTTCTTAACCGCTGAGCCATCTCTCAGCCCCTAAAATAAGTTTTTATATGAAAAAAACCTCTCTCATAATCTGCCTCAAAGTTGTGTTTCTCATGAATTTTGAAAATATTTCAAGAGAAGTTTGTTGATCTTATGCTTATCTTAATATACATATTTTGAGCTTATACAATTTATATTTTAATATGATCTTCTGTATACTAATTTTGACCCTTTTCAGCTTTGATAGTATTCCTGGGTAATACTACTCAGTGTAATTAATTACAAATCAGTGTAATTAATGATCATAATCAGAAATAGAAACTGAGCACCAAACAAATCTAACACGATGGGCTCTGTTCCACTGACACTGCATCAGAAGCACTATTGTCAAGCACAGAAGGAATTAGTTCTATGAATGAATGACTGTAAAATGTATCACATATGATTCACCTTGGGCTTTTCAAAACCCACAGATAAAACTTAATTAAAAGTAAACTCTTATGGTTTGAACATAAGGACAATCAATTTTAGCCAAGTTTAATGTTCATTAAGTCTCATCTCCTTATGTACTTCTATCCTGTATTGTAATATGTTATATATTTTCTTGAAATTTTGTGAATTTCATACAACGCATCCTGATCATATTTAGAATCCCCATCTGCACCCCCAATATCCTAACCACAGGATTTTATGTGTTCTGTCATATATGTTAAGGCCCACCAAGTCAAGTTTGTGTCCTTCAAATGCCCCCTTGTATGAGTTCATCCATTGGAGCTTGTTCAGCCTACCTAGTGTCGCTTCCATAAAGAAGACTTACTCTCCCTCACCCAGCAATGATCAGCTACCATAGTTCCTAGTTAAGGTTGGGGCCTCCTGAGCATTTCCCCAGTTCCATGGTGATTTTTTACTTGATTGAGTTTGTATGGGTCTTGTACATGCTGTCACCATTGCTGTAAATTCAAAGGAACAAGTTCTTTGAAGCCTGGGAGACTTTTTTCTTACAGTCGTGTATCATCCCTGGCTCTTACAATCTTTCTACTCCCTCTTCTGCAATATCCCCTGAGCCCTGGTTAGATTAGGTTTACTATGAGCAATATAAAGCCTTATATATCCAATCATTAATTTTAAAAAACCTGGACAATTATTTTGTGTCTATTACTGTTTACAGTAGTGGTCTTGGAAGTGAGTGCATGGAACATTATTATAGAAGAGTGGGATCATCAAGAAGGTAAATACATTTTTGGTCCCAGCTAGTTGTTTGCTTATTAAGGCATGATGTTATTGGCTGTCTGCCTTTATTGAGAAATGTTTACCTTCTTGTGATTGGCTGATACTTGGCTGCTTGTTACAAAAATGTAATCCTAGAATAAGTCTTAGCATCTTATGTAGAAAGTCAAAGCATAAAGACAGTTTTAGATCAATGGCCTCTTGATTATTTAATTCCATAATTCAGTGTGTGTCTGGTTTCTTTCATTTAACCTGGTGTTTTGAGGCTCATGCATATTGTAGCATGTATCAGTACTCCATTTTTATGAATGAATGATATTCCATTCTTTGAATATCAAATATACTTTATCCATTCATTATTCAGTGAGTTATATATTGTTCCTATTCCTGGTTGTGGTGGACATATATTGCACAACCCCCTCGTCCCCCAGAGACTGTTGCCTCTTCTCTGGGATCCCAGGGTCATGGGATCCTAATTTGGACTGACAACACTGATATGATGCATTCTATTTGGACTTTTGCATGGTTTATGATGTCTGGGATTTATAAAAACATGAATTACTGCAGGCTTGTTTTCTACATTTTGGCTAAGCTTTGCAATTTGTGCCACCAGCACCCCGGGTCCAGCTTATATATCCTCAGCCCCTCCCCTTCATGCAAACTCCTTCCGCAGAGTGTGGGAAGTAGGTGTGACAATAGCTTGCCATCATTGTGGTCAGAGGAACATGCAGGTTACACTTTATTGTGAAGATTTAGTAGGCAGTATTTGTCATAAAACCAGAAGAAAAAAGAATGAAAGAAAAAAAAGAAACCAAGGCTTTAAGACTGAGTAACATGAGCAGTAACTAGAAAGGAGGAAATTATGGGAAGGGTAGACAGTCCATGTGGGGTAGGCAATTGAATGCATAACTCACTGTGGGTTGTAATACTCTACAGATGCCAATTGACTCTATCATGTAAAGGAGGTGGTGGATATGTAATTTGAGAGTCCAGGTAATAGCCATTGGGTGGTGCTAATAGCCATAACTTTGGATCATACAGGGACTTAGTGTAGAAAAAGAAAAAGGAAAGATTTTTGGAGATTAGTTTCTTAGATCGTCCAATGTCTAAAGATTATGGAAATGAAAGAAGAATAATAAACTAGATATATAAGGTCACCTGAACAGGAAAAGCAAACCCCTATGGAAATAGTAATTTATTATGGTTACAAAAACACGTTTTTCTGTAAATGTGACAAACTATTAAATTCATTTGTCTATTGCATTTTATATTATATGTCTCTTCTGGTTTATAGAATGCATTTTGAAATTACTGATTTGTTGATATAATGCTATATTGTTTCTGCTGGATGTAACTGTGCTAAAACTGATATTTTAAAGTAAAATAAATTGTAAAATAATTTCTAAATATGAAAAGACATATAGGAAGAGAAAGATTTCACTAGCTTGAAGGTTTGTTGAGTTTTCATTCTGTCAAATCATCAAGGAGATTTATTTATTTAGTGTGAAGAAAGGAAGCTGTAGTTCTAAGCAAATGAAATTGAATCAACAGCAGTGAGGGGTGGTAATCAGGGTTGTCTATTAGAGATTGACAAAATTAACATAGGCGTTTTATTTAGAAAATATATTACTGAAAAAAGTCTTTACTCAGCTATTTAGAGGAGAAAGCAATGGAGACACAGAAGCACATGTGCTGCTGAAGAGAGGGAAGTTGATATCAGGCCTAGGAACCTGAGACTGGATGTGCCACAGGTACAGGGGAGAGTCTAACACTATTAGTCTGCTAAATAGATATAGCATTAAACTGACTCCTAATGACTTCTTGTTATCCATACATTAATGTGTCTGTCAACGCTCACCAGGGAAGTTTCCTTATGCAGCAGATGGTGATTAATTCAAAGACCCACAACTGGCCAGTATGCTGAGAATGAGAGGTTTCTGAGTGCATATTCCTTGATCAATTGTTCCCTTGATCAGAATGATGTGATGTCCTTTACATATTCTGATTAATTTTAATTTGAAGTTTATTTTGTAAGATATTAGAAATGCTACATCTGCTTGTTTCTTAGTGCCATTTGCTTGGAATATTTTTTCCATCCTTTCACTCCTTGAAGATGAAATGAGTTTCTTGCAGTCAACAAAATGTTGGATTTTGTTTCTAAATCCATTCAACAAGTCTGTGTCTTTTGACAGGGGATTTGAGGCCACTGATATTTAAAGTTATTGAAAGATGTGTATTGGTTAATGTCATTTTAATTTCTGTCTGTGTTTTTTGTCCTCCTTTTTGTTTCTGGGTTATACCTTCTTTTTTCATTCTGTAGCTTCTCTGCATGGTCATTCCTTTCTTCAGTCCTTTGTATTGCTTCAAGTATTCTCTGAAGGATTGGTTTTGTGGACATGAATTCTTTCAGATTAATTTTATCATGGAAGATTTTTCCTCCTCTTTCAACTATGATGGATGGTTTTGCTAAGTAAAGTATTCTGGGTCAGCATCTCTTATCATTTAGAACCTCAAATACTTTACTCTAGGCTCTTTTCCCTTTTGTAGTTTGAATGGAAAAGTAAGATATAATTCTTATGGATTTTCCTTTACGTATAACTTGCTGTTTTTCTCTTGCAGCTTTCAGTATTCTCTATTTGTTCAGTACCTTTGTATTGTTACTATGATATGCCAAGGGGGGCTTCTGTTCTGGTCATGTCTGGCGTTCTGTGTGCTTCTTGTGTTATATGGATATGTGTTTCCTTAATTTTCTTCTATAATCATGCTGAAGGTCTGGTCAATGCCATTGCCCTGAGAGTCTCCCTTTTTAATGCCTATGATGTGCAAATTTGGTCTTTTCATGATGCCCCACATTTCCTGCATAATCCATTCCTGTGTTTAAAAAACTTTTTCATATTCATTGCTTGAGCCATCTAGTTTTTCAACTTTATCATCAAGTCTTGATATTCTGTTTTCCATTTCATTCATTCTGTTGGTGAGGCTTTTTCTTCTCATTTCAAGTTGGTATATTGAGCTTTTCCATTGCATCTTCACTTTACCCTGAGTTTTCTTCCATATTTATATAGTTTTCATGAATTCACATTTCAAATCCTGAATTGTTTTTGTCACTTCATTTATCTGTATATTGGTATTTTCCTGAGCTTCAGTCAGGAGTTTATCTCTATCCTTTCTTAATTCCTTAACCTTTTTATTGTGTGTTCTTGGAATTTATTGAATTCTTTGATCATGTTTATGATCGTTCTTTTAAGTTCTGTGCCCTGGAGTTCTTCTTGGTAGTTCCCAGTGTAGAAGCTTCTATAGAGCTGGGTAGGGTTTGGTGGGGACATATTATTTTGGTTTATCATATTATTTGTCTTTTATTCATTGTCGCTGGGTATATGGATTTCTTTTTTGTCATGTATATTTTATCATAATTTATAAAAGGAACATTTGCTACTCTTAGGAAAAAAAAAAACATATAGTCAATTTACAAAAGAGCAAGCTTTGGCGTACTGGTTTTTAAAAATATCTTTCAGGAGGCTGGAAGTATGGCTCTGTGGTTTAGAACACTGGATGCTCTTGCAGAGGACCTAGGTTCAATTCTCCCTCATAAAGGTTAACAGTTGTGTCACCAGAGTTCTCTCTGGGTCTCTTGCACTGTCAGGCAAACCATATAACATATCTTTATGTGCATTTATTATTATCATGGAGTAGAGAGGGGAGAAACTTACAAAGGAATGAGCACCCAGTGCCTAGCCCGGTGATGCTCAGCTCCGTCAGCGTCTCGGGAGGCACAGCTCAGAGCCCTCCATGTCAGACCACTCCCGTGCTATGCCCATAGTGACTGCTAGAATTTGCTCACACCTCAGGGGCCAGCGCTCTCACCCCAGATCCATAAGTGTCAGGCCATTCTGTCCATGAGTATGTCTGGCTTCTGCGCATTACTCACAGCTCACTGCTCCTGTCCCAAGATGGTACCACAAGCCCCTCCTTCTACAGCTCATTCTGCCCAGTCCATTCTCTGCAGCAGTCCCTGCCCCTTGGAGGAACCCCCGGGGAACACACTCCACCCCTTTCCTCTGCTTTTACAATCTTTTTGCCAATCTTCCACTAAGGTCCCCAAGCCTTGGAGGGGGTGACAGATGTAGGGTGATCTCTCTTGTATCATGGCAAGATAGTGACTTCTTGGACCTTATTTGTCTTTAATCCATGGCCATTGATCTCTCTCACTGGTGTGTCTTCTACTATAAAGACAAATGGAAGGAAGCAGACACATTTAAACAAATATGAATGTAAATACAAATGCCTAGAAGATATCCCAGTAGTTGTACTATATTCATTAAACAGAATACTTGTGATGGCTTCTCCACTAGGGCCTGTAGCCTTTCTTGACACAAGGTGTTAGCCTGGTCTACAGCACCAGATGTGTGTTCCACCCCTAGGAACAGGCCTTACCCAATTAGAAATTTGTCAGTGGTACGTATGTTGGTTGAGTCATTATTGCACTTGCAGGTATTGCTTGGCATGTCCATAGTGTGCAGCATACAGGGTCCATGGTTGAGTAGAATTGTAGGGTATCCTTTCTTCCCCAACCATCTGAATAGCACCTTCTGGCAATATGAACGTCATCCATCCAGTTGAACAGAGTTTTTTGGCTTAGTCTCAGTTCTGTCTCTTCATCTTCTTCTGCGTTCACATTGTCTTCAGCAACATGGACTTACCGACCTTTCTAGTGTACAACTGACATTAATGGAAATAGCCTTGGTGAATTAGAGGACCTCTAGGATCTCTCTGACCAACAGCTCATGGGTGGGCAACCCACCCCTGGTACTGTAGATTTTCTCAATAGTTCCAAACTTTGGAAGTCTCTGTCTTCATCTTACCCAACCATAAACCTCCCAAGAATCTTACAGCTATAGCTGGCCTTTGCTTCTTCAGAGTTTCACATCTGTAAAACACTCAAAGGAAGGTTAACATATATTAAATCAATCAGAGATAAGGTCTCACAAAGCATGGAAAGGTTTTGTCCATTCATATTAACTGTTTTCTCCATAGATCCTTGTTAGGTACCATAGCATGGGTACGAGGTATTAATTTAGATAGCTCTTTACCATTTTTAATTATCCCTTTGGAGTCATTTTGCATGGAATTTTACATGGAATCTCTTTGTATTCTTTTATTCTTGACACATTTACAGGTGTTGGTTCCAGTTGCCTGACCCTGCACTGGGCTAAGGAGGCAGGGGGCTTCTCCTGTCCCCACTGCACTTGTTGGTTCCCTGAGTCAGGCAGACTATGGGTCTGCCTCCAGACTGTAGCCGCATCTGTCATCTTCCCATTGACCACACCAGGTTGTCAGGGGAGAACTTGGTGGGAAAACCTGCTTCCACCCTTAGTATAGCCTTTATCAGAAGACAAATGCATCTTATTTAATCCTTGGGGATTCTTAACCACCCTGTACAGTTTTTATTCTTTGAATATCCTTTGTAAACTGTTCTTCTGGTTTTAAAACCTTCCAGAAACAACTTAGTACTGAATTTAGTTTTCTATCAATTTTTTTTTCTCTGGGGATTTGAGCTTTACGTAAGTCCTGCCACATTTGTCTTCAAGTAACCCAAGTGGATCATTTCTTTTGTGTGATCTTTTTTATATCTTATGGGGTGTTCTGTTATTTTACAGATACATTTTACATGCTGGTCAGAATCATTTAAATTCACCAAAGCCTCTCTCACTTTACAGAGATTCTGTCCCATCAAGGGGCTTAGTAAAACCACTAAAGGCCCATACCATTTTCGAGGTCCCAGTTGAATTAAGCTTTCCTGTATATCTCTGGTGAACACAGTCTTATCTGGCCCAGTGAACTGGACATTATGTATTGCTTTCCTCAAACCTAGTTCTTTCAGTAATGCCTGCCCCTCCTTTATAGTTCTTAAGCCTCTGCTAATCATGTTACTCTCCCTTGGTGATGACCATGTATCTTTAATGCCTTCAACCAGCCATCCCATTAAGGACTTCTCTCCCCTGCATTGGCCTAGGACTTAAAGTGATGTCATTTGCTCCCATGTCCCATACTCTCAGAAGCCATGTGGCTAGGGGCTCTCTGCTTGCTTGCTTGTAAGTTTTCCCTAGTTTTAACAGTTTTAAAATTGAATATTTCCTACCTACAGCAAACTTAGCTTTTTTTTTTTTTCCTTTTGTATCAATGGTTGAATCTGAGGGGCAGCTTTAGCTACTTTTATTTTTAGGTCATTTTCCTTTTTTACTATTATCTGTCTTTTCCTCTGAATCCTTGGACCTTACACAAGTCAAAGTGTCCTTCCTTTTCTCTCTCTCCAGCTTTGCAACTGAGTCTGCCAGGACTTCTCCTTTTCAGCTTCCCATGCCTGGGGCACATCTTTTATTATGCAAAGTGGCCATACTCCCTCTCTGGGCACTCCACTTAGGGGTAAAATTTTGTTTAGCCTCTGAATAACCTTTAACAAATCTTCACATACCCACAATATATTTCTGCATTTACAACATAGCTGTGGCCCACAGTTCTGTGTGGCTGGCCTCTTGTTAGTTACAGATCTTATAATCCATTTTATAACCCATTTGACTATCCCTAACCTCATTAAGCATATGGGTTTTGATTGGCTTCTCTCTTGGATTTGGGACTCAGGGCCCAGCTGACCCACCACAGAGGCAGCCTGAACAGCACTGCTTTCTGAGACCCACATCCCCAAGATTGTGATTCATTTATCTGGGCCAGACTACATCAATTTTGTTGCCAGAGTTCTCTCTGGGTCTCTTTCACTTGCTGTGCCCAGAGAACAGATCCCCAAGAGTTACCACAGAGTCCAGAGGGCATGCAAGAACAAAGAGTCTTTATTCGAGCTCAAGCTCAGACTCTCAGACCTCACCAACGCAGTGGATCTGTACTGAGAGCCCTGACCGCTGGGAGAAGGAAACTTTTTATAAGTTTTAGACAAAGGGAGGAGAGGAAAAGAGAGATACATCTTGACTGGTCCAAAAAGCCCGCACATGCCAACATACTTTTGAATTGATTGGTTACAAGGGACGTAGCCCTGGAGGTTTCTCATTGGTGGGTGCTACCCAAAGGGCTGTGGAATGTGCTAACTGCTATCTTCAGGGCCAGAGGATCCTGTTTATTCCTTATAAGGCTTTAAACCTACCTGGGCCCCCTTGACATGCCCCGGCTTGGCTAATCTATAACCTTCTGGGGTGGGGAGTGGTAGCTGGAGATTACAACATGCCTGGGCATGTCCAGGCTTGTCTGAAACAGCTAGTCAAAATGGGGCTAATGCAGTTTATCCCTTCAGCCATGCAATTTTCAGAAGCGAAAAAGAGCAGTTAGTCCTAAAAAAGGGCAGGGGTCTCGGGAGTCCAAGGCAGGGGGCCAAGGTGGAGGGTTCCACACACTATCAGGCAAACCATGTAACATATATTTATGTGCATTTATTATTATCATAGCGGGGAGGGGAGTAACTTACAAAGGAATGAGCACCTAGTGCCTGGCCCACATCATTCAGCTTCTATGTGTCTCAGAGCCCACCATATCAGACCACTCCTGTGCCATGCCCATAGTCATTTGTTCATGTCCTCAGGGGCCAGTGATCTCACCCCAGGTTTCTAAGTGTCAGGCCTTTCGGTCATTGATTATGCCCAGATGCTGCGCATTCCCCAGGTGCAATCACTCCGGTGTTACTCGAGGCTCACCACTTCTGTCCCAAAATGGTGCCACAAGCCCCTCCTTCAATGGTTCACTCTGCCCAGTCCATTCTCTGTAGTAGGCCCCACCCCTCAGAGGAACTAGAACCCCTGGGGGAACACACACACGCTGTTTGTAACTCTAGCTCCAGGGTAGCTGATGCCCTCTTCTGTCTTCCACTGGCACTTACACACATTCAGGCATAATACTCATACATGTAATATACATAGGGATAACACACACACGCTGTTTGTAACTCTAGCTCCAGGGTAACTGATGCCCTCTTCTGTCTTCCACTGGCACTGTATGTCACTAGTGCACTTACACACATTCAGGCATAATACTCATACATGTAATATACATAGGGATATAAAGATGATTATGGTTGTTTGAGATGTTCTCTATGAAATACACCAAAAATCAATAAAAGTAATATTTAAAAAATAAAACCATATCTTAGACAGTGAATACAAAAAAAAGCCCCCTAAGTCTCTAACAGTTCCAGTACTGTTCCAAAGTGTAACTGCAGAGTCTCTTCTTAGACTCAAGAAAACTCTTAACTGTGAGCCACTACATAACATCAGAAAATAAATTCTATAGATCCAGTATACAATGGCACAGAGAAAACATTCTCATTTCAAAGGGAAGAAAGGGGGTATAGTATGTCTGATATGAAACTCAGGTCTGCCTTTGTTGAGTTGAGGTTCATTCTGTTTATATTATTGATGTAGCACAGTTGCTATTTGACTGGGTTCGAATAGTTAGTTGATCTATGCTTCATAGTCTTTATTTTGATTTTATTTTATTTTTTGAGGGATGGGCTGGACCTAGGCAAGCTAGTCAAAAGCTCTTCAGGAAGGTATATGAGCCTAGGCTTAAGTTGGGGTGATGGGAATCAGCTAGGCTGGTTCTAACTATCTTTGCAGGAAAGTTGTGAGACCTTGAACTGAGCAACTGGGGCAGAGGCCAAAGCCAGGGAATGGTGACCAGGAGCAACAGGATCTGGCTAACTCCTAGCTAGTCAGGTACTAGCTGACTTCAGAACTTACCCCTCACCTGTACCATGATGTCTGAATACCTCACTCACATGTACACACCATAGACACCCACACCCCCCCCACACACACACACTAAGGAAATAAAAAAATATGGCTGATGTGAGGTCAAGGTGCATATATGCCAAACTTTTATGGTTAATGAATATTTGTTAAATAATGAATAGCAGTTTTTAATAAATTATCTAATCATACTCAATGGTTTGAAAAGTTTTAAGGACAAAGGCTCAGGATGTGAAGGAAAAAATATTAAAAAGAAATAGATTTTTCTTGCTCTCATCTCTGCCTCAGTATGGAAGGAACTAGAAATTGAGGTTATTTTTCATGATGGCTTCTCAATCAGAAGAGCAAAAAGTATTGATTACTTTGATACTGAAAACACATTTTGCCCAAACGAGTGTTGGTGGGGGAGGTTCAGTCTCCACAAGAGATATTTTTTAAAGACCATTAAAAAAAAAAGAAGCCATTCTACTACATAATATTGAGAATTGCATAACTATTTTGCTTGATAGAAACATTTTAAGAACATCTTCATAGACAAGCCAAATGGTCATTACACAATTATACAATCCAAGCCCTTTGTACTGCTAAAATTCTATCACCCAGGGATAGTCACAGTTTATGATTTGTTCAAAAAATATTTGAATTTTAAAATTTGAAATATAAGTAGTACTTTAAGCAGCAGTGAATTCTCTCTGCAGTTTTGTAGCTTGACATGTCAGCTAATCTCATTACTGAGCCTAACCCTTCTCCATCCTCCCTGTGGTACTGCATACTTATTATGCATACTTAGTCAACAAACTAGAAACTGAGTTTCATGAATGATAATGAATGTGCATCCCATTTGCCCTCAGAATTTCCAGTGGAGGATCTGGTGACTATAAGATAATGGCAATGTAAAAGCTACACAAAATATTCCACAGGAGCACTCAGGAGGGAAATCATCAGTTGGTAATATCTCAACTGATGGTTATGAGATGGACTCTTTAAGATAAAGGCAGAATTTTATGGCATTTAAATTTTTATATAAATGTGTATTGATTAATATACACTCTATGACTCTATGAATATGTGACTTTGTCAGTCTTTCACATCAGATGATGGTCTCACATTGTCCCACCCACACATGGTACCTCTTGATTTCTAAGCAAAATAAGAAAACCTCAAGTGAGTTCTCTCTTACTGGTTCATTTGCTTTAGTGAGATCAAAACCATTTATAATTTTCATATACCTAATTAATAGATTTATGCATGCATTATCTAATGATACACAAGAGACCTATATAAAATGACACAAGTTTAACAAATATTGCTCTGATGGATCAGATAAAAATTAATACTATTTTCTTAAAAGCAAAAGTTAAACCAAGATATTAAAGTTCTTATTTTGCTTCCAAGGAATATGAGTCTACATCTATCAAAGTAAGAGTTTATAAATAATAGTTATCCAATGAACAGTCAAATACAACTTGAAAATATCGAGTACCATATTCACTTTTAAGTAAAATTAATATTTGAAATATTAATATATAGCTACTTAATTACTTATGACCATCAGCTCAACTTTATGTTGTAATGTCCAATATAAAATTATCATCATTGGAATAATTTAATTCAGCATTCAGGAAGTAAAGATACGCCTCTATAATTAAAGGAACAGTTTAAGTCATTTACTGCTCAATTAGGACTTTGTGAGGTTGACCCTTCAATGCCAGGAAAGGAGAAAGGTCACAGGATGCTGGGAGACTGAAGAGAATTCATGAATTCACAGACAGATAAGACTATTTTATTCATTCCAGGCAAAGGCTTACACACAGACTTGCTAGGCAGACAGATGGATATCTGTAGGCACTTATGTACACACCTGCACATACAAAGCACACAGAGGCTGGCATAGATACAAATAGACCAGCACACAAGCTTCATGGAGTGAGACATGGGCCTATAGTCAGAAAAACAGGCAGACTGATGAAGGCTCAGACTCAAGATAAGACTCAGGCTCAGGTTCAGGCCAAGAGTCCTGACCTCAAGGCTGTATGTATGCAGAACCACACAAAGAGACACTCTGGAAAAATAATTTTATAATAGATTACATAAGTGTTTACTTTGGTGTTCTCCAGACATCTGGTGTCAGCCATTTGGTATTGAATCATAGGCCCTGGATGTTCAGTATCAGCTATATTTTAGCTGAGTCATATTGGCTATCCCTATCAGTACCATGTTGCCTAAACATAAACTGGCCTGTAAGGCCTTCTGTTACCAGTATATTTCAAGAATGTTTATTTAAACTTAAGGATAAATTATTTAAGTACTTGAAATGTCTTTCTTAATAATAAAGAAATAGAGCAAGACAAGTTATAAAATGGATAAAAGTAGAAAAGGAAGAAGTTAGATTATCCCTGTTCATTAAGGTGACAGGATTCTATTCTTATCATACCATACTCTCTACCAGAAAGCTTAGATATTGTTTGAGTAGGATTGTAGGATACAAAAATCAGCCTATAAAAATCAATAGCATTCAGGCTGGAAACATTACTTGGTAGTTAAGAGAACATACTGCTCTGTCAAAGGACCTGAGTTCAGATCCCAGCACTCAAGTTTGGTGTCTCACATCTGCCTGCAATTCCAGCTCCAGGGAATCTGATGCACTGTTCTGGATTCTGAGTACATTTGAACTTATACATATAAATACCATCATGCACACACATACATGTATTTATAATAAAATAAATGTTTTAAAAATTCTCAGATTTCATGCATTATAAGAAAATAAATTTGCTGAAAAAGAATATAAGAAAGCTATCCCATTCATAATAGCATAAAAATGTATCAAGAATAATCCTACCCAAAAGAGTAAAAGATCTGTACAATGGAAACTAAGATACTAATAAATGAAGCAAAAGAAGATGCTAGAAGATGGAAAGACCTCCCATTCTCCAAAGTTAATATTGTGAAAATGGCTATATTACCCCAAGAATCTAAAGAGAAAAATTCTAATGCCATTCTCCACAGAACTAGAAAAAAATCCAAACAGGATGCTATGTCTCCCTCAAAGAGCCAAGTATGGGAAACTTCCCTTTGAGTTGTTGGTCAATCCAACAGAATCCTAAACAGTATATGCTATTGACCTTGCCCTTGGTTGCCTCCAAGAACTTCATTGTAAGACCCTATTCCTAGTCAGTGCTTTAGACACAGGACTTGGAGGAATAAAGCCAGAATTGGCTTGGATGCCTATTTCCTGAGGACTAACTTTCATGGTATTAGAAAGTGTTATGCAAGCTACCAAGGGAGAATTGCAATCAATAGTCCTACCCAGATACAAAGCCCAGTAAGATATCCCAAATGGTGCAATAATGACACTTTTATCTTGGGGATAAAAACAGCTATCAGAATTAAACTTGCTCAATAGGAGAGAATTTATGCCTGATAATGTAAACCTAGCCAAATTCCAATGCCTGGAGTGGTCATAGACTCTAGAGGAGGACCTACTACTGTCATTTTCCTACAAAACTATGACTTCTAACTGAATTCTAAATATTTATCATTCTATATACAGGTAAGTGTAGCTCTCACCCCTCATCAAAATGTCTCTGATTAGCAACAAGATGGAGACAATTAAAGAGATTTACAACTGGTCCAAATGCAGAGAATAAGTAATTGTTATTTCCCCAACCCAAATTGATACATGCAAAATGTGATTCTTCCACTTAAGTGAACATCTTGGAAGAGGGGTCAGAAAGACTGTAAAAGCCAGAATACCAGGACACCTCCTCCTAAATAGTACATTCTAGACATGACAAGGAAGCCATGCCAATGAAATCTAAATAATAAAATTGTCTAGACAAGACCTGCATAATGACAACATCAGTTGATTTGCCAGTGGGATGGGTGAATAAGGCCCCTCTTGTAAATGAAGAGCTACAAGAAATCAATGAATGCAAAGAAAGGCAGAAAAAGTTTTCTCTATGACCAATCCCCTTGAGAAGTTATCCACTTCCAAGTGATCAAACATAAACACAGGTAAATAATGCACATACCATATACTGTGTCTTAACATCAGTGCATATGTACCTGGGGGTTGCAGGGCAAGAAACACAGTGCCATTCAGTAGAAACCTCACTTTAAGTGATTGGTCAGAGTAGCCCAAGAGACTCCCAAAATAACAGAGACTATTTCCAGAGCTCTTGCTTATCTCACAGAACTGGAACATAAGACCCTACTGCTGAACACAGGATATACTTTGGACACAGGACTTGGAGTAATGGAGCAGGAACTGACCCAGAAGTCTTCTACCTGAAGACTAGCTCTTTTACTTCTGGTACAGTCTGCTAAGGGAGAAAATCAATCAATGGTCCAAACCAGCCCTAAAGCCTAATAACTATAACAACTTGCACCACAAACTACCTCTATTGGTGAGTAGTGGCACTGTTTTCTGGGGGTTAACCAACAGCTGTCCAATTGGACTTAAAGCCCTGTCAATGGGAATGAACTCATGGGTGGCACTATAAGCACAGCCAAATACACACGGCTGGAGATATCATAGATCCTAGAGAAAACCTCATCTCTGTTATATCTCTAGACAAATGAAATTTTTTTACCATGTGCTTAATATGGATCCAGACAAATATACTATATACTAATCATCCAAGAAGCTTTTTTTTTTTTTTTTTTTTTACCTGGAGACTATTACGAAGTTCCACAACTGGTCAAACATACGGAATGCATACATCTGAGAAATGCCCAGTCCTAGGTGATATATCTACAGTGGAACCTCTATACCCAACGCTTATGGAACATGTGGACTGGGGATACAGAGAAAACTAGTGCATACCTCAACTCTCACCACTGAAGCTTTCTTACACAGCAAAGTTTGGGGCACATAGAAGGCCACAACTGGCCAAGTTTTAAAGACTAAGAGAATGCAGAGTGTGTGTTCTGGGATAGGACTCTTATATTAAAACTCACCCACCCATGGCTCAGGGACCATTGAAGAAGAGGAGGCAGAAGGATTCTAAGAGCCAAGGTTGGTTTATGAACATATGACAGAGGCTTTCAGACCACTGAATGTTTGTACATGTGAACTGCATCAATCGCGGGAATGAACACATGGCCCATGCCAACTCAATCAGACAAGGGCTCAGAGTGGAGAAACGGAAATGGATGGCAGGCTGATCCTAGTCTGGAAACTGTTGGAGACTGAATACTACTGTGTGATGGAGAGTAGATCTTACTTAAAATCTCTAGATAGGCTGTCTAGACTCCAGTGGATGAATTTTCACCAACGGTCATTGGGTACAAATTCTTGACTGGATAGGATTTAATACCTATGGCAGAATGCACAAGGTCCAGTTTTGGGGTATGAATGGAGAAGGGAGCCTAAATTTGATTAAGAAGTGTTGTATGAATTTTACAAAGCTCAATAATAATAATAATAATAATAATAACAGAATGGGTATTAGAAAGAACACTGACTACAGCAAATATTCACTGCTGGTGCAAGTAGAACAGAATAGCCATTACTGAAATCAGTATGGAGGTTTCCAAAAAATTAAAATACAATTTCTGTATGACTCAGATACACTTCTAGGCATACATGCAAAGGACTCTATATCCTGCCTCAGAGGTACTTGCGTATGACTTTGTTTGCAGCCGTCTATTCAGGCCGCCTTCACGGTAACCGCCCCCACTGCCAGATCCCAGACCCCAGAGCTGGTGAGGAGGCTGTGTCAGAGAAGCCGCATTCGGACACAGAAGACCAGGTTCAGTGACACAGGTCTACTCTATTGAAGAAATAGCGAGCTTATATAGGGTTTTTAAGTCATTCAGGAGAGAGTACAATGATCAGGTCATAAATGAGCAGACAGCTTAGGTTTTGGTTTATGGTTTCGTTTTACTGATCAGGACTAGAATTCCTATAAATCATGTGATCAACCCTGTGAGGGAGGGGTGGTTGGATCCCTGGGGTATGGTGGCCATCTTGTGTCCTAAAAAGCTGTTCATCAAAGCAAACTGACATACCCCAACATATGTTTATTGATGTTTATTTATAATAGCAAGGAAATGGAACCAGTCTAGATATTTTTAAAAAGATGATTGGTTATTCCTGTAACATTCTGCCACTATGGCACCAGTGGGTATATTTTGCCAAGCTAGTTGTCATTGTTTCTTGCAATATTCACAGCTGGGCACAGTTGATGTTTGCCTTTGAATATCCCAATGCTAGGAATAGATTCCCTCTTGAGCAGTTGTTGGCCAGAGACATCCCAAAGACCCTCATTATTTCCTCTTTTCACTTGATTACACACCAGAGCTTGATGGTAAGGCCTGTTGCCAAAGATAATGCATACTCGAATAACAGAACAAATGAGGAAAAATCAAGCTTGAAGCTACATCTCTGCTGGGTAGCTTTCATAATACTGGAAGATGCTATGCATGCTACTGACAGCCTGTGTTTATACACTGACTTTTTATCATACTATGAAAACACATCGAATAATGTAAAATTTTACTGAATGATGCTATTTTCCTGTCTTTCTTGTAATTGTAATTCTGCAATTAGCACATTACTGAGTTAGAACATTCAGTACAAGTCAAATAAAATTCATTACTGGAGGCATCTTTAAATTGTTCCTCATATTATATGAAAGTTTACCTTCTTTTCTCAACAAATAAAGAAATTTAATTCCACTCCTGAGTAAAAATTTATTTTCATGAATACACATTTTTTTTAACCATTGCGATAATCCAAGGATTTTCTTCAACTTGTTAATATGGTGACCTTTATAACTTCCAACATCAAGATCAAATTCTTTTTGTTCTATGACAGCTTTATCATATTTCATGCAAACCTGAATCTATTTGCTAAAATCTGGTGGTGAGCCTACCTTGCCTCTTTGATTTTAGTAGATTCTTTGTGAAATGTAGATAGCAAATATACTATTCTTATAAAATGATTTGGATGAATATTTACCTGCATGTATACTTAAGAACATTTATTTAAAAGTAAAATTATGGGTTCTTTGAAGTTTTTATAAAAATTGCCTGTATAGTTGTTTTGGCATTCTTTATACAGGATTAAATGTCTAAATATTTTAAAGTAAACAATTAAAATTCAAATGTTTATCTCAGCAAGTTCAGTTAGAGTACTTAGTTTGTCTTTCTTCCAGAAATAGATGCATTTTCTCCCCCACTTTAATATCTCTCTTGTTCACAGGTTATAAGGAAACCTCTACTTCACAGAGTAAAAAAGAGTTTCCTAGACATAGAGAAATAGTTTCCTTCGAAGTGTACTTGATTTTGTGTGAAGAATAAAAAGAGGAATATATTCAAGGGGGAAAAATGACATATTCAAAGGTCCAGCATTGAGAGATAAACAGTTTTTTTTGAGAAATGAAAATAGCACCTTGAATAGGCTTGGTGAAGGGTGTTACATGATTTTCCCTTGAGATGTAGCAGTGGACTAAATTTAACAGACATGCAAAGATATTTGGGTAATTCAGGTTTTATCTTGAGAGATATAGATAGTATTTGAAAATGACAGTAATAGTTGTAATGTTTATTCAAGATATGCTCAATTATGAATGAATATGGTACGAATATTTAACAAGCAGTCAAACATTACTTCACTATGTATATGTCATATGATGGGAACCTGAGATACATGCACATTTCAATTGCTAATTACATATGGCTGGAATTCATGAATAGGCAACATTAACTAAGGAAGGAGCTAATTCTTTTTTATGTTGCAATATTTTCAATTGAATGGCAGCAAAAATTAGCTCACAGTGCATGTTTAGGTGCTTACATATTATCTTTTGTTATTAAAACTGTCTTCATGAACATATCTTATATAAAATTACATTTTTAAATTTTCCCGAAGTAATTTACATTTTGATTTCAAGAAAATTGTCTTAAGATTTAATTGTTTCATCACAATCACAAAAACATAAAAAGAATAAGAGATGTTTGTTTTCTACTTTCTATTCATTCATTACTACACAGGAAGTTACTTCCAATTTCAAATTAATTTATTCTGTCCATTGTGTGTAAGATTGGTTGAATTGAAAATTTTCTAGTATTTCCAAAGCTAATACATATTAATTGATATTTTTAATGGACTAAGTGTGTATTAGTGATTCATTATATACCAAGAATAAGGGTCAATAAAGGTATATTACAAATAATAAAGAGCCTAATAAAGTCATAGTAAGATGGAAAGATACATTGAACTTATAGGAGTCAGAATTACTATTTGAAACACTACTATAAAGCTATCACACACTTTCACATTCAAATATCTAGGATCTGAAAAACCAGAGGAAATAATATGCCATCAATTTTCACAATAGCACAATAAAATAACAATACAAATAAAGCATATGTGCAAATACATGCTTAGCTATGATGCCCAAGAGTATTCGAAAAGGCATATATTTTAGCCCTTTGTCTATCTTACAACATTCAAACTAATAAGGCTAATTTTCACAATAATTTTCATTTCATACCTTAAAATTATAGGAAAATCACAAATGATCTATAGAAAAAAACTAAAATACAAAGAAATACTTACCATGTAAAAATGGGAGAGAACTAAAAGGAATGAACTGTAACCATTCAGATCTAAAAGTATCTTTAAATAACTTGAGAGAATAAAACAATAGCTCAAAATTTAATAGAACTTGTAAAAATGAGGTCAACAGATATCATCAATCTCAAGAAATAGCTAAAAAATTCTCCTGACACTAACCAATGTAAACATTAATAACAAAAATATTATTTTAAAAGTGTGGTTTAGGCATAGATAAAGGTCTTGTGATAATCAGGGACAGGGACAAGAAGTTTAAGCATCAGATGTTATTGTATAATATTTTGAGAAATGAACTAACAAAATAATTGGTGTCATGATTCAAACAACTATGTCTATAAATTTTCACTCATTTCCATTAAAATTAAAAATGTATGCTATAACTAAAAGAGGATAGACTCTGTGGAGAAAGAGAGCACACAGTGTGAATGTGTGTGCATGCACTCCACATACATATGTGATTTGTATGTGCACATGTGTGTATGTGGATATTCATTCAGAGAGAACCTAAACTACAAAAGGAAGCACTACACTGCAATTAGTACATCAGCAGCGTCCAATGTCAGAACAGAAAAGACAAGTGTTTCATGTTAAGGAAAATGTTCCTGGGGCTGGAGAGATGGCTTGGCAGTTAAATGCACTGGCTGTTCTTGCAGACTCAGGTTTGGTTCCCAGAATCCACATGGTAGCTAAAAGCCATCTGCAATTCCAGTTCCAAGGGAATCTGACATCTTCTGCTGATTTCTGCGGGCATTCAGCACAAATGTGTACTTAAATACATGCAGACAATACACTCATACACATAAAATAATATATAAAATATGAAAAAGAAAAATGTTCCTACAAAGTTTTATATCAGAGTAAGTATTTTTGTATGCAGAGAATTGGCAAGGAAGCCTTATTAAATATGAAGCTTATCCATCACCTGCTAAACACTGTTAAGAAAAGCAAAACCAACAGTATACTAACATTTAATTGACAACTGTAATAATACAACCTGTCATACTTTGTAATCCTAAAAAAACTCAGGAATGCTGTCACTCGTACAGAAACAGTGATTATTAGTGATTCTGCTTGTATCTCAAAAAACTGTGAGAAAATAAGTAAAAATGGGACAGAAGAAAATATAAATGTGTGTCAGTTTCTTCAACTTGTGCAAAACATGCAATAAAAGCACCTTTGGGAAAGAAGGGCTTTTGTTACCTCTTAGTTCAAGGATGCAGTCCATCACAGCAGGGAGTCATCCCAAGCCTGAGGCAGTTGATCACAGTTCATCCACACTTAGGAAGCAGAGAGAGATGAAAGTTGGTACTAGGCTAGCTTTTTCCTTTTTATTTTTTCAATCTGAAAGCTAAGGTAGGTCTTTACACCTACATTGATCTATTCTAGAAAAAGGCATGCCCAGAAACTAGTCTTCATGGTGCTTCTAGATCTTGTGGAGTTGACAATCAATATAAACCATCTCAAAATGCTATAGATGTTCTAGTCAAAGTACTGATGCAATTTACAATGCTGAAACAATTAGAGTGGGTATGCAGGTAGGAAGAGGGCAAGGGTTTTCATCTAGGAGTCCAGTGCTATCTAAATTACAATAAGTAGTTTAAAATGTCCCTTGCCTTAATTAGCATTTATTCCTACATTTATAGGACTGCTCTAGAAATACTGTATTCTATACTAAGGAAAAAACGATTTAATTCTAGCACTGTTTCTGAAATTTTCAGTTCTACTTGAATTTTTCTATTAATGTAAACAAATCCAAATTAGTATTCTCAAAATGCTATCTATAATACCATATTTTTTATTGGATACATGTTTTGACTCAGAGTAGTTGTTCTTCAAGTTATAATGTCCATGTATTTCATTGTCAAAGTAAACAAGCATTTTGAGTTTGAGAAATATCTTCTTTTGCACATACAGATTAACTGTTTTATGGACATACATAAGGGATGATTTTAACAAAGCTAAATTTGGATATCAGTACATTGGTGTGTTAATGAATACATTTTCACTGTAAAAATGAAAGGAAGTAATTTTATTTTAATATTTTGTTTATGAATTATATCTTATGTGTATGAGTGTATTGACTGCAAGTACATAAGTGCACCCATGTCATGTAATGACCACAGAGACCAGAAGAGGGTATTGAATCCCCTGGCTCTAGAACTGTAGTTACCGTTCTTGTTAGCTGCCATATGAGTACTGGGTCTTCTGTAAGACAAGTCAGTGATCTTAACCTCTGAGTCATCTCTTCCCAAAGGAAGTAATTTAAAATGCTAACTTAATGCTGGGTATGGTGGCACAAGTCCCAACTCTGGGAGACAGAGGCAGGTTCATCTGTGAGATCAAGGTCAGCCTGGTCTATATAGTGAGTGCCAGACCAGCTAGGGCTATGGGAAGATCCTGATTCAAAAAAAAAAAAAGAATGAATAAATAAATAAAATGCTAATTGCACACAAAACAATATCAAACACCTAGAATAAAATCTGAGCAAATATATGATACTATTAATCTATTAACACATAAAATTAGGCATAATTATTTCCTATGAGGGGATACTTTGGAATTTGGTATATATACAAAGACCGCATACAAGAACAGTTATATTTTTTTCCCATTATGTTTTCATTTAATCTTTCTCTGTTAATACTGAAATGGATGGTTTCAGTAACAGGCCATCTGCTGTATTTGAAAATCATGGGTGTTTGGTTTTAAATTATTCAGGAATTTGATAATCATAAAATCCTTTCATTGCCAAGTATACATATCTATGCTTCCCCTTTGAGTTCTTGGTCTTAATTCTTAGCTGAGCAGGTATAAAAGCAGAAGGAGGACTGTAAAAGAAAAAAGAAGAGGTCTGCAGTCTAGGGACACATATACCATAACCTGTCCTCTCAACACTTAGAGATCTTTGCAGAAGAGAAGGCAGAAAGTTTGTAAGAGCCAGAAGTGGTTGATAGATAAGTGTTGTCTGGACACAACAAGGTAGGTGCACATATGAACCTATAGTGCAAGTCACTGAATGCACAAGACCTGTGGAAGCCCAAACCAAACACAAACCCAGTATGGAGTGGGGACGTGGAAATGAAGCCCTTGCCCTAGCTTAAGCTCTATCTGCAACTAAAAGCTGCAGAGAGAGGTAGAGTTGGTTTTCTTTACAGGAGTGATGCCTGGTGCGGTGACTAGACTCCAAGGGATGGACCCAACCCAAGAGCATTTGGAGAACAAAATTAAAATCTATATGCCCATAAAAAATAGAGTACACGAATTAGTGTGGGGGTGATTAATAGGATTGTACTGGGGATGGGGAGAGGGTCTGAATATAATCAAAATACACATAGTTGTGCCCAAACACACATATTCACATGCACACACTATACATACACCATATGAGAAAAACACACAAATAATTAAAGAATGGAAAAAACAAATATATTGAATGAAAAATTTAAAGAATAAAAATACTGAAAAGAAAAGTCATAAAAATTTTGTCTCATATGCAGAATGTATCTCGTGTGTGTGTGTGTGTGTGTGTGTGTGTGTGTGTGCATGCGTGTGTCTTCTCTGTCTCCTTTGACTTTCTCTCTCTATTTATCTGTGATGAAATCAGAGCTAAGGACTATTTGTAAGAAAGAAGTCGGCCAGAAAGAGAGGAGGAAAGATGGGGAAAAATAGTGGGATGGAGTAGGCAATAACAGCAGGGTATAATAACAGACACACATATGCCATAATACAATCTATCATTCTACATGTTAGCTGAAATTTAAAGTTGTAGACTATTAATTGAATGAGCATATATTAACATATTTCTGTGGAAATGGAAGGTGATAACATCATATGTTTTGATTATTAATGAGTTCTGTTGATGAAATTATCATATTTGTCTTGTTATTCATTTTATAATCAAATAATTTTATAGTAAAATGGAGTGGGATTTGCTAATGATTTGTTTTCCAACATTAGTTCAGTCATATTTATCTGTTATTGTGACTTATTCATATGAGGATACATGCTTCATGCTCTATAGCCTTAAATGTATATAGGACCTTAAAATTCATTTTAGGAACTGAATTTGTAATATCAAACCTGGTATATGCCCTCAAATTTAACTTACTTGTATTGTAATATTACTTTCTTATTAATCATGTTGAAATACTATTTTTCTCAACAAACAATGACCACTATGAAAACTGTCTTTGTATTCGAAGTTTGGGTCCTTCAAGAATGACAGATTTGGAATCTGTAACAGAAGATGCTATATGTAGGAAAAAATCTATTATTATTATTTACTTATAGTATTTTTTATCAATCATGTGAAACTATGAATAATAATTCATCAACAATCTTAAATATGACAGTATTATTGACTATATATAATGATAATAAATGCATTGTTTAAGTAAATCAAACTTAGTAGAGTGGCCTATAAGCTAATTCCTAGATAATTTAACATAAATATAAGAACTTAGTACCAGAAACTTAAAACAAAACTTAATTTGCCTGAGCTAATCCTGGTTCACACACAGAATATAATCACCAGGATGCATTATGGTTCATTTGAGACCTATATGTTTGTCTTTCCAGCATGGGCTGAGCCTGGTGTTTGCCTTGATTATGTCTCTTGTTTTCTGAGTGCTGTGTCCTCATCTGTTCTGGGGCAAATGTTTCTTCAGAGCAATTTCCAAAAAATAAAAATTCAATGACTTTTTCAAAATCCAATTTGAATTGATTAAATGTATACACACTAGCATATAAATGTACATATACACAGATTTATATGTGTATGCATATAAATATATGTGCATATGTGTATACATATATATGTAATTACATACAGATACATATTAGACTTAAAAATTTTGAAAGAAATCTTTTTAATGTTGAAAAAATAATTTTGCCAGCAACTTGAAGGGAGGTTTCTCTTGTCTGGCACTGTGTTTCTTGTTATATAGCCTTCAGGGATACATGTGTACTCATGTTCAGATATTGTATGTGTATTTTTCAGTAGGTTTTGTTAGTTAATACGTTTTCCTCTGATTTGACACACCACCTAAGCTTTATTTATCTCTTTTCTCTTTCTTTCTGTCTAACCTCCCTCCTCTCTTCCCAGTTAAAATAGCTACATTTCCCCCATTTTTCCCTTGATAAGGTATCTGTCTCCTATTATCCTCCCTTTCTTGAGTTCCTTCTTCTCCTTTACTTCCATGGTTCCTTGGATGTCCTTCTCTCTTCCCTTCCCATTTCCAACATCAGATGGTCTCCATTTAGAGGGTTTACAGTCACAGCTTCACACAATGGACTCTTAGGGCCTCTTGGCCTTCCAGGGCCTTCTTTATGCAGAGACTTCCCTGCTGCACACTTCCTGGCCTCAACAACTCTCTGAAACTGCATTGGAAGAACCTATGACCCTTCACTCTTGCATCTTATATTCTTCTGAAGTCAGCAGCAAATGAGTGACACTGCCAAGTTCTGTTGCTGGCTAGAGATGGACCCCAGGGTCTTCTATATCCACATTACCAGCAGTTTCTTTCACATGTGGTTTTCTAGGAGCAGGAAACTCCTTGGGCCTTTTCCTTTCACAAGTTGGAGCCTTAGCTGGCTGTGATCTTGTCCTAGGGTACTTTACCCATTGTGTGAGTACAAAGGTGGAGGCCTTTCCTCAATGCGTCTAATCTCCTTATCAAAGATAGCCTCTTCTTCAGTACATGACTTGGCCCCAAAATTAAGCTCCCTTAGTATTCCTTTTCAATCCAAACTGTACATTTTGCATTTGTTTCACCCCACTTGCTTTTTATCATTATAGATCTCCATAATATACACTATTAATAATCAAGCCACAATTTCTACATTTGGTGTCTTAAAATTTCCTCTGCCAAAAAAATCAGTCCATTACTTTTCATCTTAACCTCAGGAAAGTTCTTAAGATGTGGGCTGATAGCAATCAGACTCTTTGCCAAAATATCCCAGTTGCGGCTTAAGTCCAGGAAATACCTTGCTCTCAGCACTACTTTCTTCCAGAGTTCTACTAAGATGGCCATGTAAACGTTGCTTACATTATTCAACTGTTTTTCTAGTCTAAACTTCCAAAGTCTTCAACATTCCTTCAAAATGTTAAGTTCTTCACAGGAACATTCTACTCTCTGGCACCAGTTTCTGTATTAGTTACTTTTTTGTTGCTGTGATAAAATACCATGACCAAGGCCACTTATAGAATGAAGAACTTATTTGCCTTATGGTTTCAATGGGGGAATCCATATTACCCAGAGAAGCATGGTGGTAGGATGTAGCTGGAGCAGAAAATGGAACACTCACAGCTTTAAGCAGATACAGGAAGCAGAGAGAGCCAGGCTGGAAGTGGGCAAACTATATACTTTCAAAGCCTGCCCCTAGTTATGTGCCTCCTCCAGGAAGGCCACAACTCCTAAAACTTCCATGACACTTGCCAAATAACACCATGAACTAGAATACTATTCAAATATTTGTTGCCCATGAAATACACTTATTTAAAGCACCGCAGTATGTTTCCAAAATAATTTAAATCAGAATTTAAAAGCAATATTAGCTATTTTGTGTATATTATTTGCCATAGTCAAGATTTGAAAACAGTTAAAATATCAATAAGGGTATAAATTTATAATAAAATGTGATTTTATATGTCTGTCATCTATCTATCTATCTCTATCTATCTATCATCTATCTATCTATCTATTATCATCTATCATCTACCTGTGCAATCTCATTAGTCTTAAACAAAAGGAATGTTTGCCACTTTTAACCAACAGTTGAAGGTTGAGGTCACCATGCGAAGTGAAGTAAGGTCAGACATAGAAAGACAAATAATGAAAGAGTCAACATATATATGAGGGATCTAGAATAACTAAACATACAGAATCAAATTGCCGAATGGAGTTCTCAGAGTCTGTGGGTGGAGGGAGACAAAAAATATCTGGAAACTGTTAGTCAACAAGTGTTAAGTTTCAATAATGTGGAGTGAGTACTGGAGATGTACTGTGAAAGTCTTTCCAGAGTTAACAAGCCTCTACCGTATAGTTAAGATCTTATTGTCAGGGAAGATGTCAACTTAAGAACTGTTTCTCTTTTCCCATAGTAATTTATTTATTTATTTATTTATTTATTATTTATTTTTGGGTTTTTTTGAGACAGGGTCTCTCTGAAGCCCCAACTGACCTGGAAGTACTGGAGATGTACTGTGAAAGTCTTTCCAGAGTTAACAAGCCTCTACCGTATAGTTAAGATCTTATTGTCAGGGAAGATGTCAACTTAAGAACTGTTTCTCTTTTCCCATAGTAATTTATTTATTTATTTATTTATTTATTATTTATTTTTGGGTTTTTTTGAGACAGGGTCTCTCTGAAGCCCCAACTGACCTGGAATGCACTATAAAATTCAGGCTGGACTTAAACTCACAGAGATCCTCCTGCTTCTATCTCCTGAGTGCTGGGATTAAAGGTGTACTCAACCACACCTGGCTGTAACATTTTATTTTTAAGGGAATGAATTGAAGGAGGAATGAAATGACAACTACTGCTGTGAGAAGAAATCATTAATGAAGGCTGTAGGTACAGAGAGTATATTTTGTAAAGATTTGATTCACTTAATTGGAAATTTTTTCATTAGTTTCTTCTTTTATAAAAATTTACTTGTTCTTTGAGAAATTCTTATGTGTATACAATGTATTTTGGTCATATCTGTGGTAATGTCTTTTGTAACATGGAAAAATGACTTTTAATTAACCAAAAAGTGGATCTGATCTTAGCTTATTTATTGTAGAGAAACTCCTTGAGCTGTGTGCTCCTCTTGGGACCTGGAAATAGAGCCTTCATCTCTCCTGACCCTTCCTTGACCTTGGCCCAGAATAATGTAGGAGTGTGCATATATTGTTTTACACATCAAAGAACTTCCTCCAGCACTTATCTCACTGAAACAATGGAAGAAATAGATTTTTTTGTGTGGTTGTGTGTGTGTGTGTGTGTGTGTGTGTGCACCGTGTATACTTGCACACACAGCACTACTTAAAGTCAGTCCAGGTCAAAAAGTAAAAATTCCCTGATGAGGTCCATGTTTTCTTCTCCATTAAATGCTGGGTAGAGTGTTTCATTGAAAGAAAGAGTGGGCTCTTGTTCTAGAGCATGTTCTGGCAGAATTCTGATGGGATAAATACTCAGAACAGTTCAGGTAGCTCTTGTCTGAAAGGGATGCTAAAAATTAGGATGTTGGGGCTAGAGATGGCTCAGCAGTTAAAAGTACTTACTGCTCTCTCAGGAAAACTGGGTTAGAATCCCAGCACGCACATGGCAGCTAACTCCAGTTCCCAGGAACCCAATACCTTCTTCTGTCCTCCCCAGGCACTGCACAATACTGGTGTACTTACATATGTGCAAGCATAACACTCATACACATAAAAAAAATAAAAATTAAAAAGTAGGCTATCTTTATCCAAGCATCATTTTAACATGGCATTATGTAGTAAATGTTGCAATACTCACCCCTCACTTCCCTCATTCTGCTCTTTCAGGATTTCTTCCCTACAGACCCAGAGAACTTCAAGTTCTCTTATTATTTATTTATTGTTTATTTATTATTTATTTATTTATTCATGGACTACACACAACACTGTACCATGAACCCCCTTGATAGGTTAACATTGTATAGACATGAAAAGAGACGTAGATGGACACGGTGGTATACACCTTTAATACCATCATTCAGGAGGTAACAGAAAATGGGCAGGTGGATCTCTGTGAAGTTGAGGACAACCTGGGCTACACTACAAGTTCAAGGCCAGTTGGAACTGTAGTGAGACCGTGTGTCAAAAAAGAACCAAGCAAAGAGGAAAGAAAGAAAGAAAGAAAGAAAGAAAGAAAGAAAGAAAGAAAGAGAAAGAAAGAGAGAAAGAGGGGAGGGAGGGAAGGAGGAAGGAAGGAAGGAAGGAAGGAAGAAAAGAGAAAGAAAGAGGCTCCATAATAAAATGGCCAAGAAAGAGATTCAGATGTTTTAATATTACTAAGAGAAATTAATGTAAATGCTAAAAGTAAATGATATTGATCAATCTTATATTAAGTCACCTACATTTGTTTTAGGTCTTAGTTTATTAGAAATCAAACTCCACATTTGATTTAATGTCCTGTGAGAGAATTTCAAATATTTAAGCTTAATGGTTTCCTCAAATTATAAAAGTTATTTCCCCAAAATATAAAAATAAAGAGGAATAGGGGTGAATTAGAATGTAAAGGTTGGGGGGGTGAGCCCACTTTGGAAAATTATTTTGTTTATAGCTTTCACAAGTTTTGCCCATGTGCAAAAGCTTAAATTTTAATTTTCCTATAATTACATTTTTAAAAACTATGAATGATAAATTATAGTCACAATTGCTTTCTCTCTCATATTTCCCAACCAGAATCAATATTTTAATCTTATTTTCTTTATTTTTGCAGAGTTTATCTTTTATTTTTCACCAATTCACTTATATTGCCAAAACTGTCAGTAATTTGTGACAGACTTGTGTTTTATTTCACTTCAAATTTGCAAAAGTGAAGTAAAACTTTGTTTTGTCAGCTTTCTGACAGAGAAGCTCATGTTAGACAGTCATTCACACTCATTTAGAGAAAAGAAACTAGAAATTCATGTCATTTCATCCTAACAAAAAATAAATTTTGGACCACATGGCAATCTAGATTCTAACTCTCATATGTAGGATTCCAAGACATTTTTTAATTTTAATTTTTCTGAAACAGCTTTGTTAGTTTGTGCTCATGAGACTTTACAAAACAAGTTCTTAACCTCTCATTGAATACTAAAACATTTCTTAACGTTATCTGCCCCTACATTCTACAAAATAAATTGGTTCTAAAATTCAAGTAGCATCCATCTGGCTTCCTTCACCAAATCCCCAGCCTTAATAGTTTGGTGACTGCCAAATGAATCTCTTTAATTCCCTGGCTTCTACTTCATTTTTCCACATATAAAGGGATATGGATTCGAATTTGGAAAATAAGATGTCAAAGTATGCTTTCCATGCTTTATCACAAGTTCATAAGGTTATATGGCATGCAGGGCATGGTACCTCATCTTCTTTTGGAACTTAAAGTTTGAAATGCAATGTGAAAATGGTGGGTAAATCATCCTTTAGCAGTGCAACAACTCTCTGGTAACAGTTATTCTGGGGCTCATAATAATAAGTTCCCTTTTTCTCTCTATAACTTGCTCTACAGTTTTGATGCTGTCAGGACCTGACTCCAACCTGGTGAATATTGTGATTCATAGGTAAGCACATATTCAAAGAAGGAATGTAGAATCTGTTTCCTGCTATGTCACCTGGAAAATGTGTTCTTCAGTGCCATTTTTTTTCTGCTAATTTATAACCTCCCAATAATTAAATGATGTCATTACCTTAAAGTATTTGAATGGAAGAAATGCAAGAATGCATTCAAAAAATACAGTCGTGGATTCATGCAAATTCTGCAGCACAGTCAAAAATATTTTTAATAAAAGAGGTTTAAACTTTATTTCATATAACACCAAACCATTCCTTCTGTCTTCTGACTGAACCTCATATTGTAGAATTTCACTTTTTTTTCTCTCATAGAATAGGAAATATTAATTTATTGGTATTTGTTGGTCTTTTGCCAGACTTAGTCCTAATTTGGGGACAATAGTTCCACATGAAGCTTTATTTAATCCCAAATTATTCTTAGAGGTTTACAAGCAAGAAAGCATGTTATTTACTCTGGAGAAGACAGATTCTCATTTGTGAATAAGTACAATGGCAATAAATTATATTAACTAAAAAGGTCTTTTCTAACAGTGGATATTGTACTAAATAAAATAGTAATTTACAGCCAGGGGTGGTAGTGCTTGCCTTTAATCCTAGCATTTGGAAGGCGGCAGCAGATACATCTTTGTGAGACCTAGGCCAATTTGGTCTAACATAGAGAGTTCCAAGCCAATTGGACCTACAGGGAGACCTTGCCTCAAAAAGTCCAAAAGGAAATAAGATGGTAATTCATGCAAAATCTAAATACCTAGCAGAATATGAAAAAGACAATAAGTCACACACTTTCATTTCTATTCTAGTTAGAGAACACAGAGAAACTTGTGAGGAAAATTGTGAACTTACCTTTATTTTGTATAAAAACTGAAAACTGTTTCCAGATCACTGGTAAGAGATTTTATAAGTTGTTTCAATAGGATTTTGATATTTTTATTTTGTTTAATATTAGTTTAAAATGTTAATTATATATATTAGCTACTTTAATTATATCTTATAATTTACATAATTATACTGATTAATTACACTAATTGTAATACTATCATTGAATGTTAATTAACTTTAATACTGATTCTCTACTTAGATAATTTAGGTCACAAGAGTTTCAAGTTCTATCACTTGCTCATAGCTTTACTTTCAGCAATTTTATTCTAGATTTGAAATAAGAAGACTATAGATGGATTTTTTTTTTGCTTGTCTCATTTCTATGAAGTTAATATTTTGGTGGGTAAATGTACTTTGAAAAAACTTTTCCAAACTCATACAATCTTTTTCCAGATAAGGGCGATTTCAAATCTCAGGTAAGTGGCTGAAGCAGGAAGTTTCATCTATGTTAGCAACAAATCAACAAATCCAATTAGGAAAATATGTTACTCCAAAAATCTTGACAAGATACTATAGTCAGCTTTCAGTTTTATAGGATCAGCAATATAAGGCAGGTACATATAATACAAGCTCAAACATATTATTCAGGAAATAGACCATAAAATTCCGTTGTTTAATCAGCAGAAAAGATTTGTCAAGGGGATAAATTGCTATGTGGCTGCTGTCCATTTAATCTAAACCTAAATCTTGGTTTGTAGTTTACCTGACATCCTACCTTGAGATCTAAAACGATGGTCTCTTCAAGGACCACAGGTAGTAAAGAAAATTTCTTGCCCTAGTTTGAATAAATCAATCCCTGGTTTTATTGTGTAGAATAATATGTAATTAGATGATTGGCTACGTCAGAATGAAGGTAGACTGACTGCCAAGAGAATATTTTACTCTAAATTTTCTTGAGTTAATATAAAATTTCATAAATACAGTGGATATATAACTATTGGAAAAGTTTTGCCTTTCCAAATTATCAAAATCTAATTTGTCATAAAATATACTTCAGAGAAGATATAGTGTCATGCTTAAGGAGCATTGATATACATCATATATTAATTTACTAATATAAAATCACAAAAATTTCAATTGAGCAGAAGACGCTACTAACATAATAACTACATGAAACACAATGAGTTAATTATTCCAGACTTTAAAAATTTATAAAATAATAGGTTAATATTCTCAAAGAAACTGTGTATCTGGAAACACCACTTAAAATATTTGACCATATCTTAGCTACTGTGAATACACACACACACACACACACAAAACACAGAGAGACACACACAGTGTATTTTCACTTATAAAGAAGAAAGAAGGCATACTGTTTGCAGGAAAGCAGTTGTACCTAAAGATAACCATATTAAGTGAATTAAGTCATTCAGAGGAAGACAAAGATTATGTTTTCTATTCTTCTGCTTCCTACAATTATGTATTAATATATTAATAATAGATTAGTCAATACAAAAAATCATGTCTGTTCATATGATGTGAAAATAGAAACAAAAATGTCTGAGGAAATGAAGGAAATTAATGGGACGAGGACAGGGAGAAAGGGAAGGGTAGGAGGGTATGAGGAACGATGCTCCAAGTACATTATACAGTTGAATGAAAATGTCCTTATGTAACCTATACCACACAGAATGGAAAAAATACACAGCAACATAATAAAAAATTGACTGTCTTAAGATCTTATGCTAAATTACGCAATATTTTTACCATGCTGAGGCTTGAAGCCACATTTTCATATATACTATTTAAGTTATGTACCACTGATCTACATCTTCAACACAACAGAATTATATATTTCAATGCATGAATACTATGCATGTCCTGCTTAATCTTTGAAAAATAAATATTTTAAAGATGAATTAATTTTAAATTTCCCACAGCTGAGAATTTTCTGAATATGTGTTTGCAGGAGGTGACAGTGAGTGAGAATTAAGAAGTAATCAGCTGATTGATGTAGTGGGGGAAGGCCAATCTCTTTCATTATATCTGTACTAATGGTCATCTGAGAGTTCCCAGCATGCACTTTGGAAATGAAATTGCAAATATTACTTAATGTTTGAAAATAATATCAGCAAATGGAAACAGATCTGAAGCAAACAATCAGGTTCACAAGGGTCAAAGAACTATTTTGTGAGAAGAATAAGTTAAGAAACAAAGTGAATGATACATAAAATAGAAAAATTTGGAAGAGTCAGCCATTTCTCACCAGATGTAGGAAAAGCAAGAGAGAATAAGGCACATGAATTATAGATAGCACCAAGGGGCTGGAGAGATGGCCAGCAACCCTAGGACTCAAGAATGAGTAAACACAGAAAATATTTTACATTTCAGAGCTTGTAAGTGAAATGAGATGGTTTGGGAGATAATAGTTCCTCTATTAAAATGGAATGCTCATACATAATTTGTAAACCATATGCTGAAGATAGTAGGGAAAATAAAGTGTCAATTAAACAGTAGTGTATGTATCAAGTTTTATTTTAATTTTTAGCATCAATACATTTAATTCTAACAATATTTGAAAGCTGTTCTTTACTTAGTTTAAAATTTTTAATTTTTTGAGAATTTCATGCATGAGTTCTGTAGTTACACCACTTCCACTCATCCCTCTACCCCTCTGACTGCTTTCACACTACCTCTCAATTTCTTAACCTCTAATTATTATTGTGTTTTGGTTTGTGTGTGTGTGTGTGTGTGTGTGTGTGTGTGTGTTGTCTCTGTATGTGTAGGTGTGTGTGTGTGTGTGTATGTCGATGTAGGTGTGTCTCTGTATGTGTAGGGGTGTGTGTGTGTGTGTGTGTGTGTGTGTGTGTGTGTGAACAACTTAGTGAGTCTATTTAGTTGTGCTGCTATGTACATGTGTTTAGGGCTGACCTACTGGGAGTGGCTAGCCTATCAGGAACACAGATTCTTCCTCTCTCTGCAGCATCAGTTACCTATTGTTCTTCATCTAGATGTGTGACCCTGGGAGCTTCCCCCCATTGGCATGTCAACTGGTGGTGTCAATATTCTCCCTTTTACCTTATTTTACAGACATAGCAAAGAAAAACTAAGTAGACTCGTTGTACAGTGGAATTGTACTGCATTAATTCAGTCAGGTGGCTCCACAATCCATTTTTAAACACTAAATGAGTTTGACTTCAAGAGTGGTCTGTTACCATTATGGCTGGGTTCTGGGCATTCACTAAGACTTAAATCCTACCCAGTCACTGGGGGGAGGTGTTGGAAACTTTAAGAAGTGGGACGTAGTTAGTGGACTTATATATTGAGGCATTCCCTGAAAGGGGAATATGCAGTCCTGGTCTCTCTTCTTTATTCTTGAACCTTGTCAAGTGATGAATCAGTCACCTCCCCAGTGTGTTCTGTTGTAGTGCTCTAAGCATAAGATCAAACAACAGACCAAACCATTCTTGGACTGAAATCTACAAAACTGAGCCAAAATAAACTTCATCTCTCAGAAGACAGCCCATCATCTTAGGGACTCATCACAATCCTGGGCACTAACCAATGGTTACTGCTGCTGTTAATGCTCCATGATACTCAGTCATTTAATGTGGTGGAATTGAGAAGAAAACAGATTAGTAAGATGTGGAAAAGGGAATCAGAATAATGAAAGGGATGAAGAGACTCCAATTACCACTTAGAGTAACATCTCAAGTCATATTTAGAACTCTCCTTGCTCCCCGACAAATAATCAAATAATCCAATGTATTTTAGGTTAATTATTGCAAATCGATATTAATAAAGAATGAAATTACAATCTTTCTTCAGACAGCAGATGATGAGATAAAATTGTTCTAACAGAGTAAACATTCAAGTAGACTATTCTCATCCTGTTTCCACATTGCGTGATGGTTTTCTGCACCATGAGTATCACTAGGTGATATTATCTAGGTCCTTATGTTTGACCCCATTTAAACATTCAAACCCCCAAGAGAGACTGAGTTTTCTCACTTTACCTATCTTCCATTCAAACTTCATCATCTACACTTTAGTTTGGCGTTTGCTACTTGCTCATTTTACCTTTTGATACAAAATAATTTCCTTTCATTAAAATTATCTCATATACAATCCACAATCAGTTTGGTTTTTGAAGCCTTTCCTAAGTTCCCCACACCGATATTTCCCTATTCCAAACCATGTTATAGATCTGTAACCCTGTGTGTATGTGTGTGCTTACCATATATATGTTACAAATACAAGCTCCTCTATTTAGAATGCAAATCATTATATACATTTTCAGAGTTGTATTTCAACACTATTTTCTGATATTAGGGATAGCTGCTAAATGTTTGTTCAAAATATTTCTAAGGAACCAATAAATTTTTTGAGATGGGTTAATCAGGAATGGATTTATCTTCCAAATTTTTCTGTTGGAGGTTAAAATGTTTGGTGGCTCACCAATTAAGAGCTTTGGCTCCTCTTCCAGAGAACCTGTGTTCAATCCCAGCACCCACAGGATGACTAACAACTGTCTGTAACTCTAGTTCCATGGGAATTCAGTGCCCTCTTCTGACTCTACAGGTATTGCACGATGTGGGTGCGCTTATGCACATGCAGACAACACGCTCATATACATAAAAATAATAATATAAAATTTTAAAAAATAAATAAAAATAGAAGGCTAGCTTTCCTAGTTTTAGAGAATACTACACAAGCTTCTAAGGGGGAACATCAGTTGATAGTCTAACCCCACCTTTAGGCCTAATGGCCTAATGACCTAATGACCTAATGACCAGTACAGCAAACTATATTGAGCAATAATGGCACTTTTATCTTGGAGATAAGCAACAGCTACTTAAAACCCACTCAGTGGGAGGAAACTCATGTGTGGTACTATAAGCATAGCCCAATATGCATGACTAGAGAGGTAATAGATCTTAGAGAAAACCCCAAGGCTGTCACATCCCTAAACAATGTAATTTTTTAGTATATGTTAAATGTGAATCCTTATATTAACAGACAGGTATGCCAGTCACCACGCACCAAAGAAAATGCTTTTGCAACAGATGGAGAATTTAAAAAGTTCCACAACTGGTCACTCTCAGAGATTAAGTGTCTGTGAAATGCCCAAACCTATGTGACACATCTACAATGGAACCTCTATACCTAAGGCTCATAGAACCTAGTGGAACAAGGGCTGGAGAGAATATTAATGCATCTTTCAACTGCTGTCAATGAAGTTTCCTCATGCAACAGAGGGCAATGAACACAAGGGGCCACAAATGGCCAAAGTATAGAAAATAAGAGTCTGCGAAATGCAGGACCTTAAGCAGGACTTCCATATTAACTTGACCCATCCTGAACTCAGGAACTATTGTGGAAGAGGAGGCAGAAAGATTGTAAGATCCTTGGGAAGAGGTGCATGACCACACAGATACAGTCTCTTACAGACTCCTGGGACCTTGCACATATGAACTTAGAACAATGATGACAGAACACTCAAGAAAAGAAAAACAAAAACTAAGTATAGAACTGTGGAAATAGGCAGCAGTCACCAATCTTAGCTGAAGAATCATTGGGCAGCTGATTACTGCTGGTTGAGGAAGAACTGATCTTCATTAAGGAAGTAACTAGATAGGCTAACTAGATCCCAGCGGATGAACATGCACTGAAGGATATCAGGGAATATAAACTTGACATGATGGGCCTTAACATAAATGACAGAATGCATGAACTCCAGTGGGAGGGCTGTGGGAGAGTGCCGATGTGTAAGTGGGTATAAAGATGATTAAGATGCTGTGTATGAGATACACAAAATTTAAATTAAAAAAATTTAAATATTCTAAGCATGTTATACTAAGTGAAGTAATACAGACTCCAAAAAACAAAGGAAGTATGTTCTTCCTCATTTTTGTATCCTACTACGAAATCCTTATATGTGAGTACATATCCTTATGTAACTACAGGAGCCAGGAAAATGGAAAAGAACAAGGGTGAAAAAGGGAAAGAAGGAACTTCAGAGAAAAGAACAGTAAGAGACAGTTGTTACTAAGGGAAATGGGTAAGCAGGGGGTATTTAAATGGGAGGTGGAAAAGGAAGGTTATATAAGGAACTATAGGGGTAAAGAGGAAGAAAGAGCTCAAGGGAGGGGGAACCATAAGAGACAGGTATTTTCAAGGGAGAAAAAGGGAAAATGGGGATGCTTTAATTGGAGAGGGTGTGGAAGAAGTGTTAGGAAGAAAGAAGAGATAAATAATGCCTAGCTAGTGTAAAAACCTAGAGGGAATCATATTAGTCCAAAAACCTACTGGGAAATTATACATACAATGTCTCTACATGAATTCATGTGTATAGCTGAAAGTTACATAACAAGATATAGTGCCAGACAGGAGAAACCTTCCATTTAGTTGTTGGCCAGCGTAGTCCAAGAGACTCCCCAAATTATACAAGTTACTGCCACAGTCCTTGATCTCTCCCAGAACTTGAAGGTAAGACACTGTTGCTGAAGATAAGACATACTTTGGACACAGGATTTAGAGCAACAGAACCAGAACTGAACTGGAATCCCATTCCTCTGAAGGCTAACTCTCATAGCTTTGGAGAGCACTATGCAAGCTGGTAAGGGAGAACAGCAGTAGAAGGTTAAACTCCAGCCTCAAGGTCTAATATCCACATCAATCACCAGCACAACAAAGGATATTGGTGCAGTAGTGGCAGTTTTATCTTGGGAGTAATTAACAGCTACCTAAATGGACTTAAAGCCAATTCAAGGGAGGAAACACATGTGTGGCACTGTAAACATAAGTAAATATGCATGACTGAAGAGGTCATAGATCTTAGAAAAAACCGCAAGGTTGTCACATCCCTAGATAAATGTAATTTCTTACTATGTACAAAATATTAATCTTTATATTACAGACAAGTATCCCAGTCACTGCTCATCAAAGAAGCTTCTTTTGTAACAGATGGAAACTATTAGAGTTCCACTACTGGTCACACACAAACATTGTGAGTTGCCTAAGACAAAGTGGCAAATCTACAATGCAACCTCTACACCCAGGGTTCAGGAAACATGGAACAAGGGGTAAAGAGGACAGTAATGCACCTCTCAGTTCTCATCAATGAAGCTCCCTCTTGCAACAGTGGGCCTGAAACACAGAAGGCCATAAATGGTCGAAGTGTAGAGAATAAAGTCTGCAGAATGTTGATCCATGAACAGAGCTCCTATATTTAACTCCATCCACCCAGGGTTCAGGGGCTATTGTTGAAGAGGGGGTGGAAAGATTATAAGAGTTAAAGAGGAGGTGCATGACCATATGGAACTAGAGTTCACAAGCTCCTGGGATTTTGTTCATATGAACCTATAGCAACAGTATCAGCGTGCACAAGACCTATGCAAACTTAAGCAGACAAACCCCAGCACAGAACTGTGGAAATGGGCAGCAGACCCCAATTTTAGCTAAAGAACTAATGGCAACTGATTACTGCTGGGTGAAGAAGACCTGATCTTCTAAAAGGGAAGGAATCTAGATAAGCTGACTAGACCTCAGGTGATGAACTTGCACTGAGGGAAGTCTGGGGACACTAACTTGACTTGATCTTATGACACACCTGATAGAGAATACATGAACTCTGTTTGGGAGGCTATGGGAGGGTGCCAGTGGGGGGAGTATTAAGATAATTAAGATGTTTTGTGGAATACACAAAAAAATCAATAAAAACTTTACCAAAAAAGTTAATGCTAGAAAGTCTACACAAATAAAATGATTTATCATTAAAAAATATATTATTATATTCAGTTTACCTGTTCCTTGGCTCTCAGCTCCATTCAAACAGTTGTTTTTCCTTGGCTGGAAAGAAGCCAAGTTATCTTCCAGGAATCCCTTGCTAGCTGGCTTCCAGGAACATGCAGCCAATGGAAAGCCCCGACTTAAGACTGGAAAATGAAGGGAGGAGCATTCTTTACTGTCTGTACCTTTGTGTCTCTGGTGGCAATAGAGGCAGTATATGGAGGTGAATGTGTGTCCCAGCAGTAATTGTAGGTCCCCAGCACAGGAGTGGGGAGGGGCATCCACATCTGAGCCCCTTGATGTGGTAGTTAGAGTAGATGTGGCATCCTTGTGTGTAACACAAGCTGGAGAACTGTCTTGGGTGTTCAGAGATCTGGAAAGGCAGAGTGACATCTGAGTAGCACTCTTTTCTCACGGTTATATTTCCAGTGTTTTCCCCTTCTTTATATTGCTTGTTTTGCCCTTTCAATAAATTTATGAGTCATTCCAAGCATTAAACCTTCTCTGCCTGAAATATCTGAAGCTCCTAATATAGGGACAAGGTCTCTGGTGCTGAGTTTGAGTTTGATTCCTCTCAAACCTCATTTCTCTGCTAACTTCCTCCCATTGTGTTTTAATAAACTCAAGAAGACACGTCTTATTTCTAAACAGCCTTTATTGAGAAATGTTCTCCACAAAACTGACCTGAACTTTCCCACTGTGTCTTTCTCTAAATTCCACTTTAGGAATTTCAGGGTACCAAACAACAAATGCTCACTGTTTGTCCTTGATTTATATTAAAAGTAGAAGATAAATAAAACAAAATTTTAGCTCAAATGCTGACTAATTGTATGAATGTAAGTTTAGAACTTTGGACAAAATGTACTTACTAAGCCACAGTGTGAATTTATCAATTTACTCACCAACACCACAGATACCTTGCTTTTCATTTAACTAATACTTCTTGAGCCCATGCAATAATCCAGGCAAATTTCTATGCATGGCAGTAAATGTAAGTGACCCAAGGAAACTGATTCCTTAAAAGGCAGAGAGAAAGAAGCTGAGGTAAGCAAAGGTGATTCTTCCTCATAAATACAATGGTTAGATTAGCTGGTTCTATTCTTTCAGCAAGTGAATAGAAATTCTAAAATGAAACCAGCTGGAAATCTGGTCATGTAGGAATCTCAAATTGGAAAAGGAAAGCCTGAAGACTGGGTCTTTTGGGCTTCAACTATGTCTGACTATGTGAAAATACAGACAAGAAGGGAGAGAAAACAGACTGAACCTAATCTTTGATTTAGATGTCAGGATAATAAATTCTATAGGCAGATGTCATATGTGGTCCAAGAAACCCTGGAGGTGGGTCAGATTCAAAATATGTGACAGTTCACTGTGGACCTGAGCATCCTGATTGGAAGCTGGTTGTGTTACCCATGGCTACATAGATATATTCAGGACACTGTCATTGGTGAGCTAAGGTGAGGTATTCACTTTGAGAAAGGGGAATCTGGAGGTACTAAAGATAGTCACCATCTTTGGCTACTGACACCTGGCCTGAATACAATCCTGATTCTAGTTTTAATAAATTATACAATCAAGAGCCACTTTCATTCTGAAATGTAAAAGATTGCATTCAACTTTTAAGTGATTCGGAACTTAGTCACTTTCTTAATCATTCGAATACACCTCTTTTTGAGAGTGTATTAAAATGTTTTCACTTCTTAACTGAATACAATTTTGGGCAAGTTTCTGACTGGGTAGGTAGTCATCTATATAGAAGAATTTTTTCTTAATTTATTCAAAAAAATTTCCATTTAAACAGCAGCTCGGAAACCTGGAGTGGCAGTGCTGGCCAGAGGCCCTGCCCGCCTCTGCTATCGCCTGGATGCCAAAGAGCCACAGGATTCCACATCTGACAAGGACATAACCCTGTGCCTGCCTGCCTGTGCCTCTTTTTGGCACTATTGTGATTATTGGTCTGAGATTTTGACCTTCACTGTAAAGCTAAGTGTCTCAAGGATTCCCACTTTGTCCAGACACATTCATTTGAGAGGGAATCCAGGGTGTTGTTACACTTGGGAGAACAGGGACTGGGTGGTCAACCACAGAGCAAGAATGCTCTGGGACCTCTGACAGTGGAGTGAACCTGGAACCATCAAGGAATATGAGTGAATTTTGGCACAAACTGGGCTGTTGCTTAGTAGAGAAGCTCCAGCCAAAGAAGATGAGAGGAGAGATTGACCAGACTATGATGTTAGAGCCAGTGAATTTTGTCCATCTGACTGACATTGCTCTGGGGAGATGGGGGCTGGAGATGGACTTGCCATGACAGGTGCATTACAGGAGTATCCAAGGGAAACTGAGATTGACTGTGAAGTGATCCTAGCACCTTGTAGCTCCCATGGGAATGGATCAGCAGTTTGGAGCTCCCACTCTGTCCAGTCCACAACAAAGGGTGCCCCACCAGATCCCTACAGCCAGTGACCCATGGGCCCCTCGCTTCCCTGTCTTCCTAACAAGTGCCTCAAAAGACATGGGGGTTGGATTCCTTCTGGTCTCTCTGGCCTCTGCCTCTCCTGGTGATGGGGTCAAAGCAGAAGGACTGACCAGGTGACTACTGGTGGGTCAGAGGACCTCAGCTGAAAACCTAGATGCCCTATATCTGAGATGGGATTTCTCTGGGAAGCTGCAATGAGTTCCCTGGGATTTCTCTGGGAAGCTCCTCAATGAAAGTTGGGGTATTACCTGCTTTTATTTTTTTGCTTTATTCCTTAAATTGGGCAGGTAGGTGAGAGCATCAAAGCCGAACCCAGCTTTGCTAAGACACTCTCTCCTTTCCACTTCTAGAATGAGTGAGTGCAATTGTTACAGGCCTGGGAGGGTGAGCACTGTCTAGTCCACTCTAGATTTCAGGTCTTAAGCTCACAGCTCCTCCACATCTCTCTGCCAGCACCGGGGTCTTTGTCCAGTTGGGCCTCTAATTGCGTGTTTCATTGTATCACTAGCTTCCCAAGCAACATTTTTTTACTTAAAATTTTAATCTAAAGCTTTGTGTTTTAATTATATATTTTTATAATATTACTTCATTTTAATTATACTGTTACAGAAGTGTTTGTTGTTGTTTAGTCTGACTTACCTTATAATTATCACTAATTTTGAATCTCATTAAGGCATTTTTAAACTGAGATCAAAGTCCTTAAACTCATAAAAAAAGTTAAATTTCCGTTTTATAGTATAAAATATCATAACAATTGGGGCTGGAGAAATGGGTCAGCAGTTAAGAGCACTGACTGCTCTTGCAGAAGACCCAGGTTTCATTCCCAGCACCCACATGGCAGCTATGAACTGTCCTTAACTCCAGTTCCAGTGTAATCCAAAACCCTCTTCTGACCTCTGTGATATTTCATGACACGGGTAAACTCACATACATGCAGGCAATACACTCATACACATAAAATAAAAATAATAAAATATATTAAAAATTGTAACGATTATATTTGTTTCTAAAATATCATTAATCACATTTGTAATTTTCATATTTCCAAATCTTGTCAAAACATTTTTATGCTTTACTTTCAAAATAAGATGAATTTTACATCACTTACATCCTTTACGGGGTTCAATTCAAGTATAATCTTGGCACGATGCTTTACATTTTTATGTAAAGTCTAGCATATTTCTATAACTATAAAATTAGAGGTTTTACAGTAAGAATATTTTAATTTGCTATTATTTTAAGAAACAACATAACTGTATCCTCAGTGACTCTTTTTTTCCTCAGTGGTTCTTAGATGTATATTTGCTTCAGCTAAGAACATAGACAATTTATGAAGTACGTAGTAAGAACACAGTTCTTTTGTGAGCTTGTTGCTAACAGGGACTTACTAAAGTGCATTGATGTAGTTTAGTAGTATTATAATCTCATACTGAGGAATCTCAGAAAAGATTAACAAAAGGGAAAATGCTGGATTTCTACCTAGAAAAAATATGCAGTATTATCTCAGGGCACGTATACACACACACACACACACACACACACACACACACACACACATACACACACACACTTAAGTTTTCTAGCCAAAGATCTTTGGATATTACACACATTTAGAATTTATTCATTTCAATTATAGTATCTGATCATTTAATCCTCACAAACTTTATGTCATGATTATATAAAAGGACATATTAGTTTTGATAGCTTAATAATTTAATATCAGATGTGGCCTTTAATATTAGAATATTTTAATCTATCAGACTACAATAAAACATAGAACAACTTCACTCTTCAGAGATTTTATCCAAAACTCTCAAATATTACATGATATTGAGTTGACAACTTCAAATGTGAAGGACTACCTTATTCAAGCACAAATTCATACTTCCAGGATGAGAATTTACAGAATTATTATTCATAGTTCATGTACTGTGGTTTAGTTAAATAAAGCTATACATCAGTGTTATAAGATTAAAATAACTCTCTGGAGCTGGACATGGTGGCATGTGTCTTTAAATCCCAGCACTTGGGAGGCAGAGGCAAGTGGATCAAATCAAATCAAATCAAATCAAATCACTGGTCAGCTGTGGTGCCTCCTACCTTTAATCCCAGTCCTCAGGAGGCAAAAGCAGGTGGATTTCTGCAGGACTGAGGACATCCTGATTCACATAGTGACATCCAGGTGGGCTGGGACCAAGGAGACTTTGTCAAAAAAATTAAATTACTTCATGTGCTGTATGAAGCCATTACCTTTGGCTAGAGTGACCTATATTTTGTATTTCGCTAGTTCTGGGTGACTCTCCTTTTCCAAGGTATCTATCACCATGATCAATGTTCCACTGTCAGGAAGAAAATTTGGTGGGGGTTGTGGGGGGGCATGGATGGGATGGTATCTAAATTTGATTGCGAACTGTTGTATGAAATATAAAAAGCTCAATAAATTTGTTTTAAAATAGAAATAGGAGAAAATAAAAAGAAAGACAAGAAGGAATGTGTCAAAAAACCTTGAAGAGACCTGGCCGGAACTCTCCCTATGGTTTATCGGGATCCTATAAAGGCAATCATTTATTCAGCAATTCCATTTCTGGGTATAAGAACCTATATGTTATACTAGTTAAGAGTATAATTCCTAATATTACATGTGAGTTCACAGTTTCTTAGCATTTGCAGCCTAATTGAGTTTGGATATGTTGGCTATCTTTTCTTCAGCCTTTTTAGATCCAAATAAAACTTTTAATGCTCTGTAGTTTATAGTCAATAATATATAACAACCTCTGTTGCAGTAATCACATAACTTATTTTCAAAGTTTAAGAGAATTTTTTTTTTTTGGTCTGTTTGAGACAAGGTCTCCCTGTAGCCCCAGCTGTCCTGGAACTCACTATGTAGAACAGGCTGGCCTTGAACTCACAGAGATCCGCCTGCCTCTGCCTCCCAGTTCTGGGACTAAAGGCATGCACCACCATGCCTGGCTTCACAGTTTAAGAGAAATTTTACTGATTCAAGTATTTCATGCAATGAATTTTGATTATATTCAAGCCTCCTCTCCCATCTCCACGCTCACACCACCACCCTCTATCCCTGTGTCCCTGACTTCTTGTTTTTTATTAACAGATGAGAAACCTCACCCATCTTATATAACCCATTTGAACTGGGTACTGGATAAATAATAACTCATTGGAGTATCAGTGATCTATAATTCTTGCACACAGGTGTGCCAAGTAGGGGCCCACTCCTTTTCCTTTCTATGTGGTTTTGGGTTAGAATACGCCCAAGTTTCTTGGAACAGGATTTACAGTCTTAATTTCTGTTTCTCCACATGATGCTTAGGAATGTCAAGCAGGGATTTCTCCTTTTCTCATTAGTCAGAAATGCTAGGTTTTCTTTATAAAAGTTAGTTTTTCATAGCCTTTGCTTGCAGGTTACACTTTGATTGTTTCCAGGCATCACTCACCACAATGACTACACTGTGGACTAAGGTGTTTGCAACAGGTAGATTCCCTACAAGGTTTTACTGTAGGTAAATGCAGAAGTGTCCTCACAGCAGGCAGGAATTAGCACACATGCTTTTATCCAAGATTTTCTGAGTGGCAGGTAGGAAGTTTCACAGCTTTACCTCAGTGTCCTCTGGTTTATGAAATATGCAGACTTCTCAGATTCCTAATATAGTTTATCACTTCAGCCAGGTCTTGTTAAACACTGGGTGATGATTATGGTCAACCAACCACGGGTGCCACCAGGGAGCACAAGTGGAAGGCCAGCTCAGCCCTACCATCTTGGATCCTCATTATTTTCCTCTTACTTTTCAAGTCCTGAGTTTAGAATTTTGAGATCAATATTGAAGCATTAAGATTCTTGTAAGACCCATGCAAACTCAAACAGACAAGCACCCAGATTAGAACTGTGGAAATGGGCAGCAGGCCCACGATCTTAGCCAAAGAACCATTGGGTAGCTGATTACTGCCAGGTGAGGAAGAGCAGATCTTCTTTAAGAGAGTGGCCCTAGATAGGCTTACTAGACCCATGTGGGTGAACATGCACTGAGGGATGACTGGGGATTCTAATTTGACTTCACGGGCTATAACATAAATGGTAGAATGCATAGAATCTACTGGGGGGGCTATGGGGGGTGCTGATGGGGAAGGGGGTTATAAAGATGATTAAATATTGCATATTAAATACACAAAAATTGAATAAAACATATACTGAGAATAAAAGCTCCTTAATGGAATGAAGAGATCTGACATCAGGGTTTAAGTCCGTGTGCTGAGAGTTGTCAACACCACCATCTTTGGGCTGTCACCACCTTGGATCACCAATTATTTTGTTTCTTACTTGCCAAGAACTAAGTAAGGACAGAATTTTGAGATCAATATAGCCCCGCTATGGTCAGGTATATATTCACCTTGTGTGATAGGGTTACTTATATGGTCCACTGCACACATCCAGTCTCTTGGGAGCCATTGTGCTACAGGCCCTGAGGCCAGCTCCCCGGAATGTGCTTCATTCTGCTGCTGTCTTTTTTTCTTGTTCTCCAATCACATGACTTTTATTAATACTATACCTCATATGTTGGATAACAGAAAATAATTATTAATAAATGGTCATCTTTATGAGTTTATCATCACCATAAACCAGTCTGACATCTTTCTGACCATTTGATTTTTTTTAACCAGTGCCATTTGATTAAAATCACCATGACAATTGTGGCTTATTCCTTATCTCTAAAAATATGATTGGAATCTCTGAATTTAAAACAGAAAATGAAGCCTGGCGTAGTGGTATACACTTTTAATACCAGCACACAGGAGGCAAAGGCAGGCAGATCTCTTGTGAGTTCGAGGCCAAACATAGCAAGTTCAGGCCAGCTGGGGCTGCAGGGAGACCCTATCGCAAAAAGACCAAAAAAAAAAAAAAAAAAAAAAAAAAAATGACACATTATTGAATGAATGTAAGCAAACTGACCTTAAAATTTCCAACTTCCTTTTTCATTTCCTAGTTTCAAAGTATAAAGATATTACAATCTCAGGTTAGCAAATGTTTCTGTGTTTAAAGATACTTAAGTCACAGAGACTAGAGAGATGGCCCAGTGGTTAAGAGCACTGACTGCTCTTGCAGAAGAGCCAGGTTCTATTCTCAGCACCCACATGGTGGCTGGCAACCACCCATAACTCCAGTTCTAAGGAATCTGACACCATCTTCTGACCTCCTAGGGCATTGCACAACATAAAATGAAAATAATAAAATATGTTTTTAAAAAGATACTTAAATCATGTCCTAGGCAGCAGAATTAGAAATTAATATTATGAACATTTTAATTGTGATTGGTATACATTAAATGCTGCTGTATTTAGATAACCAACTGCACTTTTACATGATAGGTCTTTAAAAATGGGGATTTTGACCACAGTGTTATCAAGTATTCTTTCACATGCTTTTCTTTTTCCAGAATCAGTCTTGCCACATAGTTTCAGTTTAATTAGATCTCTGTCTTCATAAAAGATCCTGGGGCTGGAGTGTTGTGTTAGTAGTTAAGAGCACTAGCTGTTCTTGTAGAAGACCCAGGTTCAAATCCCAGCACCCACATGGAGACTAACAACCATCCATAACTTCAGTTCCAGGGGATCTGACTTCCTCTTCTGTCCTCTGAAGGGAATGTACAATATGGGTGCACTTATATACATGCAGGCAATACACATATACACATAAAATAAAAATAATAGCACTCGGGAGGAAGAGGCAGGAGGATCCCTGTGAGTTCAAGGCAAACCTGGTCTACATAGTGAGTTCCAGGACAGCTGGGGCTACAGGGAGACCCTGTCTCAAAAAGAACAAAAATAAGTAAATAAATACATACATACATACATACATACATACATACAAATAGATATTTTGATCCTAACATTCAGCGTTTGAGAATGTGGTCTTATTTGGAGACAGTCATGAAAGAGGTAGTCAATGAGGGTCTTGATAGTGAGTCTTATTCCAATATATTGGATGTCCTTATAAAAAGAGGAAATTAAAGCCCACAAAAGAACACAGAGTGAACAAAATGTGAAGACCCACGGCAGTCAATGGCATGAGTAAATTTAAAATTTTCAAAGAGCAGATTTGCTAAATGTAGAGTTCAAACTGTTCTTATATTTCTCTTTTTCAACTTTCCAAAAATCCAAAAGCTTGTAATCATGAAAGAGAAAGAAAGGAACTAAGAAAGAAAGAAAATCAAACAAAAGTGAGAGAAAAAGAAAACTCTGTTAAGAAATCCTCCTTGGAAATGCTCATATAACCAGTAATTTATTAATAATGTACCAATTATACTAGCCTCCTATAATTGTTGTAGCAAATTGCCATAAACTTAGCTGCTGATGACACAAATTTATTATTTTATAGTTTAGGGAGCCAGAAGTCTAAAATCAGCATTTCTTGACTGAAATCAAGGTATTGGCAGAATTGATTGGTCTGGAAGCTCTAGGGAAGAATCAATTCCCTTGCCTTTGCCAACTTTTGGATACACTTTCAGCTAGTGGCCTCTCTTCCTTCCACCTTCAAATTTAGAAGCACAGGGTCTTCGAAATTTCTTGTCTTTCTATGTTTCTTTTGTCATTTCACCTTTGCTATTTTTGAACATCCTACTTTCCATTCCTAAGAAGCCTGTGATCACATGTTGTTCCCAGGATAATCCAGGACAATCTCTGATTCTCCAAAACTTAGTTACACCTCTAATGTTCCCTTTGTCATATTTTAATAAATTGTTTATAAATTATGGGTATTAGGATGTGAACATCTTTGGAAACTACAGGAATAAATTGTTTGCAAAACATTTGTGTTACTTTAAATAACAATAAAATCTTGAATTTAAAAAAAAAAATCTGATCTTCTCTAGTTTTCTTACAAAGGTAACAAAAGTGATCCACAGGCTTAGTACATCTCCTGCATCTCTTTTTGCTCTTATTCTCATTAATTCAGGGAGTGTTTATTGGGGCAACCTGCTAAGTTCCAAACACTTTTAGATTTCTCTGTGGTAAAGCTGACATCCTATGCTAAGTAAGTGAACAATGAAATAGTCCAACTTTGGATTCTGAGAAGTCATAAGAGAGAAGAGAAGGTGAAGGAATTGATAATGGATTACTGTATTAACAGGACTGTTTCTTGGAAACTGGCATCTATCTAGTTTTGTTCATACCTGATTAGATTCTTATAGACAGGAACTGAAAACAGCTTAAACAATTAACTGAGAATATTGATTGCCAGTCTTGAATTAATTGAAGAAGGAAGAAAAGTAGTAAATACTTGCATATGGATTTTTTTGGGTAAGAGTAGATTTAATATGTCTACTTCAAAGATATAATATTCTTAAGTGAATATTAATTGACTAAATCTCAAGAGAGTAATAAATTGCTTTTGATTAAGTGTTATGCCAAATATAGCCTAAGGGATCCTGACACAAAATAGAAAAAAATTATATTCTTTCTGAAGTTTTCTAAGGAAACTACCTTAGGGAGAATTAGATTTGTGATTTTGAAGAGGGGTATTGACTGGTTCCTGATTTTAAAAGTCCCAGGAATATTTTTCACAGAATTCCCTTTATTCATTGGGTTAGGTGTTAGGTTCAGAAGCATGTGGTCAAAGGACTAAATTATACTTATATTTGTTTATAGATAGATAGATAAATCATATAAGTATGTATATCTCATATATTTGTTATGCATGACACATATCTCATATATATTTAAAATATTAAATGATCTTATTCTTGTTTATGAAGAGGAAATGTTAATTAGAAATGAATGATAGTTATTTCTGTTATTTAATTATTGACATAAAACTAAACTATGTAGACATTATAAAAATTAATGAGTTAGCCAGCGTGGTAGCACACACCTTTACTCCCAGCACTTGGGAGGCAGAGACAGGCAGATCTCTGTGAGTTCAAGGCCAGCCTGGTCTACATAGCAAGTTCCGGGTCAGCTGGGGCTACAGGGAGACCCTTCCTCAAAAAAACCAAAAAAAAAAAAAAAGTTAATGAGTTAATGTCTGACAAGTCATGACTTCTGATCCTATGGAACGCAGTTTGTAAAGTAGGGACTAGCCATATGCTTGGAGGCTAGTGTCCCCCTTTAGAGGGTTTTTCCAGCAAAGTAAAGGAATTAAAAAAATGCTGCCTGTTGAATTTCCTGGTGAGATGTTAATGGTATTTCTTAATAGAAAAGTTGCTGGCTTTGGAATAATTTTAGTTAAATTCATTTGATCTATCCAAATCTGTTCATGTAAAACAATCTTGAAATTTGTAAATTGTCAACTGTGGTGTCCAAATCAGATCATAAGCATAACATTGAGGTAGTCGTGGTACAAAGAATTGTGTCCACACACCGATCTCTAGAGTCTGTGGGACATCATTTGTTTAAAGATGGTATTACAGTTCCTAATTAGATGACCTTAAAATATAGAAAGTATCTTGGATTATCTGTATGTGTCCAATGTAATCATGAAACTTAAAATTAGAATTCATAGATAGCAAAATAAGAAAAGCATAGTTTGAGATGATCTCAAGACAATGGCCTTTGTGGTAAAAGGATAGTTCTAGCTAGGGACTATTGTTAGCTTCTAGAATGGAGTGCAGTCATATGAACAATTTGGTTTTAGCCTAGTGACACCATGTTGGAATTTAAGCCTACAGAATTCTCATATACTAAAGTGACATTTTAAAGCATTAATTTGTGGTAATGTGTGTTTCCATAATAATGACTATAGAGTTTCATAATCTAATGACTTCTTTTATGTGATTGGTGCCACACACAGATTTTAGAGATTTTATTTGCTTGATATAAATGATGGTACATCCTCAATTAATAAAGAAGCACCTAATAAATTGTTTGGTAGTCCAAGACATCATATTTCACTTTAGTGTTACATTTTCAGGTATCTGAAATTGATAGAAAATGTGTTGCCATATTGAAGGCTCTATTGAGTCTGACTTGAAAAAAAGTTTATTGATTGCCTGACTTTTTAAAAAACTAGCTATCAAAATATATTATTATTTAATTCAATTCAGTGTTCTAGCAGACCTGTTACCAGACACCTGAAAAACACCTTGGTGCTTGGGTGTAACAACTTCAGGTTAGGGATGAGACATCTCTTTGTATTGTGACACTTTTCCTGGGGAGATGAAAACAATTGTGTAATCACCCAGATAGAGAACTAACTAAAGACAGACCAAAATAATTAAAGGGTTTCAGATAGGGGGTGAAGAGGACCACTGAGTTGGATTGTTAGTGGCATAGATTTTCTTAGACAAGTTAGTTATTAATGTCAAGCACAGAGAGACAGATAGACAGCAGCACAGCAAGGGCTCTGAGGAGAGTTTAGGTCCCTATACCAGAGACAGACAGCATGAAGAGAGGAGATCAGGACCCATTAAGCAGAAGTGGGAGTCTCTTCTCATTCCTGTTTGAGGATGGCATGGTGTCATAGCAAACACCCTAATTCCCAGGCAGGAGGCAGGGAAATGGTGGGAAGAAAGAGTATGAGCAAAGTGTTACATAAACAGGAACAACTCAAAGGCAGCTCCATCAAAAAAATCACACCCCAACATCAATGGTGACTCATGAGCATTACAGTCCTGGGCTCTGAGCATGACCTTCAGGCAATTCAACAGTGTGGAGTCTCCTCCAGGGAGCTTGGCTTGTGGAAATCTCCTCTCCCCACAGTTTTTATTGCTTCTATAACCTTAAAGAGTGGCCATATGAAACTTTAGTTTCAGGAACTTTTTGAGACTTGTGAGTTGTTTACCTTCTTAGTCTAGCAACACCTTGTTGTGCTTCAATTTGGAACTTCTTTGTTATGGACACTCCTTCCAGGATGGAATGTCTCAGAGGAAATTGCTTCACAGGCCTCCGCTAGATCACCTTACCAGTCAAGCAAACCAAGAGAGATCAGAAGTTTGGTTAGAGGATCATAAAACTATAATACATGTATCTAATAATAGACCATGTAAGGTGGGACAGGCAGGTAAACAGAGAAAAGATGTGGATCAATTCTTTGTCTGTTGGTATGTTTACTGAAATTAGCTGAAAACTGTGTTCTATCTCATGACAACTGAGGAAGAAATAACTAACTGCATTATATTACTGTTGCTTTTATCTTTGGGTCAGTTAAAGGCTGGTTTCAGGATAATGAGATGGGAAAACTAACTGCTAATTACCATAAGCTTAACCATTCTTTAGCTTTGGGTCAGGAAAGAGCAGTTAATTGTATTCACAATCATTAGTTTACTCAGTAACTTTGTGGCCAGTTTAAAGCCCCACCACTGGCTTCTCTTTAACTTAATAGCTACAAGCCCTAGCTCTCTTCTGACCATTTTTAAGTAAGCAGAGGCAATAAGTTTGAGAATTGTTTGCTATAATGTTAGTGTTCAATAATTGTTGCTTTGAGAATTTGTCTCCTCTCCCAATTCCCTAGCTCTTTGCCTACTCCAACAGATCCTACACCCCAGCAAAGAATCGGATAGCATGTAAATGTACAATAAGTAGTTAAATCAGTGCAACATAGCTTTCAAATCTACTTGAGTCATTTTGATTGCAAGGACATAGATGACAGAATAGCATGTTTATTTTTCCTCTGTACAAGATGAGAGTCAAAAGTACTTGTCATTGACCCAATAAAAACACTAATAAGAATGGTTTTATCTATACAGCAATCTGAGTAAACCTTGAATCTTCTTATTCGGAGAAGAAAAAAAAAAAAAGAGTCGGGTATGGAAAATGTCTAAACAGGGAGAAAATGTCTAAGGTTACATGGTTTTACTGTGAGCCTGTGTGAATCTTACAGATATTAGGTCCTCAAGAGGTATTGTAGACACTCATTGAGTTATCACTAAAGCTAGGGCAGAAGTAAGAAATTAAGTCTGGTTCATTCTACTCTGTTTATTTTCCCCTTATCAATGTAACAAGAATAAAGCTAATTCAATAGGGTGAAAAGGCCAAACCTGCATGTCAGGAATAAACAAACACAAGATCTCAATCGTTATTGTGCTGGGGGTAAAACTGGAAAAAAAATGACTTAAAATCGCTATTTTACTTTGATATGCAAAAATCACTTCAATTTTGAAGCATTGATTTCATTTTGAGGTCTAGTCCCTGAACTGAAATAGCAAGAAAATTTTTTTTAAAGTCTCTGAATTGAAGAAATTAGTTTGCTTAAAATTCCTGACAATGACATTAATATCTGATTACATTTCTATAGACTACAACAGAAAGGCAATATAAATAATTGAGATGATTGAATGCTGCCTAGGAAGGAATGAGTTCTTAATGCACATAAAGATGACTTAATAAAACATCTTGAAGTATGACAAAGTTTATGTACTTAGAACATATTTTAATGGAGTCATTATTTTTCTAATTTCATTTTTAAAATGGAGACCCACAGAATATTGAGACAAAAAGCATTTTGAGGCCAGTTGTGGTGTCCCATTGCTATAATTCCAACACTCAAGAGGTTGAACAGGAAGATCACAAGTTTAAGATCAGCCTTAGCTGAACAAGGGAATCCTATCTCAAAACAAAGTTTGACATGAGGATGACTAGTGATAACAGCTAACACTCTGTGCTTAATGTATGTCGGGCATGATTTATGACTAGATGTACTATGACATTTGTGTCTTTCGATATCCTGATGGGGTTGGCTCATTACCCTTTTTAAATATGTGGAAAATCTATGTGGCTGGAGAGATGGCTAAGCGTTTAAGAGCACTAGCTATTCTTGCAGAGGACCTGGGTTCAATTCCCTGTACCCACATGACTGTTAACAACTATCCATAACTCCAGTTCCAGGAGATCCAACACTGCCTTCTGACTTCAATGGGCATTGCATGATACAGAGGCACTTACATACATGCAGACAATATACTCATACACATAAAATTTAAAAATAAAATATTTTAAATATGTGAGGAAACTAAGATCAAGAAATATATGATTATGCCTTGATAATATATCTACTACTTAAAAAATATTGAATTGGAATCCCTTCCCAAAACACAAGGTTAGGATGAGGGCTAGGGAGTAATCACACCATGCACACTTAGAGCAGCCTGTTTTACACAACTGCTGTGAAGGAAATGGCAAACACCATATAGCAGAATGCCTGTCTGTGAATCAGTGACACCTACCCAGAAAATTTCCTGGTTGCTCACATTCCAGGAGAACAGCGGGCGTCCTAATATTTTTTGTTGCTGTAATTGTTATTTTTTTGTCTTTTATTATTTTTTTATGTTGTGAGAATTTAATATAGGAGAATTGTATTTCCATTACTTCTACCCTTCCTATCCCCCCTACTATTCTTCTCATGTTTCTTCTCCTCCTTCAAAATTTAATTTTCAGTTCCCCAAGGAAGTTATGGTCTGGCTGCATGCCCATTCTGTGGACTATGTATCAACTAGGAGGCTTGAAATCACCTCCTTCCTCGGATACCTGTGAAAAGAGAGTCCTCATTCTGCCACACATGCCTGAACTCTCATGAGCCTCCACCATCCTGTCTGTCTGTATAAAGCAGTGTATCCTTCCACGCTGTTAAAAACTCTTGAAATAGATCTCTTACCCCAAAGGACAATTCACCTTAGTGTTCACTTGGATCCCAAACCTAGACTTTCCAACAAGGGTATGCTTTTAAAAATAGCCCAGATAAATTCTCACTCTTTTTTTTTTTTTTTTTTTTGCCTATTTACCTATTTCCAGTCACTTGGAGGTGGAAGTTCATTAAAGCCTTAGCTCAAAGGCCATTCCCATTAGCATGTTGCTCTGTCTCAGGCACTTTTTAATGCATTGTCCATTTGACAATACACAGAGAACACACTTAAAAGGCTGTTTCACATTAAGTATTTCTATAACTGAGACATTATTTGATAATAAAAAGCCATTAATAACTGATAACCATGGAATTACTAACAATATGCCATCTATAGCCAGGATAGGGATACCCAAAGATCACTTAGTAAGAGAAACTTTAAACATTTTGAGAGGTTTTTAGGCATCGAAGTAAATGTTAAAACATATAATGAGATAGTTAGGTTTGGTATCTGAAATTGATCATTATTCTGAAGCTATTGACAATTTTTCTGTTTGAACATTACTTACACCTTCTGCTTAAATCTCAATCTCTCTCTCTCTCTCTCTCTCTCTCTCTCTCTCTCTTGCTCTCACTCTCTCTCTGTCCACTTTAGCAACCATTACTTTATTCTGTTGAAAGATTAAATTTGTCTTCAGCACATTCTTCTAAAACTCACACAAAGTCATGATTTCCATTATTGTGAACTCTGGAAGGCGGTAAAATGTCATGTCATGAAGGAATTAACGCAATTTACTTACAGGAGAAGAGAACAGAATGTAGAAATAGACCAGACAGTTCAGGGTAAAAAGGAAACGTGACCAGCTTCTTTCTTGGCTAAAAGCCAGAAATGTCCTTGGGGCTGCAGCGGCCTCACCCTTGATGAGATGCCAGAGTGCCAGAAGATGCCAGAAATGCCAGAAGTGTCTGAACCAAAAATGTCTCAAGTTCCACAATGGCCAGAGGTTGGAGATGTGAGAATGGAGGTCTGGTTTCTCCTTATTTCCACTTCTCCCTGAAAGAGTGCCTCTTTCCTCGAACCGTATTGAAATATGACTGAAACCTCAAGGGACTGGACACCAGAAAGGGGAACTATACTGACCACCACAACGCCCTCTCTTCTTCTATCTACAAAGCCTCACTACTTCTGAGGCATCGAAGTTCATCAGTATCCCACTCTCCCACCACCCAAGTACAGGAGCTGTGCCTTCTTTCTCTCTCTTAAGACCGCTAATAAAGTATTTCTTTCTAAGATTTACCTTCTATTGTACATGACTTTAATTCTTAGAGTTCGTGAGACTAGCACCCGAAAGGTGTCTTCCATGGTCTTGGATCCAGGACCCTAGTCACTCAAGCTGGTTAGAAATAGGAGTTGCAAGCAGAAGAGGAAGTGACCAGCTGGAACCATCCAGATTGACCTTTATTATATGGTTAGTGCAGGGTGGGAGCTGGCCGGCTGGAATCTGTGCAGCAGCCATGCCGGTCAGACAACAGGAATTTATGAACGTTGTGTGGGAAAATACTCATGGGTTAGGGGCTTCAAGGATTGTAATGGACTTAGGGCCTGCATTATTCCAATATGGGTCTTTTTGGCAGAAGGTCTTCTTTGCAGAGCAGGAATTCCTTTGAGGTTGGGATGGTTTGTTTAGGGGCCATATATTGAAACAGAGGTAAACAATACTCTGATTAGGCCTGCCAGCAATTGTGGTCATTTATAGCAAGACAGGATTCTTTTTTCTTTCAACTTCCCTTTAAAGCTAAGCACAAAACAGCCAAGAAAGGCTCCATTGTGTTCAAAGGCTCACCAATATTCCTGTATCATTTCTTGTGAATTGGCTGGAAATCTGAAGAGGCCTGAGGACAAGGATTTATGTTCTTTTTTGTTGTTGTTTTCTGCCCAGCTGTACCTCATTTCCCATCTTCCTGCCTTCCTCCTCAGGCAGGCAAACAGTGCTGATCATCCCTTATTTCCCTCTTTCCTCAGCACCTCCCTTTTGTCTGGGAGCTGGGCACATTTATTTGAGTCTAGATGAGTAAATGTCTGTGGGCAGACCTGAACCTTCACTTCTCTTTTCTTTCCCCCTCACTTGTGAGGCCAGAAATCTGAGACTGTGTGTTCTATGGGACATTCACTGAGGTTTGCATTTGGGTAAGAACGCATTCTGTACTGACAGGCATTGAGAGGATTAACACTTTGAGACACCTGAACAGGGAGGCCCAGGGGGATTCCCAGCAGCCCACGGTCGAATATGGGGAAAGTACAGATGCTGCCTGTGACCCCACATCCTGATAGATTTTTCTGGTATTAAATGAGGGATGCTGGCAAGAAGGTGGCTCCTGCCCTGGTGGTAACTGCTTGTGACCCAGAAATTCCTCTGAGTCTATGATGACAAGCTGTGGCCCCACATCTTTCCCATACTTTGCAGAAAGAGTCAAACCCATTAAGGGGAGGGACCCTGGATATATAAGCCAAGAAAACCATGAGGCCTGTCTCTTGCCATTGTGTGTGGCTGGACTTATGTTTGGGTGTGGACTTTCTAGCACAGCTGTGAATGGGGTAGTCTCCATTTTTGGAATAGAGCATGACAAAAGGCCGGGTTAGACGGCATGTGCAGATGCCCCCAGCAGTGGAGGGAGACCGAGGCACTGGAGGAGCTGGTGCCAGTCGTTCCAAATATAAGCCTATGAGAACTCATATCTTTTTAATTCACGTACTTTGCAAAATCCAAATAGAATGTCTTATGTCGGTTTGTCAATCTACATCAGGACAGGGAGACCCTGAGTGATGGTGGGTCTCCCAGTACGAAGGGAAAAATTTAGTGAAACCCTGCTGCAGAAGACCAGTCTTGATGGCCACAGTAGCAGGAGAGTGGAGGTACTGACTATCCACAGGCTATTAATGCCCACCCTTTGCCTGGTGTTTGTAGACCTGGTTTTTCCCTGAGAGAGAGAGAAATGTTCTTTCTGCCAATATTGTTGCCCCACTGCACTGTGGGTGTTCTTGTGTTTGCTATTGCTTTACAGTTGCTGGTTAAAGGGAAATAACATTCTGATATCATCTCTTTCCAAGTTATTTTTGCATTTATTACTGTTTTCTGTATTCTGTATTCCCTAGATAATGAGTACGTGAGCTGAAATTACATCAGATAAATTATAATATGTATTTTCCAAGCTAGGCAGTCTGACCAACAGCCCTCTTTACAAGGAGAATCCCCCGAGTGCTATCATGCTTGCTTCCTGTCTAGATTGAGAGATGTGATATGGACTGACAGATTACGAACTTGAAGAAAAGGGTGAGAGAATATTTAGAAGATATTAAAAGCTCAGCCCAGAAGGGAGCTAAGACTTCCTGCCTTATGTAATCATTAGAAGTTAGTTGACTTCCTTGACATGGGGGTTAACTGCAGAGGTTTTCTTAAAATCAGCCAAACAGTTCCTAAAGAACCCTCAGCCAGAGACATTTATTATTATAAATATGGTCACAATTACCTCTCTGTGCTGTCACTGATAATTCTCTTGTGCCTCTTATTTCCTGGCTTGATATTATGACCTTTAAAGAGTCAACAGTTTCCTTTAGATTATAATATAGACAGATTGTGAGCCCCAAGATGACACCTGGTAAAAGGTGAATAAACTGACACAGGATGACAGGTCAGTATATAACTGAAGATCTCAGCTACCTTTGAGCACTTTCTAAGGTGCTTCTTTGCCAATTTTATTTCTTCATTTGAGAACTCTCTGTTTAGGTTTATCACCTATCTTTTTATTGGGTTATTTATTTTCATATTTCTTTCTTTTTTGAGTTCTTTGTATATTCTGCATATCATTCCTCTATTGTTGGAGAGGATGTGGAGAAAGAGGAATGCTCATTCACTACTGGTGGGAATGCAAACTCCTGCAACCACTATGGAAAGCAGTGTGGAGAACCATCAAAAATTCTAAATATGAACCTGCCACTGCCAATTATACCACTCCTTGGCATATGAGTTCAAAAGACTCATCATACTGTAGAGACACCTGTGCATCCATGTTTGTTGCTGCTCTCTTCACAGTAGCTAAGAAATGGAAACAACCTAAATGTTCCTCAACTAACAAATGGTTAATGAAATGTGGTACATCTACTCAATGGAGTCCTACTCAGCAGTAATTAGGAAATTAATTAGGAAAGGGGGATAGAAGAGAACAGATATTACTGGGGAGGGCATTGGGAAAAGAGGGAGCATTGGGCAGGGAGGAGAGGAGGGAGGAACATGCAAGGGGCCATGGTATGCAGGAGGGAGGGAAGTCAGGAGAGAGAGGATGGTGGGAGGTGGGGGGAGGTGGGAATAATGGGGGCACTTGTAACTAGGGAGGGAAGAAGGAGGGAGGCTGGATAGGAGAAAAAAGAGTAGAGATTAATGAATCTTGGGGGCTAGGAAACATAGAGGGAAAAGTGATGCCCTCCTATGAGAAATGCACATACAGTGTCTGAACGTTAATGCATATGTATACCTGGGAGCTGCTTAGCAGGGAACACTGTGTCAGACAGAAGAGACCTCTTTTAGAGTGGTTGATGTAGGTGGTCCAAGAGACTTCCAGAATAACACAGAATATTGCCAACCTCTTAGCTCCCAGAACTAGCAGATAAAATCCTACTGTAGAGTACAGGACATACTGTAGGGTACAGGACTTGAAACAATGGAGCAGGCACTGACCTGGAAGCCTTCTAACTCAAATTTGGCTGCCATATGATATGTAAACTGCCAAGGGAGAAAAACAATCAATGGTCCAACCCAGCCCTAAAGCCAAATAACTATAATGACTGGCAGAGCAAACTACCTCTATTGGTGAGTAGTTGCACTGTTATCTGGGGAACAATAAACAGCTATCTAATTGGACTTGAAGCCTTCTCAATGGGAGGGTGCTCATGTTGGCATTGTAAAATCAGCCAAATACACATGGCCGGAGAGGACCTAGATCATGGAGGAAACCCTACCTCTTTCATATCTCAGGACAAATGAAACTTCTTACTATATGCTAAATATCGATCTTTATATTTACAGACCATGTACTGCACAGCACTCATCAAAGAAGCTTCTTTTTGCAACAGATGGAGTCTACTGCAGAATTTCATATCTGGTCGGACACAGACAACATTGGTCTGAGAGATGCCCAGTACTGGGTAACACATCTACAGTTGGACCTCTACAACTAAGACTCATGGAACATAGCAGAATAAAGGGTGGAGAGAAAACTAGTACATGGCTCAACTCTCACCAGCAAATCTTCCTTTTACAACAGAGTGTGATGCACAACAGAATGCCACAACTGACCAAGTTTTAAAGAGTAAGAAACTGTAGAGTGTAGGACTGGACTTTTATGTGGAATTTCATCCATCCACAACTCAGGAATCATTGTGGAAAAGGGGGAGGAACGATTGTAAGCGCCAGGGCTGGTGCATGAAAACAGGGAAGCAGAGGCTTCTGGTCTACTGGAAGCTTGCACACGTGAACTTGTAGCAATGACAATGTCGAGCATGGGACCCATGTCAACTCAGTTGAATGGGGGCCCATAGAGGAGGAGAGAAATAGGTGGCAGGCCCGATTCGACTGAGGACTGTTTGAGACTGATGGCTGTTGGGTGAGTGAATTTTATGACTTGCACATGATCATTAGATGGGCTGACTGGACTCCAGGGAATGTATTTATGATGAAGGACACAGGTACAAACGCTTGAATAAATAGGACTTAGCATGTATCAAAGAATACATGAGGTTTGGTGGGAGGATAGGGGAGGCATGGATGTGGAGGGGGTCTGAATTTGATTGAGAACTGTTGTATGAAGTTGCAAAAGCTCAATAAAAAAAATAAACTTAAAAATTTTTTAAAAATTCAATGGCAACTTCCCAGCTTATGGATCAGGCAGACAGACCTGCTCACCCAGGACTCTGGTAAGTCAGATCCAGTTCACTGCCTCTCTACCCCATTTCTCTCATCCACCCCTCCTTGTCCCATCTGCCTCTCTTGCAGGCAGGCTACAATTACCTCAGGAGGACTAGGTATCCTAATTCTCTCATCCACCCCCACCCTATCCCCTGCCAACCTCTCTCACAGGCAGGATCCAATTCCATCAGCTCAAGCCCCAGGACTAGCTTCCAAGACAAGATTAACTAAACAACCTACCATAGATACATAAGTTCTCACCCAGGAGGTCCCCTCATCATCAACTTCCCAGACTCTGGATCAGGCAGACAGACCTCCTCAGCCAGGACTCTGAAAAGTCAGATCCAGCTCACTGCCTCCCTACCCCATTTCTCTCATCCACCTCCACTTGGTCTCCTGCTGGCCTCTCTCACAGGTGGGCTCCTGTTCCTTCACCTCAGGTTCCAGGAATAGCTTCCCAAATCAGATTAACTAAATACCCTACCATCCATCCCTAAATTCCCCTCCTCCCCCTGCCAAGTATCCCTTTGCTGCCAACCTCCCAGTGTCCAGATCAGGCAGACAGACCTGTAAGGTCAGGATTCTGACCAGTCAACTACCAAGCAAGAAGTTGAAATACCCACCATTTGTCTTCCATACCAAAACAAATAGAACTAAGCTACATAAATAATTTTAACAGAACCAAAATTAAATTGAACAAAAGCAGAGCAGAAGTTCCTATTGAACACATACCCATCACAGAATATCCATATGCCCAAACACAAAATGCAAAAACACAAATATGAAAAACCAGGAAACAATGTCCCTAGTGAAACCCACAAAGCCTACAGAAATGCACAGCATTGAGAAACACCCTGTAGACCCCCAGGATGCAGAATTTAAAAGAACAATCATAAACATGATCAAAGAACATAAAGAAAACACAAACACTTCAAAGAACTCAAAGAGTAAAAGCATGAACATTTGATGGAAGCCGAAGAATATACAAATATGTGGCTTAATGAAATATCAAAAACAATTTATAACTTGAAAAGCAAATTCAGCAAAGAGATAGAGCTAGTGAAGGAAACCCAAATGGAAATGAACATGGGACTGAAAAACTCAATAAACCAATTAGAAACAACAGGAGAAAGTCTCATAAGCAGAATGAATGAAATGGAAAACAGAATATCAAGACTGGAGGGTAAAATTGAAGATCTGGACTCCTTAGGCAAACACTATGCAAAACTGAAAATAGCACAAGAATGGAATACTCATGAAATGTGGGACAACATGAAATGGCCAGATCTACTTATTATAAGCATACAGGAAGGGGAAGAAACTCAATCCAATGACATCGAACAGATCTTCAATAGGATTATAGAGGAAAACTTTCCTAAATTAAGGATATACCTATGGAGATTCAAGCACAGAGAACACCATTAAGACATGATCAGAACAGAAAGTCTCCACAGCATATCATAGTAAAAACATTAGCTGTACAGAACAAAGAGAGGGTATTGAAAGCTGCTAGAGTAAAACAACAAGTGACATATAAAGGAAAACCCATTAGAATCACAGCTGACCTTTCAATGCAAACCATGAAAGCCAGAAGAGCCTGGGACAAAAATCTTCCAGGTTCTAAAAAACCATGGATGCCAGCCGCAAATACTTTATCCAGCAAAACTGTCTATCAAGTTTGAAGAGAAACAGAAAATTTTCCTTGACACAAATAGGTTGAAGGACTTCATGTCTTCCAAACCAGCTCTACAGAGAATACCTGAAGCAATACAAAGAACCAAAGAAAGGAAGGAGCGTGCCTAAGAAGCTACAGAAAGAAAATAAAGAAAGGTATAAGAACAGAAACACAAAATAGTACCAACACAAAAAGAAATTCAAATGTCAGTATACAATAAACACCTTTCAATAATAACAGTAAATATCAATGGCCTCAACTCCCCTGCCAAAAGAAACAAGTGCAGTGGATCAAGAAAGGAAACCCATATTTTGTTTTCTTCAAGAAACTCACCTCATCGTCAAGGATAAACAGTATTTTAGGGAGAAAGGATGGAGAAAAAATATTCCAAGCAAATGGCCCTAAAAAGCAAGCCGGTGTCACAATTTTAATATCTGACAAAATAGACATCAAATTAAAACTCATCAAAGGGTAAGAAGGGTACTTCATTCTAATCAAAGGAACAATTGGCAAGAAGATATTACAATCAAGAACACATATATACTAAAATCTGGAGCATACGTTTTCATAAAATCAGCAGTCCAGGAACATAAAACAGGGATTTACACAAACTCAGTGATAGTGAGTGATTTTAATACCAGAATTTCTTCAATAGACAAGTCAACTGGACAAAGAAGAACAGAGAGATATGTGAAATAAATGATACACTACATGAAATGGACCTAACAGATACTATATACAGAATATTTTACCCAACCACCAAAGAATTCACTTACTACTCAACAGCTCATACAAGTTATTCTAAAATTGACCACATTCTAGGGTACAAAATAAATCTCAACAAATACAGAAAAATGAAATAATTCCATGCCTTCTAATAGACCAAAGTGCAATAAAGCTTATAATCAACAGCCAAAGAAGCTCTAGTAAATACATGAACTCATGGAGATTAAACAGCACACTTCTGAATCAAGAATGGGTCAAAGAGGGAATTAAGATAGAAACATAAGTATTCATGGAACAAAATGAAAATCAGAACACAACACAGCAAAACCCCTGGGACACCCTAAAAGAAGTCCTAAGAGGGAAGTTTATAGCTCTTGGTGCTTACATTAAAAAATCAGAAAGAGCTCATATAAACGACTTGACAGTACAACTCAAGACTCTGGAAAGGAAAGAGCAAACCAATCCCAAACCCAGTAGATGAGAAGAAATAGGTAAACTCAGAGCAGAAATTAATGAAATAGAAACAAAGGAGGCAATAAAAAAAATCTATGAATCTAGGAGCTGGTTCTTTGAAAGTTTAAGCAAGATAGACAAACTCTTAGCTCAGTTAACCAAAAGAAAGAAAGAGCAAATCCAAATCAACAAAATCAGAGATGAAAGGGGAAACGTCACAACAGACACCAAAATATCCAAAACATTGTAAGGGAATATTATACAAATCTATACTCCATTAAATTTTAAAACCTAAAATAAATGGATGAATTTCTAAAATCATGGCCATGACTAAAGTTAAAACAAGAGAAGATAAATAGCCTAAATGACCCATAACAAATGAGGAAATTGAAGCAACAATCCAAAACCTCCCAACTGAAAAAAGTCCAGGGCCAGATGGATTCACAGCAGAATTTTACCAGACAGTAAAGGAAAATCTACCACCAATAATGCTTAAATTATTTTAAAAGATAGAGAACTTCCAAACCCATTCTATAATGCCAGTATCACTCTAATAGCAAAGCCAGTTAATGATGCAACAAAAAGAAAACTATAGACCCATATCCTTAATGAACATAGATGCAAAGATACTCAACAAAACACTTGCAAACTGCATACAGACACACATCAAAAAGATTATCCACCACAATAAAGTTGGCTTTATTCCAGAAATACAGGGATGGTTCAACATATGTAATTCAAAAAACACAATAAAACATATAAATGGACTTAAAGACAAAATCCACATGATCATCCCAATAAATGCAGAAAAGGCATTTGACAAAATCCAACAAGCATCCATGCTAAAAGTCCTAGAAGGAATTGGTCTGGAGGGAACATACCTCAACATAGTTAAAGCCATGGACAACAAACCCATAGCCAACATTATCCAAAATGGAGAAACACTGGAAGCATTCCCATTAAAATCAGGAACCAGACAGGACTGTCCACTGTCTCCATTCCTCTTCAATATAGTGCTTGAAACTCTTACAAGAGCAATAAGACAAGAGAGAAGGAAATTAAAGGAGTACCATTTGGAAAAGAAGAGGTCAAATTATCTCTATTTGCAGATGATATTATACATAGACCAAAGAGACACAAAAATTCCAGTAGAAAACTGTTAGAATTGATTAATACTTTCAATAAAGTGATAGAATACAAAATCAACTTACAAAAATCAGTAGCCTTTCTATACAACAGTAACAAGCAATCAGAAAAAGCACTTGAGGAAACCCTCCCATTTTCAATAGCCTAAAAAAAAGATATTTAGGAATAAACCCAGACAAAAACATTAAAGAACTCTACAATGAAAATTTTAAAACTAAAGAAAGAGAAGGAGGAAGACCCTGGGAGATGGAAAGACCTACCATGCTCATGGATTGTTAGAATCAATATTGTGAAAATGACCATCTTACCAAAAGCAATTTGTAGATTCAATGCAATTCAGATCAAAATACCTATAACATTCTTCACAGGGCTTGACAAATAATCCTAAAATTCATATGGAATCACAAAAGATCCAGGATAGCCAAAACAATCTTGGGCAAAAAGAACAATGCTAAAAGGATCACCATATCAGATCCCAGATTGTATTAAAGAGTTATAGTAATAAAAACAGCATGGTACTGGCAAAAAAAAACAAAAAAAACAAAAAAAACAAAAAACCAGACACGTAGATCAATGGAATGCAATAGAAGACCCAAACATGAGTTCATATAATTTTAGCCACCTGATATTCAACAATGGTGCTTGCAAAACTGGATATCCACCTGCAGAAGAATAAATCTTGACCCTTCTCTTTTATCCTGCACAAAAGTTAACTCCAAATGGATCAAAGACCTCAATATAAAACCCGAAACTTGGAACCTGCTACAAGTAAACATAGGCAGCACCCTCCAAGACATAGATGTAGGAAAGGACTTTCTAAATCAGAAACCAGCTGCTCAAAGTTTCTGTACAACAAAAGAAAAAACCAAGGAATGGAAGAGGAAGCTCACTGAGTGGGAGAAAATCTCCACCAGCTACACTTCTGACAAAGGACTAATATCCAGAATATACAAAGATCTCAAGAAATAAAGAAAAAAGAAAATAAACAGCCCAATGAAAAGATAGGTAACAGACATAAACAGATATTTTTCTGACGAAGAAATAAAAATGACTAAGGAGCATCTTAAAAAGTGCTCAACATTCTTAGCAATTAGAGAAATGCAGATAAAAACCACTTTAAGATTCCATCTTACCCCAGAGTGGCAAAGACCAAGAGAATGAAAGACTCCAAATGCTGGAGATGATGTGGTATAAGAGGAACAGTCATTCATTGTTGGTGGGATTGTAAACTACTACAGAAAACAGTGGGGAGAACCCTCAATACAACTAAAAATGAATCTACCATATGATTCAGTGATACCACTCCTTGGCACATACCCAAAGGATTCATACTGTAGAGATACCTGTACATCCATGTTTGTTGCTGCTCTGTTCATAATAGCTAAGAAATTGAAACAACCTAAATGTCCCTCAACTAACAAATGGTTAATAAAATGTGGTACATCTACTCAATGGAGTCCTACTCTTCAGTAAGAAAAGACGAAATTATGAAATTCCAGTAAATAGATGGAACAAGAGAATGTTTTACTATGTGTAATAACACAAATGCAACAAACCAAGTGATATGTTTTCCTTTATTTGTGGATTGTAGTACCAATCACTTATATGTGAGTATTTAAATTCTGATGTAACACCAGGAGCCAGGTAAAGACAAAGCATACATGGAGTTAAAGGAAAAGAAAAATCCTAAAAGGGGGATAGTAGGGAACAGATGTTACCTCGGGAAGTGGGAAAAGATGGAGAATTTGGCAGGGAGACGAGGAAAGAGAAACATACAAGGGACCATGATGTGGAGAGGGAAGTCAGGAGAGGAAATATGGCTGGAGTCAGGAGGTATTAGAGGGAGGATGGGGATAATGGGGGCACTGTGACTAGGGAGGGAGAGAGGAGGGAAGCCAGAGATGAGAAAAGAGTGGAGATGAGTGAATCTCAGGGAACTAGGAAACCTAGAGGGAAAAGTGATGCCCTAGAAACCCTATGAGATATGCACATGAGTGTCTGATGTTGATGCATATGTATACCTGGGAGCTAGTTGGCAGGGAATGCAATGCCAGATAAAAGAGACCTCCCTTAGAGTGACAAGCATGCCATACAGCACTTACCAAAGAAGCTTCTTTTTGCAACAGATGGAGGCTACTGCAGACTTCCACATCAGTTGAGGCACAGAGAACATACTCCTGGGAGATGCCCAGTATTAGGTGAAACACTTGTAGTTGAATCTCAACTAATGCTCATGGGAGATAGCAGGGAATAAGAGGTAGAGAGAGGGCTAATACACCCCTTAACTCTCACCAGTGAGGTTTTCTTATACATCACAGTGCAATGCACACAGAAGGCCTCAACTGGCCAAGTTTTGGTGAATAAGAGACTGTAGAGTGTAGGATGGGGCTCCTGTATGGAACATCACCCACCCATGTCTCTGGGACCATTGAAGCATTGCAGATGAGGAGGCAGAAGGATTGTAAGATCCAGAGCTGGTTCATAAACAGAGGTAGGAGGAGGCTTCTAAGCCACTGGGGGCTTGCTCATGTGAGCCTGTGGCAGCAGTTGTGTCGAGCGCAGGACCCATGTCAGCTCAATTAAACAAGGGTCCAAAGGGGAGGCAAGAAGTAGGTTGCAGGTCTGTACTAGATTGAGAATTATTTGAGATTGGTTGCTGCTGGGTGAGGGAGAGTATGATTTATATACGACGACTGGATGGACTGACTGGATCCAGTGGATGCATTTACACTGAAGGACATTTGAATACAAACACCTGATTGAATAGGACTCAGCACGTATGGCAGAGTGCATATGGTTTAGTGTGGTATATGGGGGAGGCGTGGATGGAGTTGGGGGTCTGGATTTCAGTGGGAAATGTATGAAATTAAAACAGTTCGATAAAAAGATAAAAAAAATTAACAAGAAGAACAACAAAAAATCTAGGTTATCTCCTTAAAAGCATATGCATTTGGGCTGGGGGTGTAGCTCAGTGGTTAAAAAGATGTCTACCATGTGTGTGGCTCTAGGTTCAATTCTACCTATTTTATCACTTTTGAGACATAGCATAGTGTAAAGTTCCATTGGCCTCATTTTCTCTTGTTTGTGAAACTCCCCATGATCATAGCTGTAAAAATATCTAGCTCCTAGCATGCTCCATAGACTTAGTTTCGAGGCAGCATGTAGCACAATCCTAATAAATAGTTGAAGAAAATTAAATTCTAATAATTGGTTTATGGAAGTCACTCTTGAAAAGATACCAAAAATACTTTTGACTAATAATTTTGCTTTACATAAATCTTTTTACATTATGTTGTTTCCATATAATTTTATGAAACTATATAACTATTCATGTTCAGTGTCTATGGCACATTTCAAACTACATATCTGGATGATTGGACAGGGAAAGGAATTGTGGAACCACGTTTGAGCTATTTATTGTTTAGTTGCCTGTAGGAAAATGATCATTATCTTTGCCAGTGAATCGCAGTAGAGTGTGGAGCCATTCTGTGCTTGTTTCTGAAGTACAAGATTGAGGTCGCTGAGGACAGGATTTCTTTTTCTTGTACTTCAGAAATGCACATTAACCTTTACACTGCAAAGAGCTAATAGCACAGCTTTACTGCAAGACAAATGAAAATTTGCTTTATTAATGTTGTGTACTTAATGATGATGCCACAACTTGTGTTCCTGGGATGCACGTGTTGTGATGGCATTTTTCACATAGCATGTTTATTAGGGCTCTTGGGATAAGATTTCAAAGGAGACAGGGACAGGCAGGATTGGTATAGAAAGCAGCTATGAGGTAGAACAAGGCACTCTGGGTTGACCAAATGGAATGCTCTGAGAGAAAAAAAGTGATTTACTACTGTCCCTGTTTGGGCTAATATGACCAGGTCTTTATAATCTCCTAGGGATTAGACAGTGGGTGTCAGCCATCCTGAGAAGGGAAGGCATCTGCGATAAATGGCTTCTCTCTGAGAGACAGTCAATGAAGGATCCACAGCTGACAAATCTCTGCTCACAGCCTTCCCAGCATCCAGTCCTTTTAGCGGGGACATCTGGACAGCACCTTACAGCATGAGCACAGGGAGCTGAAGATAGGATGATTAGAGACATGCTTTCAAACATGCTTTTGCACCATGAATATGAATTCATACAAATTATGCTAAAAATAAGGTGCAGTTTATTCCATGGTAATAAAAATCCTTAGCTTCTATTTTTGTATCACTTTCGTTGTTAATATTTTGGAATACTGTAAAGTTGCAGAATATAATTCTTTCTGCATCAAGATTTCTGCTCTTTGAATTATAGTGTATACATGTGGAGGTATATCTAGGTAAAACTATTAAATCATCCTCATCTACTGCATTTTGGAATGTGAAGAAATGTGTAACATGTGAGTGTTTCTGACGACATGCATACAGTCCTATGAAAACAGCTCCTTAACACAGAGTGAGGGAATCAGAATAATATCTCTCATGCTATCAAGACATTTATGTTTGTCTTTGGCATAGCCACAGAGGTAGTGATGGACTAATCTGAGTGTTCCTCCCACACTCCAAATACTGTCCCCAAGCTCCCTCTAAGCCAAGATGGAAGAAAAATTCTGACAGTAAAGAAGTGATTTTTAGAGAAAACAAATGTCTTCTAATTTAGAGACCAATGGCCTTCATGTGAAAGGATCCAAGTAAAAACAAAAATACAGCCCTGTTTATCACTTCTTGTTTCCCTGGCACATTTGTCCTTAAACGTAAATGAGAATCCGGTTCAGTAGGTACTACTGTATATATCATCTATTTAAAATTTTTTCCTGTGCTCAGATTTAGTTAAATTAAATTTACATCTCCAGAAATATTATAAAATATTTCATTCCAATCAAGTTAGTTCAAGCGCCTGTTTGAACCATTTAAATAAATTTCCATCTTGTTTCCCTGCTTTGCCACAAGATCAAAACAGTCAGTTGAATTTTCTAAATATGCAGCTGTGTTTGGATCACATCCCTGCTCAAACTCTCTACCCCTCATGCATATAAGACTTAGCAGAATGTAATTTTAAATTCACGGCCCTTCATAGGCTTGTTTCCCTCCACATTTAGGCTCTTAATTTACACTGCTTTCATCAACCTTCTCTACTGCATCAGTGTTTTGCTTCCCAACCTCCGAGAGCCCAATTAAATTAAGCATAATTGAAGCTTTGGATCTTGAACTAGAAGTTAATCTGAAGATAATGTTCCCTTCTTCCCTTACCCACGTTAAGGGGAAGATAATTGACTAATTTTTAGTACTTCTCTCAAGAGTTTTATTTTTAAAATTATTTTTACTTTACAATCTTAATTATTCATTTCCCTTTTCTCCATGTTACATTCTTATGTTCCCTGTTTTTGGTGAACATTTGTGAAGCTTCTGATTTCATTTCCAGAATGTTGAGAACAGCCTTTAGAGGAATTTTGAAGATGGATTTGACTTATGCATTCTGTAGGGACAGCATTACTCTATGGAGTCACCTTGCTCTCAGTATTCTATAAATGTTTTTTTGTTTGTTTGTTTATTTGTTTTGCTTGCTCGTTAAATGATCCAGCAACTTTTAAAATTGATATTGAAATAAACGTGGTATTTATCTAACAATTTGCATCTTTAGTAGCTTTTACTTGCTTTTGTCCATCTGAAAGTGATTACTGTATTTCACCTTTTCTCCATGTACAGATTATTCCAACTCTGTACATAGCTATTATGTTCCAGGTATTTATGTGAGGATCTTCTAGTTGTGCTCTTAATCTACTTTCTCTCCAACAAAGAGTTTGATTAGTGATTTTGATGCCAAATTGGTGACTAGGAAAATGTTTCTTGACAAATTTTCTAAGAGTGATAGCTTGAAATAATGGATGAGAATAGTTTAAAATTTAGTTTTAAATAATTTTGACAAAAAAAATAAGCCAATAAAATTGTGATGAAGAGTTCAGATTAAATGTAACAGTAACAAACTTAAACATTAAAAAATGCAAAATTATCTCCAGACAAAGTTGAAGATAAAGGGTCAGAACATATATGCCATACACAAGCAGGGAAGAAAAGATTGTTCATTTACAAAAGAAAACAAAGCCTGCTATAGATTTATCAGCAACAATCAATGTCAGAAGATGATGGAGAAATATGTGGAAGTTTTGTAAGGGAACAGAAAAATTAGACAAAAATTCATGATCTCAAGGGGCCCCGAAAATCAAAACAATCCTATAAAAGAATAAAGTTAGATAACTCACACTTCTAATTTCAAAACTAAGAACAATGCTACAGCTATCAATACAGTGATGAAAGGTGGTTATAGAAGCAAATGTAATGAAATGCTGAGCATGTATATTAGCCTTAATATACATCCTTGAATGATAATCAATAAGGATTTATATTCAATAAGAAAATGATATCCTTCGTAATGAATGGTCCCTGGAAAGAACACCCATACACAAGAGAATGCGGTTGCACTTATTCCTTATATTGCATACAAAAATTAATTTAATCCTAGAACACACATCTAAGATCAAAAACTAAAACATATACCAAGGAAGACAAGAAGGAAAGCTGCATGACATTAGTGTTTGAAATAAATTCTTAGATATGACACCAGACCTACATGGAATAAAACAGGTGAACTGTAACTTTATCAAAATCAAGAACTTTTGTGCATCACAGGACACTAGCTAGAAGTTAATTCATAAAATAAGAAAAAAAAGTTTGAAAATCATATATCTAACATGGGATTAATATCTAGAATAAGTAAAGAATTACTACAACTCAATAAAATAGCCAATCCAAGCAAAAACTGGGTCGCAAATAGACATCTTTTGCCCAAAGAAGATATACAATAACCAATGAACACTTGAAATCCATTAATCATTACAGACATGTGTATTAAAATCAGAAGGAGGTACCCATTCTCTCACACTAGAATAACTTTGTAAAATCAGGAAAAAATGGTAAAAAAATTCCACAAATGTTGGCAAGAATGTGGAGAATTGCAAACATTGTGTACAGCAGGTGAAAACATAGAATTTTACAGCTGCTTGGAAGACTCTATTTGTGCCCTTACAGAATTATCATAAGATCAGGAATTATAAATGTTTATAAGTATTGAAAGTAAAGACTCAGAAAGATATGTGTACACCATTATTCTCAGAAGTAATTCTTATACATAGACAATAGGGGGAAATAATTCAGGTGTCTTAAATAGATGATGCATACTATGGTATATTGTTCAGTCTTAAAGGAAAGCTTGTGATACATGTTACAATATGGTTGGAATTTAAAAACATGTTGTAGACTTCATTAAGTTAGACACAAAAGGACCAACATTGCATAATGCTACTTGGAAGTTTCTGGAAAATGAGCATCCAGAATAGAAGTTCCTGGTAGAATAGGGAGAAGAAGATGAGGTGTACAGGAGGTGCTGAGAGATACTGTGAACTGAAGAAATTAGGGAGTTGGATAGTGATGAAGGCTGTATAATGTCAATGGACACTTAAAATGTTCAAAATAATACAATATATTTTATGTATACCTTACTACAATAAAAATAGAAATAATTGATTGAAATATAAATCAACATAATTACATAAGTGAATTCCACACCTGCAAATGGAATTGCTAGTGCTCCCCATTTCATATGATTATGTGAGGAACAAATTAAAAATGTGGCACAATGTTAATCAAATGGCAGCAAATGAGAAATTATTCAATATTATTCTTATTGTGGTTGAGCATTAGTTAGGATAAATTTTACCTTAAGTAGGTTTCTAGAACATAGTAATCTTATTAAAGATAGATAACATATCATTTTTTTCATGGTATGTTCATCTATTTTTCAATATTCATTTTCTGTGTGTTCTTCAGTCTCTAAAAAGAAAATCTTATTATGTTTTGAAATTATCTAATTTTTTGAGACATGGAAATTCTTTAAGTTCATGAATGTCTTTACAGTGTAATTTGAGTTTGTTGTTTTGGGTAAAATGTGCTATAAATTTATTGTTGATATTATTATTACTATCATTTGGTATTTAAAAATATTTTTTATTTATTTTTATTTTATGTGTATGGGTGTATTGCCTGCATGTATGTGAGTGTACCCATGTTGTGCTATGCCTCAGAGGTCAGAAGAGGGCTTCAGATTCCCCTGGAACTGGAGTAAAGGACTATTCGTAGCTGCCATGTGGGTGCTGGGAATCAATCCCTGGTCCTCTGCAAGAGCAGTCAGTGCTCTTAACCGCTGAGCCATCTCTCTTGATACAAGGTCTCCCTATAGCTTCAGTTGACTTGGAACTCCCTATGTAGACCAGGCAATCCTACAGAAATCCACCTGCCTCTGCCTCCCGAGTGCTGGGATTAAAGACTTGTGGCACAATGCCCAATTTTTAAGATTATTAAAAAAAAAAATCTTGAAATGTCAAACCTAAGTTAATTATATGTATTTCTTAATGCATTTTATTGATTTTTAAATGAATTTTATAATTTCTATTTTAAAATAAAACCTTCCTAAAATAAAGACAAAGTGAAGTACTGAGTTAATATGAAGAAATGAAAACCTGTGTGTAATTGTTGAAATATCCACAGCAGTAATTGTGGTCTACTGGTTTAAGAAAGTCATCAAGTAATAAAAAAAATCCAGTATCTTGAGATTGTCCATTCATATTCCATTGATGACCTGCAAATACAGAGCAAGCAGTTTTGACTACACTCCCTGAGTTTGGGATTCCATCCACAAAGGGGTCAACAGGAGTTAGCAGTGATTTACTAACCCCCATTCCAGTGTGTGCATTATGTGCCAGACACACAGTAAGCATCTGTGTGCAGTGCCTCTAATTCTGGGTGCACTCTGGGAGCCTTGGAAAAGTGATGAAGTACAAGTTATATGATATACTTGAAACACACAAGGGATAGGCGCACATAAGACTTAAGTCCAAGTCTATTTCCTTTTTATGGAAATGTGTGCTCCAGGGCTTCCTAACCACTTTAACTATCAGTTGATGATGTGTATTTATGTTTATTTCTATCTCATTTTGACCTGGAAACTTGGCAGAGGAGTTAAAGCTAACTAAGTCTCTTTCACTGAATTACCATAAAAGTAAAATTATGAATCTTTCCACAGTATAATTCAGAATAAGTGTGATGAATTTCAGAGGAATTCTTCATCACAGGTTTCTGAATCAGAAAACCTGTCAACCTTTGTTAGGGCATTACCAAACAGTTCTTGGATAAGATAAAAATATGTGAATAAGCACTTTCACTGAGACTTCCACCAAACATGCTATTCCAGTGATTGTCCATGTACTTTATGCCACTGATATACCAAATCCTTAGGCAGTTTCTCTCTCTGCTAACTACTACACTTTTCGTTTATTGTATTTTACCTATGCAAATCTTTCATGAAAATCTCATCAAGCTTTTTATTAAAAAATAAGTCATTGTAGTGGTGGTGCATGCCTTTAATCACAGCACTTGGGAGGCAGAGGCAGGCAGATCTCTGTGAGTTCAAGGCCAACCTGGGTTACATAGTGAGTTCCAGGATAACTGGGGCTACAGGGAGACCCTGTCTCAAAAAGACCAAAAAAAAAAAAAAAAAAAAGAAAAAAAAGTCATTAATTTATAATCACAAAATATTTAGTTAAGATGTCTATAAAATTTTACCAGCAATGGGGCTGGAGAGATGGCTCAGCAGTTAAGAACAATGGTTGTTCTTGCAGAAGACCCAGGTTTGAATCCCAGCACTTACATGGCAGCTAGCAACTGTCCATAACTCCAATCCCAGGGGATCCAACAACCTCTTCTGACCTCCGCAGGCATTGCACGACATGGATGCACTTACCTACATGCAGGCAATACACACATATACATATTTTTTTAAAAAAATTACCAGATATTTAGATGAAGTATGCAAAATTAAATACAGAGCAAGGTTTCATTACCTGACTTGGGTGTTCCTAATAACATACAATGCATTGTTAAAGAGGCATTGTGATTATGCTCTCGTCCCTGAGTTACAGACTGAAAAAAACATTACAGCAAGCAAAATTTATCCAAAATATTATGTGGATTTGATTTAATCTTATTATAATATTTTTACTTATGAGGAAATTTGCTTTCTGATTGGTAAGAGGAATTCAAAACTATGTTGTAGTCTTTGCAGCACTAAAAAGTACAATTGCACCAAAATTCTTCTAAATGATTAAGATCTTGGTAATACTAGACTGCTGAGTCAGAAATTTACTTTTTTCAGTTCTGTCTGTTCTTTACAAAGTTACACATATAAAACATTAAACAGTAGCAATGTTTAGCTGGAAGATAAAAAAATTCCACTAGAGAGAGATAATTAAATCTCTCTATATATGTATATGTGCATATTTATTATATTATATATATATGCACACACATATTTATGTGTGTATATGTATATACAAATGTGTGTATAAATTCTTTACTTATGCTGAACAACTAAATATCTGGGGGTTTTTCACTAATTTTTTTCCCTTTTCCCTTCTTGTGAAGCTCTCATGTGCTGCTCCTTCTGAGGCCTCGGGGCTCCCAGACTAACATAAGGCATTTTTAGTTTGGGTTTAGCATGGTTTATATGATAGGGAGGGAGCGACTTACAAAGAAATGGTGTCATTCCAGCCTTGCCCACAGTTCCCTGGGCAAGAGGTGTCACCCCACAGTCTGTGAATGTCCCATCTTGCTTCCATGTTCCACGTGATGCCTCCACCACATGCTTTCTGGTCCCAGATTCAGATGCACCACAACCTTGGCTCTCTCTCTCCTCCAATCTCACTGTTGCTAGCTTTGCCAGTGGCTAGGATCCACCCTTCTTCCCAGGATGCCCTGCGCTCATCCTTTTCAAAGGAATGAGAGATTTCTGGGCTATACTCCATCCCTTTCCTCGGGCTCTAACAAACTTTCTGCCATTTTTTTTCCACAAATTTCCCTGAGCCTTGGAGGGGTGGCAGATGCAGGGCAATCTCTCTTGTATTATGGCTAGATATAGATCTCTTGGACCTCCCCATCATTTATTTTCACTGATCTATCTCAATGGTATTTCCTCTGTTATGAAGACAAAGGAAGTAAGTAGACACATCTAAACAAACATGAATGTACATGCAAATGCCTGGAAGATATCCCAGTAGGTGTACCATATTCATTAAACAGTATACTTGGAATAGCTTCCCTGCTGGAGCCTGTAGCCTTCCTTGACACAGGAGCTTGCCCTGGTTTACAGTTCTGGGTTTGTGGTCCACCCACAAAACAGACCTTATCCAATTAGAAATTTGTCAGTTGTACATATGTAAGTCCATCCGTTATTGCACTTGAAGACATTATTTGGCATGTCCATAGTGTGCAACACATGGTGTCCATTGTTGAGTAGAATCATAGGGGATCCTTTCTTTCCCAGCTATCAGCGTAGTGCCTTCTGGCACTATGAAAGCCATCCATCCAGTGGCATGGAGTTTTTGGCTTATTCTCTGCTCATCTCTTCTTCTTCCATGGTCACATCATGCAGTGTCTTCAGCAACATGGCCTGTACCTTTCTAGTGTACAACTGACATTTGTGGCAATAGCCTTGGTGAGTTTGAAGAACTCCCTCTGACCAACAGCCCATGGGGGTCAACCCACCCCTTGTACTGTAGTTTTTCTTAACAGTTGTATAGTTTTGGGAGCCTTTGTTTTTATCCTACCCAACCATAAATTTCTCAAGAATCTTACAGCTATAACTGGCCTTTGTTTCTTCAGGTAACTTTCAAATGGGTTTCACATCTATAAAATGCTCAAAGGTTAACATCATATATTAAATCAATCAAAGACAAGTTCTAACACAGCAAGGAAATGTTTTATCCATTTGTATTAACTGCTTTCTCAATATATCTTTTTTAAGTACCATAGCATGGGTAAGAGGCATTCATTTGATTAGTTCTTTACTATCTTTAGTTATCCCTTTGGATTCATTCTACATTCTGAGGATCTTACATGGAGCCTCTTTGTATTCATTTTTCTTTGATACATTTACAGGTGCTAGGTCCAGCGGCCTGGCATTGCACCAGGCTAAGGAGGCAGGGGGTTTCTCTTGTACCCTCTGCACCTGTTGATTTCATGAGTCAGGCAGGCCCTGGGTCTGTCTCCCAACTGTAGCCATATCTGTCATCTCTCCATTGACCACACCTAGCTGCTAGGGTAGGCCCTGGTGGGAAAAACTGCCTCCATACCTAGCATAGCCCTTCTCAAGAGAGAAATGCACCTTATTTAAGCTTTGGGTATCCTTTACCATCCTGGGACAGTTTTTATCCTTTGAATGCCCTTTATAAACTGTTTTTCAGGTTTTAAAGCCTTCCAGAACCTCTTAGTACCATATTTGGTTTTCTATCATTTTTGGGTGGTGGGGAATTTGGGTTTAACATAAGTTTTGCCATATTTGTTTTTGAGTAACCCAAACTGACCATTTCTTCTGTTTGGTCTTTTTTATATCTCCTGTAGGTTGTTCCGTGATTCTACAGGCATGTTTTACATGTTGGTCAGAGTAACTTAGATCTGTTAAAGCCTCTCTTACTTTAGAAAGATCCTATCCCATTAAAGGGCTTAGCAAAACCATTAAAGCTCTATATCATTCTCAAGGTCCCAGTTGAATTAAACTTTCCTTTATATCTCTGGTGAACACAGTCTTATCTGGCCCAGTGAACAGGCATCATATGTTGCTGTTCTCATAAGTAGTTCTTTCAGTAGTGCCTGTCCATTCTTTATAGTCCTCCAGCCCCTGTTAATCATGGATGTCTCCTTTGGTGACAACCATGTATCCTTAATAACTTTCATCACCCATCCCATTAAGAGCTGCTCCTCCCTGCATTAGCCTAAATTGAATAGCCTATGTCTCAAGGACGGATGGGTGGTTATATAACTCAGCTGTGGTGCTTCAGAAGAATTTAGACTAACATTATTTGCTCCCATGTTCCATACCCTCGCAAGCCACGTGAGGGGCTCTTTGATTGCTCACTTGTAAATCTTTCCCAGTTTTAACAGCTCCAGTGTGGAGTATTTCCTAGCTACAGTACTGTTAGCTTTTTCTCTTTTTGTATCAAAGGTTGAATCTGAGGGCAGCTTTAGCTACTTTTATTTTTAGGTCATTTGTTTTTTCACTACTGTCTATCTTTTTTTCCTGAGCCTTTGGAACTCTGGTTCCCTAACCTTACATAAGTTAAAATGTTTGGGTTTTTTCTCTCTCTCTCAAGCTCTGAGGTTGAAACTGGATCTGCCAGTACCTCCCTATCCTTTTCAGCTTCCCCTATGATAGGTTAAGTAGCAGATGGATGAATCAGGTTGTTTGGGAGAAAGCACCAGGACACAGATAAAACTCCAGAGGAATAGAGTTTATTGGCAAAGGAAGGCTCACATGGGACAGATTTCCTTTCTGGTAGGGAAAATGTCGGCCCACTGGTTGTGACCTGGAGTCTTTTATAGGGAGGGCTTCGGTGTATGCAGAAGGCAGGAAGATATATTTTTTAAAGATTAGGTAGGGGGAAGTGGGAGATTGGAACAGTTAAAACCTGCCCCATTTTGAGGTCAAGGAGGAAGGCTGCTGTGCTGACCAAACAGTGCAGAAAAGTCTGCTTTTGACTTCAAAGACCAGGGTGCTTATCTCAGGGGCTGTAGAACCTGTGAGGCCCTTTAGGGGAAGGGGTGGGGCTGCTGTGGATCTGAACCCTAACATTCCAGCCTTTTGTGTTATAGGATGGGGGCACCATTGTTTTCTTGCTACTTCCTCCTGGACAAGGTTGACATACGAGGGGCTGGATTAAGGGTCAATTAGACAGTGTGGGTTCCCTCTTGATGCATCTCAACAGCCTCAATTGTTGACAGGAGCTCATATACATGTGGAGGGAAGGAATGTAACTACCGATTACAATTAGTATGAGTTAGTTTTTGGATTTTGGTCCTGAAAATAGCTGAAGAGGCAAGAAGCAATGGTAAGCACCAAGGTAATAGCTCTCTTTTTTTTTCTTTTTTTTTTTTTCTGCCAAGTTTGGACTTGAGAGTGATGGACTTGGGATTTTTTTTTTTCAGGCATTTTGGTAGCTGTTGGAGTGGCTAGAATCAGTGTCAGTTACCTATCAAAGGCTTCTAAATATGGAGAGAAAACAAATTTAGCCATCATTTAATTTTTAGGCTAAAACAATAATGGGTTGTATCCCTTAGCTGTAGGTGGGCACTACAGTATTGCAGACCAAGATGTGAACTCTTACATCTGAGTAGCATTGCCTTATTAGGAACAAAATTATCAATGAGAGATAGTTGTCTAAATAATATAAGAACTTAAGTTCTTGAAATAATCCCTTGAAATCTTCAAATATATTGATGACTTTAATTTTTGGTTATACTTTCCTTTTGGGTGTTTAAGACCATACTGTTGGCCCAAATAAAACAATTTATTTTTACTCTTTAGGTCATATTAGGATTTGGTACTCAGGGGTCACATGGGCTTGGGGATAGCCCCTGACTCCTCAGGCTTTTCTTTTATCAGTTCCATCTACATGAAAATAAGTCAAGAGGTTCTGCTTGACCGGGGCTTTGCTTGGAAGCAAGGAGGAATGTTTCCTCTGTGTTGACCCTACTCTTTGCAGACTGGACACTTGTTCAAGTCCATCTTCTGGGGTTTCCATGGCTTCTCTGAACAAGAGAACAGGTGACTCACCACAGTTACAGGGCATTTTGAGAGATGCTCCATAGCCCCCTGGAACTTGTTTGACCTTGGAGGGCAAGGGACAAAAATATGTCCCTTTAAGTCAATCTGATCAAATTAATATAGGCCTTAAAGGTTGGCTATTAAACATCCAACAAGGTTAGTTAGACCAGTCTGGTACTTTTAATTACCATGTGCTATGTAGATAGAGGTTGGGCAGCATCCTTAAATAAACCTTAACTAGACATCCTTAGACTAGTTGACTAAGCTATGACCTTAGAAACTTTAAAATTATCTCTATATTATCATTGTCTCATTTTAAATTTATAGAAACACTGTGGGTAGGTACAGTGGGGAATGGCTGGGGTGGGGTTTAGAGGGAAGAATAGAAATAGGTCAGTAGAAAACTCATTCTTGGATTGGTGTTAAGGGAGGGCTCCTCGAGATTTTTAATTTAAGAGGCCCAATACTGGTGGCCTGGTATTGCTGTGTTCCTTGGATGGTTTTAATTTGGAGAGATGAATCAAACCAGGTTGTCCCAAGAGCTTGACTGCTATCAGGGCAGACAGGATCACCAGGTGAGGACCAGTCCAATGAGGCTGGAGGGTTTCCTTCACTCCTTTCTGTTGGGCGTGAACCTGTAGATAGGCATGATCTCCAAGTTGAGATAGGTGGTCAATTTGGCCTTTAGAAGCCTGGGGAATAATACTGTCAGCATGTTCCCTGAGTAGTTTCCTTAAAAGGGGTAAGGGAGGTAAATAGTCATGTAGAGGGGAAGGATGCTGGAGTAAGGCTAAAATTAGGGCCCTGGTGAGTGTTATAAGTTTGGCTTTTTGTGACATGATTCCAAGTGGTAGAGATCCTGACTTGATGGCATCTGTGAAAGACACTATGGTCCCTGTGGGACCCCATTGGGGTGAGAATTAAACTTCTATTCATAAACCAAGTCAGGGTTGGGTTTGGTAGGGGATCTGGAGAAATTAGGAGATCCTGGTAGGAGAGGTCCTGAAGAGTTTCCAAGGACAAGTGAGTGAGAGGTTTGGTGGAGAGGAAGTGGGAAGCTGGATTGAGAGGAAGGCAGGAATTAAGGGTGAGCAAGGGGTTTTCAAGAAGCATGACATGAAAGAGTTGTAGTTTAGAGAGTGCTAGACTGGCAAGAGGCATGTGGGTTAGTAAATCCTCAAGCTGGTGGAGGGAAAGGAGGGACATGGGCTGACCCCAAATAAGCTTAAATCCCTCCTGAACCAGGAGAGCAGCATCAGCCAGAGCATGGAGACAAAGTTGCCAACCCCGGATGGTGGTATCAAGCTGCATAGAGAGATAAGCTACTGGGGCAAAAGTGGGACCCCTCATCTGTCCCCAAACCTCTAATGCCTGGCCCTTATTTTCAGTTGTATAGAGGAGGAATGGACATTACAGGCTGTGGAAAGCTAGAACTGGTGACTTTAAGAGTGTTTTCCAGATAGTATGGAAAGCTGCTGTAATGAGCCCTAAGGGCTCAACAGGCTTAGAAGAGTTCCCTATGGAGATTTCATAGAGCAGCTTTGCCAAGAGGGCAAAATTAGGAATCTAGGTACACAGGTATCCTGCAATGCCTAGGAAAGGGGGGGCTTTAAAGACCTTAGGTAATTTTTCTTATCTATAGTTAAATGGTGGGATGTAGGTGTGAGAAGGAACCCCAAGTACTTGACTTGAGGGAGAGAAAGCTCAGCCTTAGCTGAAGATACCTGATATCCCTTGTCCTTTAGAAAATTAAGGAGTTTGAATGTGTGGGCCTTGGAGACTGAGAGAGATGGAAATCAAAGAAGTAGATTATCTACATATTGTAGGATGGTGGAGGGGTTAAGGTCTAGGGAGGCTAAATCCCAGGCTAGAGCTTGTCCAAAGAGGTGGGGGCTATCTTGAAACCCATGGGGCAGGACAGTCCAGGTTAGATCACAGGTGCGAGTGATGTATTTAAATTCTTGTACAAAGTGTGTAGGATTAGTAGAAAAGGAGCCTATTTTGCATGAGCTAAGATATATTTCTAAGAGACCTTGACCATCTCATCCATGCCTGCCACGTCCCGGAGGGGAAAGATAACATGGGCAGGGGGTTGAGACTGGGTGTGGAAGCGAGTATGGCTTGGCATAGGAGAGGGGTTGGGAGAAGGGGAGTCCTTGGAGAAGGCCAGAGTTGGAGAGTTAGGAGGGGTGTCTGGTCCATGAAGGGGAGCAGGGGCAGGGGTACCAGAGGCAGGGTCTGGAATAAAAATAGAAGTAGAAGTAGATACAGGAGGGATAAACAAGTTATTTGAGTTAGAAGCCAGAATAGGGAAAAGTAGGGAATATTTGGCAAGGAGATGTTTAAAGTTTTGGATTTCCTCTAGCAGAGGAGAGTCAGTGGAAGGAGAGCAGGTGACAGACTTAGAGTGGCAGAGAGGGGAGGGGGAAGATCATGGAGAGGGAGTTTGAGTCAGAGAAGAGAAGGAAGCTGGGTTGGGCTCTGGAATGGAATGGACGGTATAGTGATAGGAGAGCAGGAGGAAGTTGGGGCTGAGTCCTAATCAGAGGCAGTTCATTGTCTATGGTAGCAACAAAAGGTGAGATAGAGAGGTAGTGAGGAGGGGCAGGGGTGTAAGCCCCTGGAGATTTGAGATCCTGTGAAACTGTCTTAGCCAGAACCTAATGGGAAGAACAAGGGACACAGAGGGAGGGATTAGCATGGAGATGAAGAAAAGTTAGATGTATGGTAATTTGGAGCGTTTGCCTTTACAATGGCAGAAATTTTCTAAATCTATCAAAATATTGATGTCTAAGGTTCCAGTATCTGGCCAAACAGAATACTCATGCCAGGCAGTGGTGCACAGGAACTTCAGGCATTTCAGCCTGATTGTATCTGGAAGTCCTAGTTGTTTCAAGGATTTAAGAAGAAAAGCAAGAGGTGTGAGTCCCTGAGACTTTGAGTTGTTGGTTCCCGTAGTGACAGATTATGTACAGAGTGAAGAGAAGATAGAGAAAGAACTGAGCAAGCAGGTAGGAGATAGAGACAGAACCGAGCAGACGGGAGACAGAAAATCTTCTCTCCATAGGGATTGAAAGCAGGATCATGAGTCCAAGCAGGAAATCACAGTGGATGAGGAAGAGAGAGATGGGGATGGTGTAGGAAGAGAAGGGGTTTGGCATCAGTCACGCAAAATGAGAACAAGGAGAACCAGGCACCAAAAAAGTGTCCTTTTCTTAGCACAGGTTTGAGTACGGCTTTGAGTTATTATTTTTGAGTTAATTCCAAGCCTCAGAAGGCAGCACTCCACAATCAGATCATTAGGGAGAGAAAAGGCGAGATCCTGTCCTGGACAGGAAGTAGTGTGTGTTCCTATCTCCGGAAATAGCATCCAATATCCAGAGAAAGGAAGGAGTTTTCCAACACACAGGTGTGATTTTGAGGCGCTCGAGATGAGCAGAAAACCCTGCAATGAGAGTGTGGTGTGACCAGCCAGTAGATGGAGACAAAATACAAGGAATGGAAAAGTAAGAAAAAAAAAAAAAACAACAAAAACCCTGCAGTGAGCCAGAAGGGAGGGAACCTTGTGGAAGGCATTGATTCTGAGATTTAGTAAAAGCTGAGAGAAGATGAGCCCCAGAAAGGTGTTGGTGGAAGAGAAAGAGAGAGAGAGAGAGAGAGAGAGAGAGAGAGAGAAAGGGAGGGAGAGAGGTGATTAAAATTAATTTATATATTTTAGTATCAGGAACCATGTTGTATATTAAAGAAAGAATATTTTGGCCTAAAAAATATTTTGGTGTTAATTTAACATTTTTAGTTTGCACGAAATTTACTTAAAAATTAATATGATACCAAGTAAATTAATTTTAAGAAACATAAATTTATGTTGAATGTGTATACATATTTAATTATGTACTTTTTATTGAGAATGTGGTTTATCATTTTTAAACCAAAACACCTTTGAAGTAGACAAATACAATGAACACACCTTGAAAGTAAACTAAAACCAAAAATGGTATTCAACAAACAGGATTTTACGTAACCAGCTTAGATGTCGTTTTGTATAGGTAATTACTGGTCTAAAGAAGGAGTTAAGTTTGCCATATAGATTTGAGATAGCATCTTTTCCCTTTTTCAGGGCTAAATAATTAAAGGGAGTTAATAAAACCCTGTCAATATAAGAACATAAATCAGAGGAGACAGGAAAGACAAAAGGAAACATTAACATATTAGGTTAAGAATAAATAAAGTCTAAATACTACTGAAAACAATCCCATTAGCTAGTTTCATTGTAGACAGCAATATCCTCTGTTGAAATTAATTTATACCTTAGCTGTTATCAGCTGCACAGTGCCTTTATTCTTATGCTGTTTTGTTGATCTCCTTTCCTTGTCACAGGGTCAGGGGGCCAGCCAGAGCCTGGAAATGAGTCTTGGAGAACACATCTTGAGATAATAGGCTTGAGTCTGAAGTGGGAGGGTCAATCCCATCTCCAGAGTTAGCGTCTCAGTGAGTTGAAATAGCACATGACAATTTACCAGTATGATGAATATTACCCTGACATTATAACTAGAAAGCAATCAGGGAATGATGACACAGGAACACAAGCAAGCATAGAGCATCTGAGCATCAGAGAGGGAAATAACTCTATTCCAGAGAAAAACAGGCTTAGTATCACAGTGTAGAAAGGGAAGGAATTAAGACCAGTAGAGGCCACATCTCAAGCCTCTTACTCAAGTAGACTATTGCTTTTTATCTTTCATTGTTGTAACTATGTGTTGGTAGCAGCTTGTCTCTTGTAAGGTTTCAGCCCTGGAGTACAGCAAATTTCCACATGCTTCACAGGTCTAGTCATCACAAAGTGTCAGCTCCCTTTGCACCTTGAAGGCATATGGCTAGAAAAACTTTAAGTTGCCTTTAGAAACTAACAAATATAGTATGTAAAACAGTAAGAATTTAAAATAGTCAGTTTTAGAGATTAGTAAACACCATAGAAAAGATGTTAAAATGCAAAATAATTCCTTTAAAACTCTCAGATAAAGATGTCATGCAAACATGTCCTTTTAAAAAATCCGTAAATATGTCAAACAATGTAAAAACTGAAAACAATCATCTTTAAAAAAAAAACAGTAAATATACCATAGAAGAAGTTAAAACCAAAAGTAATCCCCTTTAGAAACAGGCCCTAAACAATGTTAAAATTAAATTCCCATTGTGGAGATCTGGCATTACTCCCTTATTCTGAGCTAGAAATGCATTGCTTATTCTATGACATTACCAAGAAATAAAAACAAAAATGAATTACAAGAGAATTAGGACATGTGATTAAATGTGTGAAGTTTAGGGAACTCCTAGGCACCCTTCATACCTGTAGGTTAGACTTGATATAGCAAATCAAAGGAACCCATGTCTCTCACAAAACAGTGTAGCAAAGTTCTCTGGATTTTTAATTCCTAGGTGCATGATATGCTGGAAAAGAGATTTATGAGGGCAGCAGAAGGAACAAGGCACATGTCCAGGACATAAATCATTGGGTTGTTGCTCTGAAAGTATATGTCTTCCCTGAGCATTGCCTGCGACTTGTCAATTTAGTAAAATTTAAAATGGTCAGGTTTAGTTAGAAAAATAGGCACCTGAACAACACTTGCTTGGTACCCAACAGGGCCTAAGATCAAAATTTGAGCCCCTTTGCCTGAGATAAAGTTCAGGAGAAGAAAATGGCTTTTTAAATCTTTTCCATTTGTCCATGGGGCAAACTGCCTGAAATTCTTTAAATGCTCCAGGGAAGCCACCCAGCTGGTTTAGCCTAGCTGGATCAAAATGGGAAAGGATCCCCTAAAGGGTTCTTAGTCACATTCATAAGAGAATTTAAGAATGGGACCAACCAGAAACCTTTACCATTTTATTAGAATGTTAAAGAAAAAATCCCCATGGCAGGCAAGCTGGCAATCTTGGTAGGTGCCTTGAGGGGGTGAATAGTGGGAAGGAAAGAAAGCCACGGAGCCGTGCAGGTTTAGAGCCTGAGTGGGAGGTAGGCACTTGGCGGACTGGCAGGCAAGTGGTGGGGAGTAGAAAGCTTTAGAGAAAATTAAAGAAGCACAAGGTACTAGGAAACCTAAAGCATTAATGAAAGTATGTTTAAAGGGATATAAGGAAGAAAATTTTCTCTGAAAAATTTAGAAAAGCAGGTAGACTTACAGAGACCTAAGCATTTGTAAGTGGGTTTAGAAGTAGAACAAGAGTTAAGGGAGGGAGAGAGAGGAGAAGGATCCAGAGCATTTTAGTAGTCAGAGGAAGGAGGAAAGATAGCCTAGAGTAAAGGATGGAAGCAAAGGAGAGGAGACCCAAAATATGATTGAACGGCACTAGAAATTATCCAGAGTAAAGTGAAGAAGAAGGGCAGTGGAGGAGGATGAAGACAGGGAAAGAATAATGGAAGACAGCAGACCTTCTGGGCACATGACAATGGATGGGGGGATGACAAAGGGACAGGGAACACTGTTAAAATCTGCCCCCTTTTGAGATCAAAGGGGAAGCCTGCTCTGCTGATCAAATGGGTGCAGAAAAATCTGCTTTTGACTTCAAAGACCAGGGTACTTATCTCAGGGGCTTGAGGAATCTGTGAGGCCCTGTAGGGCAGGGGACAGGGCTGCTGTGGATCTGACCCCTAACACCTTGCCTTGGGCAATTCTTTACTATGCAAAGTGGCCACTCCCCTCTCTGGGTTCCTCTCTTGTTTGTAAGATTATTTTTCCAGTCTATATAATCTTATGTTTTCAAATTTATGTGGTGGTAGACTTCAACTGAGTCTATTTCCCCACATTTACAACACAGCTGTGGCCCTGGGATTTTTTCCTTTGATTCTGCCCCAGTCTGTTTGGCCCGCATCATTCTAATTACTTATTTCATGATCCACTGTATAAAGTACACAAAAATAGCTATTCCCCTTAAGCCTGTCAGGTTTGGCCCCTCTCTCCCCTGGGTTCCTGACAGCTTCTCCCTGAATGGGACTCCTTGCAGCACCTATCTCTACCCTTCTGGATTTGGTAACCTGAACCTTACTGTCTTTTGATTGGCTCACCAGATACTGCTGGAACTGCACCACTTTCCCAGGCCCGCATCCCATGTTTTAGGGGACTCCTGAGGTTCCTGTATCCATCCAAGCTATGCCAATTTGTTGCACTAAATTTTTTTCCCTTTTCCCTTCTTGGGAGGCTTGCTGCACCTCTGAAGCCACAGGGCTCACAGACTAACATAAGACACTTTTAGTTTGGGTTTAGCATGGTTTATATGATAGGGAGTGACTTAAAAGAAATGGCTTCATTCTAGTTCCCCAGTCTCCATTAGCTTTGGCCAGTGTGTGTCTCACCCCATGGTCTGTGAATGTCTCATCTCCCACAGGACACCTCATACACACTTGGCTTTCACTCTCCTCCAATCTTGCTGCCTCTAGCAGTTAGGCTACAACCTTTCTTCCCAGGGTCATCTGTGCTTGCCTGTGGCTCACACTTTTTGGAGGAATGATTTCCAGGCTACAGGGGTATTTTGCTTTTTTGAGGTAGGGTCTCCCTGTAGCCCCAGTTGGCCTGGAACTTGCAATGTAGCTGAAGCTTGCCTCAACATCCCAAAGATAGATCTGCCTTTACCTCCCAAAAGCTGGGAATAAAGGTGTGTGCCACCATGCCTGGTCCAATATCTGGGTTTTAAAGCCAGGTTTCAGTATTGCTAAAAAACATATATGCTTTTCAATGTTTTTACATTGTCAGATTGAGACACCACCATTCTGTAAATTTCTTTTTTTTTTTTTCCCTTTAACTTAATATTTCTTTCCTGGTAAACACCAAAACTAATCTATGCACATAGCTTCTCTAAGTAATGACTTCATGTTTAATGACCCTAAGATGCAGTGTCATGAGATCAGAGACACTGGTCACCTTCTGGTAACACTTTAGCAGAATAGGATGAGATGGAGCCAGTTGTTTATTACTTTTCAACTCTTTGTGCCCTACATGGTATAACCTGATCAAGAATATTGTATTCACTATTTAAAATATTTAAAAATTATTTAAGAGATTATGCCTGGCTAAGATTATAAAGAAAAATGTAATATAGCAAAATATTGTTGATGTTTTGTCTTAGGCTGTCAGCTTAAGTGGTGAGGTTCTTAGAACAAAGATGTCCATTATGCATGATGAATAGTATATATTATATAGAATCTCATATGTCTTTCCAGCCATCTCAAAGTAGAGGCAGGGTAGGACAGAGCTGAGCATCAGCCCAGGGTACAACAGAGGACAGCGTAGATGCAGCAAAGGTAAGGATCAATGAATTTGAAGACAGAGGAAAAGAAAATATCTGAACTCAAACACAAAAGACAAATGGAAAGTAAAGAATACACACACACCTATCACACTGTAATCAATATCTGTGGCAAATGACAAATGGTGTAACCTAAATGTAAGTAAATGGATCAAAGAAGAAAAGAGAGAATAAGGCAGGAGAAAAATCATAAAGAGATGATGACTTTGGATTTCTGAGAAAAATTTCCATGATCTGATAAAGTAAATAAAAATAATTAAAAATCACAGCCAGGTTCATCACAGTCTAACAGCTAAAAACTAAAGATTAGTTTAAAGCTTCCAGAAATAAAAATCATTACATACAAACTAGGCATATGACTGGCCTGTTAGAAATAGTGGAGTGCAGAAAACACCAAAACATCACTTTCGAAGTGTTAAAAAATATCCAGTGTTCTGGGGCTGGAGAGAAGCTTAGTGGTTAAGAGCATTGACTGCTCTTGCTGAGGACCCAGGTTCGATTCCCAGCACCCACATGGTAGCTATGAACCATCCTTAACTCCAGTTCCAGGGAATCTGAAGCCCTCTTCTGACCTCCGCGACATTCCAGGACATGGTTGCACTCACATACATGCAGGCAATACATTCATACACACTTAAGAAAAGAAAAAATCCAGTATTCTGAAATCCCAATTAGTCACCAAAAATAAAAGGAAGAAAATTATTTCACATGTATCAAACCTGAGATAGTTCATCTGCAGCAGAGCTGTATTGAAGAAATTGGAGAAATAAATGATACTAAATGACTTACCTAGAATTACTGGTAAAGAATATAAGGAAAGGGAAGGAGAGAGGAAGGAGGGAGAGAGAATGGCCAGCTAAATATATTTCATATTCATACTGTATAAACATACATTGTTTAGAGTAATATGCAATAATAAAAATAGAACATAATCGCTTGTTGAAATCTTTGGCAAGAGTGAAGATTAAAAGTTGAGAGAAGTCAAGAAACTGATAAATGGTCAAGGGGTGGGGCTTCCCGGGAGGAGTGGTATAATGCTGTGATATGAAGAGGAAAAGGGGAACATTAGCCTAGGAAGGGTTAATAGGTATGGGGAATAGGAGGCCAGGGCAAAGGAGTATAGGGAGGAATAAGTAACACTAAAGATCTTTGGAAAAGGCCATATGGAAGCCTACAACTATAGAAACTTCTTAAAGTATATGCAAATACATCACAAAAAGCAAATTAAGAACTTATCTAGTCAGGTGTTGTGGCATAAAGCTAATTGATTCTACATAGCGAGTTCTAAACCAGTTGGGTCTACAGGGAGACCCTGTCTCAAAAGAAAAAGGAGTTATTCTATAACAGGGGACATTGCCCTTTCTAGACATTATAGGCTTGTAGAAAAACAAAAACAAAAGCAAAAACAAAAGACATCAATGCTAGGAAACTATTGACCAGTGATCACACAGACACTCCAACAATACTGGCCACTTTCTCTGTTTTGGGGACAATCTACAAGAACTGAATCATAAGCCCCTATTTCTGTAGACACTACATATTAAGCTGTAGAACAAACAAGGAAAATAAAGCTGGTGCTGAATTCAGAGTTTCAACTCTAATGGCTAGCAATCATAGTGCTGAAAGTGCTATTCAAGCTATCAGAAAATTAAAAAAAAAAAAAAAAAACATTATTCTTACCCAGCTGTGAATCCTGTGAACTAAAATAACTGTCCTGGAAAGATATGCCCCTTGGTGCAATAGTGGCACAAATATTATGGGGTAATGAACACTGTTTAACTGGATTTAAGGTCCACTGATATCAACTTAGGAACCCAAGGCTATACAAATCAGGACATGGAGGAACCTAGTACAAGTTTTCTACTAAATAGTTATCATATTTCAAAGACTCTTAATGACTTATTTTTATACCCATAGACTAAAGCATCTTTCAGCCCTCAGCTGAGAAGCTTCTTTGTGCAACAGATAGTGATTAACACAGAAACCACAAATGGCCCATGTGCAGAGAACAAGAAGCTACAGAGCACTTATCCCTGATTAGGCCATCTATCAAACTTCTGCCTCCCAAGGCTCAGAGATCATTGTGGAAGAGGGGGCTCAAAAATTGTTAAGAGTCAGTAGTGGTGGATGACTATAAGGAAACAGTGTTTCCCAGACAGCTGGTCAATTACTCATATGAAATTACAGCAAGATGACAGAATGCATAAGTCCCATGCAAATGCAAACCAGAAAAAAATCCTATCATATACATGAGGAAGTGAATAAAAAATTCCAACCTCGCCTAAGAAATTTGTGGCAACAATGCAGGAGGACAATTTCTTTCACAAATGGGACTCTTGGCAGGTTGACCAGACCCCAATGGATGAACTCACACTGAAGGCCATTTGGAGACACAAAATAGACTCAATTAAGACCTATTATACATACATATATTGTAACATATATTGATATTACTATATATACATATATAGTATATATATGGCAGGGGGCAATAAGGGATAAGGGGAAGTGAGGTTAGTGGAGGGGATCTAAATACCATCAAATTGTATTGTATGAAAACTGAAAAAATAATGGAAAAAGAAAAAAGCCACTCTCCTTAGCAGTTAGCAGTAATTGTTCCTGAGTCCCAGTTAAATATGTAAATATACTGTCATGATTGCTCTGTGCCAGAAACAGAAGCAAACATATTTGTTTTCTTCTGTCACA